>NC_042963.1:43755784-44126674 GCF_901001165.1 Salmo trutta
ACACCCACCCATAGCACGTGCTACAGCAGGTATATCTCACTGGTCATCCCCAAAGCCAACACCTCTTTGGCCGCCTTTTGTTCCAGTTCTCTGCTGCCAATGACTGGAACGAATTGCAAAAATTGCTGAAGTTGGAGACTTATATCTCCCTCACTAACTTTAAGCATCAGCTATCTGAGCAGCTTACCGATCGCTGTACACAGCCCATCTGTAAATAGCCCATCCAACTACCTACCTTATCCCCATATTGTTTTTATTTACTTTTTTGCTCTTTTGCACACCAGTATTTATATTTGCACATCATCATCTGCACATCTATCATTCCAGTGTTAATTTGCTAAATTGTAATTACTTCGCTACTATTGGCCTATTTATTGCCTTACCACCTTACTCCATTTGCACACACTGTATATAGATTTTCTATTGTGTTATTGACTGTACTTTTGTTTATCCCATGTGTAACTCTGTTGTTGTTTTTTGTCGCACTGCTTTGCTTTATCTTGGCCAGGTCACAGTTGTAAATGAGAACTTGTTCTCAATTGGCCTACCTGGTTAAATACACTCACTAACATGATACCCATTAGCTATATCACTAGTAGCATTAGCCATGTAACAGTATTAATGCCATGATAATAGGTGCCATTGGAGTTTTTTTTGAGCGTTGGCCTCAGATAAAGTGAAATGAGCTGATAGAAATAGGGTGGATAGAGTAAAAGGGCACCCTCACCTGAGATGGTGGTCGTTACAGCTGTCTGGCTGGGGTAGGCCTGCTGGGAAAATGGCTTGATGCTTAAGATAAAAAGAAAAAATCAGCAAGTTGACCTGGTTATTGTAATAATACAAAAAATTAACTAGGTAGATAAGTTATAAAATCGAGCTAACAAATTAGTTAAGTTATTACTTCATCTTATATTATCAATAACAAGACAGACACATTAGGACGACTTACTCTTGTGAGGATCCAGGCTGGCCAGTGGATATCATACCCTGCCAAAACTAGGGAAGAGTAAATTAACGGACAATCAGGACAGCACAATGCACATCAAGTCAATTGTTACGAAATATGTGTGTTTAGTGAGGGGTGTCTTACCCCTGTCGCCCCAGGGAAGGTGGGTCTTGGGAGGCCCAGCTTGTTGTGGATGGCAGTGGCAGAGACGATCTGAGCCGAGGACATGGAGGCCATACTCTGCAGTGCCTTGTCTTTCACACTCTGGTCCTTCAGCAGAACACAACACAATGACTCGGAGTGGTGGGACAAAGAACAAGCAACAACAACCAAACAAACTCACACACCCACACACATATACAGTGAGGGAAAAAAGTATTTGATCCCCTGCTGATTTTGTACATTTGCCCACTGACAAAGAAATGATCAGTCTATAATTTTAATGGTAGGTTTATTTGAACAGTGAGAAACAGAATAACAACAAAAAAATCCAGAAAAACGCATGTCAAAAATTGTCTAAATTGATTTGCATTTTAATGAGGGAAGTAAGTATTTGACCCCCTCTCAATCAGAAAGATTTCTGGCTCCCAGGTGTCTTTTATACAGGTAACGAGCTGAGATTAGGAGCACACTCTTAAAGGGAGTGCTCCTAATCTCAGCTTGTTACCTGTATAAAAGACACCTGTCCACAGAAGCAATCAATCAGATTCCAAACTCTCCACCATGGCCAAGACCAAAGAGCTCTCCAAGGATGTCAGGGACAAGATTGTTGACCTACACAAGGCTGGAATAGGCTACAAGACCATCGCCAAGCAGCTTGGTGAGAAGGTGACAACAGTTGGTGCGATTATTCACAAATGGAAGAAACACAAAAGAACTGTCAATCTCCCTCGGTCTGGGGCTCCATGCAAGATCTCACCTCGTGGAGTTGCAATGATCATGAGAACGGTGAGGAATCAGCCCAGAATTACACGGGAGGATCTTGTCAATGATCTCAAGGCAGCTGGGACCATAGTCACCAAGAAAACTATTGGTAACACACTACGCTGTGAAGGACTGAAATCCTGCAGCGCCCACAAGGTCCCCCTGCTCAAGAAAGCACATATACATGCCCGTCTGAAGTTTGCCAATGAACATCTGAATGATTCAGAGGACAACTGGGTGAAAGTATTGTGGTCAGATGAGACCAAAATGGAGCTCTTTGGCATCAACTCAACTCGCCGTGTTTGGAGGAGGAGGAATGCTGCCTATGACCCCAAGAACTTCATCCCCACCGTCAAACATGGAGGTGGAAACATGATGCTTTGGGGGTGTTTTTCTGCTAAGGGGACAGGACAACTTCACCGCATCAAAGGTACGATGGACGGGGCCATGTACCGTCAAATCTTGGGTGAGAACCTCCTTTCCTCGGCCAGGGCATTGAAAATGGGTCGTGGATGGGTATTCCAGCATGACAATGACCCAAAACACACGGCCAAGGCAACAAAGGAGTGGCTCAAGAAGACGCTAATTAAGATCCTGGAGTGGCCTAGCCAGTCTCCAGACCTTAATCCCATAGAAAATCTGTGGAGGGAGCTGAAGGTTCGAGTTGCCAAACGTCAGCCTCGAAACCTTAATGACTTGGAGAAGATCTGCAAAGAGGAGTGGGACAAAATCCCTCCTGAGATGTGTGCAAACCTGGTGGCCAACTACAAGAAACGTCTGACCTCTGTGATTGCCAACAAGGGTTTTGCCACCAAGTACTAAGTCATGTTTTGCAGAGGGGTCAAATACTTATTTCCCTCATTAAAATGCAAATCATTTGATAACATTTTTGACATGCGTTTTTCTGGATTTTTTTGTTTGTTATTCTGACTCTCACTGTTCAAATAAACGTACCATTAAAATTATAGACTGAACATTTCTTTGTCACTGGGCAAACGTACAAAATCAGCAGGGGATCAAATACTTTTTTCCCTCACTATAGACAATATCACACACACACACACATATATAGAGAACATCACACACACAAGGCCGCCTACTTGCCTGAAAAATGTGCTTTTAAGAGTACAGAATTCTATTGCTCTTAATATTTCTCTGAGACTGGTGAATAAAAACACAGAACACCCATTGTGTTGTTACTGAGTCTTGAATTGAATACCTATCCATTTAAACTAGTTTTTCTTCTAACAGTACATTACCCAAACAGATTGTCACAAGTGGCGCAACTAAGGGCTGGATTTAATCCGTATTGCGAAGATCCAAGTTAAAATTCAAAGGTCATTTCTGATTGAGCTGACATTGGCAGCGTTTACTGCAGTCTACAAGAACGTTGGAACATTGCCTTTAAATTTCAATCGAGCTATAACGCGGACACAGATTGAATCCAGCCCTAAGTGATTGAAAGATTCCCACAACCAAGGACATCAGGGCAAGATTCTAGTGTATGCTGAACATTGGAAAGAAAGCACTCCAGTGCTTGAGTTCTCTGTAGAGAAGTGGCATTTGTGGGCATTTTATAAGTTGGACATTTTAATCAAATTCATGAAAAACATACAGTACCAGTCAAAGGTTTGGACATGCAGTTGAAGTCGGAAGTTTACATACACTTAGGTGGAGTCATTATAACTTGTTTTTCAACCTCTCCGCAAATTTCTTGTTAACAAACTATAGTTTGGCAAGTCGGTTAGGACATCTACTTTGTGCATGACACAAGTAATTTTTCCAACAATTGTTTACAGACAGATTATTTCACTTATAATTCACAATATCACAATTCTAGTGGGTCAGAAATGTACATACAATAAGTTGACTGTGCCTTTAAACAGCTTGGAAAATTCCAATGATGTCATGGCTTAGAAGCTTCTGATAGGTTAATTTACATCATTTGAGTCAATTGGAGGTGTACCTGTGGATACATTTCAAGGCCTACCTTCAAGCTCAACCTTTGCTTGACACCATGGTAAAATCAAAAGAAATCAGCCAAGACCTCAGAAAAGAATTGTAGACCTCCACAAGTCTGGTTCATCCTTGGGAGCAATTTCCTAATGCCTGAAGGTACCACGTTCATCTGTACAAACAATAGTATGCAAGTATAAACACCATGGGACCACGCAGCCGGCAGACCGCTCAGGAAGGAGACGCGTTCTGTCTCCTAGAGATGAACGTACTTTGGTGTGAAAGGTGAAAATCAATCCCAAAACAACAGCAAAGGACCTTGTAAAGATGCTGGAGGAAACAGGTACAAAACTATCTATATCCACAGTAAAACAAGTCCTATATCGACATAACCTGAAAGGCCGCTCAGCAAGGAAGAAGCCACTGCTCCAAAACCGCCATAAAAAAGCCAGACTACGGTTTGCAACTGCACATGGAAACAAAGATCATACTTTTTGGAGAAATGTCCTCTGGTCTGATGAAACAAAAATAGAACTGTTTAGCCATAATGACCATCGTTATGGTTGGAGGAAAAAGGGACAGGCTTGCAAGCCGAAGAACAACATCCCAACTGTGAAGCATGGGGGTGGCAGCATCATGTTGTGGGGGTGCTTTGCTGCAGGAGGGACTGGTGAACTTCACAAAATAGATGGCATCATGAGGCAGGAAAATGATGAGTATATATTGAAGCAACATCTCAAGACATCAGTCAGGAAGTTAAAGCTTGGTCGCAAATGGGTCTTCCAAATGGACTATGACCCCAAGCATACTTCCAAAGTTGTGGCAAAATGGCTTAAGGACAACAAAGTCAAGGTATTGGAGTGGCCACCACAAAGTCCTGACCTCAATCCCATAGAGAATTTGTGGGCAGAACTGAAAATGCATGTGCGAGCAAGGAGGCTTACAAACCTGACTCAGTTACACCAGCTCTGTCAGGAGGAATGGGCCAAAATTCACCCAACTTATTGTGGGAAGCTTGTGGAAGGCTACCCGAAACGTTTGATCCAAGTTAAACAATTTAAAGGCAATGCTACCAAAAATTCAAATTGAGTGTATGTAAACTTCTGACCCACTGGGAATGTGATGAAAGAAATAAAAGCTGAAATAAATCACTCACTCTACTATTATTTTTTACTAGGTTTAAATGTCAGGAATTGTGAAAAACGGAGTTCAAATGTGTTTGGCTAAGGTGTATGTGAACTTCCGACTTCAACTGTACCTACTCATTCAAGGGTTTTTCTTAATTTTTACTATTTTCTACATTGTAGAATAATAGTGAAGACATCAAACCTATGAAATAACACATATGGAATCAGGTAGTAACCGAGAAATGTTTAAACAAATCAAAATAGATTTTAGATTCTTCTAACGAGCCACCCTTTGCTTTGATAACAGCTTTGCACACTCTTGGCATTCTCTCAACCAGCTTCATGAGGAATGCTTTTCCAACAATCTTGAAGGAGTTCCCACATATGCTGAGCACTTGATGGATGCTTTTCCTTCACTCTGTGGTCCTTTACTCTGAGGTTAGGTGATTGTGGAGGCCAGGTCATCTGATGCAGCACTCCATCACTCTCCTTGGCCAAATAGCCCTTAAACAGCCTGGAGGTGTGTTTACGGTCATTGTCCCGTTGAAAAAGTAATGAAAGTCCGACTAAGCGCAAACCAGATGGGATGGCGTATCGCTGCAGAATGTTGTGGTGGCCATGCTGATTAAGAGTGCCTTGAATTCTAAATAAATCACAAACAGTGTCAACAGCAAAGCACCCCCACACCATCACACCTCCTCCTCCATGCTTCACAGTGGGAACCACACATACGGAGATCATCCGTTCACCTACTGTGCGTCTCACAAAGACATGGCAGTTGTAATAAAGAAATCTCAAATTTGGACTCATCAGACCAAAGGACAGATTTCCACCAATCTAATGTCCATTGCTCATGTTTCTTGGCCCAAGCAAGTGTCTTTTTATTATTTGAACTCTGAAGCATTTATTTGGCCTGCAATTTGAGGTGCAGTTAACTCTAATGTACTTATCCTCTGCAGCAGAGGTAACTCTGGGTCTTCCTTTCCTGTGGCGGTCCTCATGAGAGCCAGTTTCATCATTGTGCTTGATGGTTTTTGTGACTACGCTTGAAGAAACTTTCAAAGTTCTTGAAATGTTCCGTACTGACTGACCTTCATGTCTTAAAGTAATGATGGTCTGTCATTTCTCTTTGCTTATTTGAGCTGTTTTTGCCATAATATGGACTTATATATGGACTCTTTTACCAAATAGGGCTATCTTCTGTATATCACCCCTACCTTGTCACAACACAACTGATTAGCTCAAATGCATTATGCATTATTCTACAAATAAACTTTTAACCTCTATGGGACCCCTTCCCGTTCTCATGCCGTTAACGGGATTGAGTTTGACAACAGCCAGTGGAAAATCAGAGCGCCAAATTTAAAACAGCTAAAATTTCATAATTCCATTTTCTCAAACAATCAACTATTTTACACCATTTTAAAGATAAACTTCTCATTAATCTAACCACATTGTCCGATTTCAAAAAGGCTTTACGGCGAAAGCATAAAGTTAGATTATGTTAGGACAAACTTCACAAGAAACACCACACAGCCATTTCCAAGCAACTAGATGCATCACAAAAACCCAAAACACAGCTAAATGAAGCACTAACCTTTGACGATCTTCATCAGATGACACTCCTAGGACATTATGTTAGACAATACATATATGTTTTGCTCGATAATGTTCATATTTATATCCAAAAACAGAATTTTACCTTGGCGTGTAATGTTGAGAAATGTTTTCTCTCCAAACCTACTGGTGAATCAGCACAATGAGCACACAGTACGTAAATTCTCATCGTAAACATTGATCAATATAGAAGTGTTATGCACAGAATTATAGATACACCTCTCCTAAATGTAATCACGTTGTCCAATTTCAAAAAAGGTTCACGGCGAAAGCACAATTTGCAATAATCTGAGTACAGCCCAGATGACACTAACAACTAGCAAACAGAAAACCGCCATCTTGGAGTCAATAAAACTAACAAATTACATTATAAATATTCACTTACCTTTGATTATCTTCATCAGAAGGTACTCCCAGGAATCACAGCTCCACAATAAATGTTCGATAAAGTTCATTTCCAAATAATCCATTTTGTTCGCGCGTTAGGTTCGCGTGCTTACTTAGTCCAGACGCAAAGTCAAAAAAGTTATACTACAGTTTGTAGAAACATGTCAAACGATGTATAGAATCAATCTTTAGGTTGCTTTTATCATATATCTTGAATAAAATTCCAACCGGACCTATACGTTCTCTTTAGCATTGAATATGAACTCAGCTCGCTCCCAGTTTACCACAGCTGGTATTCCCTTCAAATTCACCATAGAATCTTCAAACACTGTTCTAAAGACTGCTGACATCTAGTGGAAGCTTTAGGAAGTGCAAAATGAACCCTAACTCACTGTATACAGTCAAGGCAATCACTTGAAAGGACTACAAGCACCAGACTTCCCACTTCCTGCTTGGATTTCTCTCAGGTTTTTGCCTGCCATATGAGTTCTGTTATACTCACAGACACCATTCAAACAGTTTTAGAAACTTCAAAGTGTGTTCTATCCAAATCTACTAATAATATGCATATTCTAGTTTATGGGACAGAGTAGTAACCTGTTTAAATTGGGTATGTTTTTCATCCGGCCGTGAAAATACTGCCCCCTAGCCCCAACAGGTTAACAAGGCACACCTGTTAATTGAAATGCATTCCAGGTGAGTACCTCATGAAACTGGTTGAGGGAATGCCAAGAGTGTGCAAAGCAAGGGTTGCTACAAGGGTGGCTACTTTCAAGAATCTTGTTTTACACTTTTTTGGTTACAACATGATTCTATATGTGTTATTTCATAGTTTTGATGTATTCACTATTATTCTACAATGTAGAAAATAGTCAAAATAAAGAAAAACCCTGGAATGAGTAAGTGTGTCCAAACTTTTGACTGGTACTGTATGTATTTGTGTAAGCGTGGGTTAATGTTTTGCCTCACTGCCATTTGAATGAAAGAATCCTTGGGAGAGGATGAGCATGCTGGCAATGACGATGCACTGAGATGGAGCATACGCAGTAGCTGCTGGTGATAGATACACACAGGACATACATTACACAGTACATAGGCCTTCCGCAGCAGAACACAACACTATGGGTCTAAGAGCAGGGACACCTTCACATCAAGCTGTACAGACGGGCCTGAAGCACAGCCAACAGTACAGTATATTGAGGGTGGTACTTACCATACATATGACCTGAATGCAAAGAGATGAGAGTGGTTTTACTCTTACAGGCCACTTATCACCTGTATACTTCACTATTTGGACAAGGCTAACTAGTGTCTGTATTACAACATAGGATGATGATAATGTTCAGATAGTTAGAGATGAAATGGGAGGTATTGACAGTGGTATGTAAAGCATGACCTTGCAAACATAGGCCATGCAAGCCGGCCTGCAAGCTGAACCTGCACGAACAGCTTCAATGTTAAGCGATAATAAGGTCATAACTTCTGGCTGACTGCTAGCTCATCTACTGTACAATCAACAGCGAACACGTCCTGGCAGTACGCTGCCTGAATTTGCTGTCAGTAGCTTGCTGTCCTAACGTCATGCACTGAGAACATTGTGAAATCGATTTTCGGGATCAAAATGTATATATCTAAAAAAAAATACATTTCAGTATTTTCTTGCAAGTTGACGGAAGAGATTTGCATTGTACAACACTGTTTAATGAAATATTATGAAACTGAACATACAATTAAATCCTTGATCAGTGACAAAGAGTGAAGAACTATTACATTGCAAAGAGAGTTCAGTTCCGCTATTATTTTGTTAGTTACAGGAAGCAATAAGAAACAGAGCACAACACGGGGAAGTCTGGGACTAGCCCATCGAATGCTAAACAGGAATATCAGATGTGAGGAATCTTAGATGCATCCCACCTGTCACCACGGCAACAGAAACAGGAAGCTACACAAACAGTGCAGTAGGCAGTAGCTCTTACCTTTAGCTTGGTGTGAAACTCCCGAGATTTCCGTCTGGCAAGAACCTGAATGTGACTGGAGACCTGTTGGGAGGGAGACAAGGGAACAGACTGTTACTATGGAGATGAAAAGAAAGCGGGCCTAACCCCGCCACTGGGGGCACACACTCCTCCCTTGACAACTGCTGCCAGCGCCCTGTATACCTCCACATTTCTCTCTGGCTAAGATTCAACAGTGAAAAAACACCTGTGGTCTTTTGACATCAAGTGCTATGCATCATGCAAAAACATTCTTCAATAGGAGACCTGTTTTGATTCTATGCATAGCCACACAGCTCAAAGTGTCTGAGTTCGGCCTGTGGCGTCAGATGACCTGCATTCCAGCACCCTCTAAGGGCTGCACAGAAAATGGCAATGTGTGTACATCAGGGATTGGACAGTGAGTGAGTATGTACATCAGGGATTGGACAGTGAGTGAGTACTTCAGGGATTGGACAGTGAGTGGTTCAGGTTTCATTACACAGTACACAGCATATCTGAGTCAGTGTTTCCCCTATATTCATTTAGCAGCGGTGTGCAGCCATTGCTAAATCGTTGCCGCCACGCCAGAAAATGTGATAAATGTTTTAAGTAATACTAATTATATAAATATATATATATATATATAGAGAGAGAGAGAGATAGAGAGAGAGAGAAATAAAAAATAGGTTGGGTAAAACATTTTCAGTGTAAACTGAAATGTGTAGAATTGCAGGAAATTTGTTTTAAAATGGCAACATTTTGTCTCTGTGGCCAAGAGGAGGGACTCTGATATTTTGAGTTCGGAGACCACGCCATTGGCCACGTCCATACCATTCCCCCCTTGCCACAAAAAAAAGAGAAAACTCATATGGGAAAGGCAGTCCTCTTACCTGCTTTCTTGTCCTTGTCTTTCCCGTTCTTAGTTTGATGTATCTTGCTATCAATTCATTGCGACCTGAGGGAAGAAACAAAGCACTAAGATAGCAGTCTGGGTGTGTAGGTAGTGGCCCCCTGACTTTTGTGTCCACTCTAGACAGGTGGGTATATGTGGAGGGGGCCTGGTGGGGGAGACTAACCCTAACCCTCGTTCACTTGGAGGGGACCATTGTGTTAAGGCCACACGGACAGGCGGACAACATGTGACCTCGGCCGAACAAACAGCATCTGGGGGATATAGTGGTGTGACCCTACTCCCAGCAGGCTCGCACTGTAATCTCCCGCCGCCCATGCTGGGGCCTCCCTACTCTCAATCGTGTACACATAACATGACAATATGGGCATTCATGCAGACGCCCAATCCCCAGATCAAAGGCCGCAAAACGGCCAGCTGTAAGCATGCTTACTGCTGAATAATTCATTCTTTTCACCAGCTTGCAAACACGCTCAGCAGGACTTGGCAGGCGTGCTAAACAAGAGAGAGGGAGAGAGAGGGTGAAGGAAAGAGTGAGAGGGAGGGAGAGAGCGAGAGGGATGGAGGGAGGGAAGGAGAAAGAGAGGGAGAAGATTAAAGACCCTCAACCTAACAGACCAAACCAAGAAAATCCCTCCCCCATGATACTCATAAGATAGCCCACTATGAGTTGAGTAAGCTAATCTTTATTTTCAGAGCTAGACAAAAAGATTGCACTGCCAGAAAAGAGCCAAGACAGAGAAGGTTCTGCACTGATGGACATTATTATAGTCAAACGTTTCAAAGAGGTAACACTGCTCTATTTCACTCAGCTTTTTTCTGAAACCTTGTTCAAAATCAGGTCCATCACAAATCCCTGCTGTGCTTGTTTTCTCTATAAAACCAGCCAATTAATGTCATTACTGCATGTGAAACATACATTCAAATTAGTTCTCTCTGAAAACACTTAGAAAAACCCCCATCTTATTCAAATGCCTTGCAAATATCAACTAGACAATATCTCCTTCCATGATCCCTCAAAAGCAGGAGAAATGGTGGGGAACGTATTGGAGCCTATTACTAGCAGTGTTAGACCAGAATACAATGGACGTCTACAGGTACTACTGTAGAGGTGTGACGTTTAAACATCTAAACGAATTTGGGATCGTTAACATTTTGAAAAAATCCCTAACTGAAAACGTTTTATTAAATTAAAATCACAGTGCAGTCATCACCAGACTACCACTAACAGATTGGTCCCGATCATCATCATCATAAAGGCCAAACAATGTTTTTACCAAAAACAGTGATGAGCTGATGGAGAAATTGTACAATGATTGCTCTTGCAAGTACAAAGTGCAAGCTCTCAAACACCATACGTGGCATTAACAACAGAATGTTGGACATCGATGAACATGCTGTCATTCCTCACATTTGTACTAGGATTTAATCTTCAATCAGAGGCACACAACAGAGAACCTAAAATGGCGTCTGGATGATATACGATTAAGACTATCCTACCAACAGGACATTAAAAACTGTAATATCTTATGTTTTACCGAGTCGTGGCTAAACGATGACACAGATAATATAGAGCTGACTGGCTTCTCTGTGCATCAGCAGGACAGAGCAGCTGTAAATAACTGCTGGTGCGCGAAGTCTAATATTAAAGAAGTCTCAAGGTATTGCTCGCCTGAGATAGAATACCTCATGATAAGCTGTAGGCCACACGAGCCGTCTATTTACCACCACAAACCGATGATTGGCACTAAGACCGCACTCAACGAGCTGTATAAGGCCATAAGCAAACAAGAAAATGCTCATCCAGAAGTAGCGCCCCTAGTGGCCGGGGACTTTAATGGAGGCGAACTTAAATCTGTTGTACCTCATTTCTACTAGCATGTCAAATGTGCAACCAGAGGGAAAAAAACTCGACCACCTTTACTCCACACACAGAGACACGTACAAAGCTCTCCCTCGCCCTCCATATGGCAAATCTGACCACAATATCCTCCTGATTCCTGCTTACAAGCAAAAACTAAAACAGGAAGTACCAGTGACTCGCTCAATACGGAAGTGGTCAGATGACGTAGATGTTACGCTACAGGACTGTTTTGCTAACACAGACTGGAACATGTTCCGGGATTCATCCAATGGCATTGAGGAGTATACCACCTCAGTCACCGGCTTCATCAATAAGTGCATCGACGACGTCGCCCCCACAGTGACCGTACGTACATATCCGAACCAGAAGCCAACATTCGCAACGAGCTAAAGGCTAGAGCTGACGTTTTCAAGGAGCGGGACACTAATCCAGACTCTTACAAGAAATCCCGCTAAATCCTCAGGCAAACCATCAAACAGGCAAAGTGTCAATACAGGACTAAGACTGAATCCTACTACACCAGCTCTGACTCTTGTTGGATGTGGCAAGGCTTGAAAACTATTACGGACTACAAAAGGAAACCCAGCCGTGAGCTGCCCAGTGACGCAAGCCTGCCAGACGAGCTAAACGCCTTTTATGCTCGCTTCGAGGCAAGCAACACTGAATTATGCATGAGAGCACCAGCTGTTCCGGACAGCTGTGTGATCACACTCACCGTAGCCGATGTGAGCAATACCTTTAAACAGGTCAACATTCACAAAGCCACGGGGCCAGACGGATTATCAGGATGTGTACTCAAAGCATGCATGGATCAACTTGCAAGTGTCTTCACTGATATTTTCAACCTCTCCCTGACTGAGTCTGTAATACCTACATGTTTCAAACAGAGCACCATAGTGCCCAAGAAAGCAAAAGTAACCTGCCTAAATGATTACCGCCCCGTAGCACTCACGTCGGTAGCCATGAAGTGCTTTGAAAGGATGGTCATGGCTCACATCAAAACCATCATGCCAGAAACCCTAGACCCACTCCAATTTGCATACCGCCCCACAGTCACATTCACACAGTCGCACTCCACACTGCCCTTTCCCACCTGGGCAAAAGGAAAACCTATGTGAGAATGCTGTTCATTGACTACAGCTCAGCATTCAACACCATAGTACCCACATAACTCATCACTAAGCTAAGGACCCTGGGACTAAACACCTCCCTCTGCAACTGGATCCTGGACTTCCTGACGGCCTGCCCCCAAGTGGTAAGGTTAGGCAACAACACATCTGCCATGCTGATCCTCAACACTAGGGCCCCTAAGGGGTGCGCGCTTAGTCCCCTCCATAGACTGTTCTCTCTGCTACTCCCTGTTCACCCACCACAAGGTGGCCAAGCACGACTCTAACACCATCATTAAGTTTGCTGATGACACAACAGTGGTAGGCCTGATCACCGACAACAATGAGACAGCCTATAGGGAGGAGGTCAGAGACCTGGCAGTGTGGTGCCAGGACAACAACCTCTCTCTCAATGTGAGCAAGACAAAGGAGCTGATCGTGGACCATAGGAAAAGGAAGGCCAAACAGGAAATAGAAAAGGAGGGCCAATCACCAATGAACTATCATGGTCCAAACACACCAAGTAAATCTGACTTTGGTGAATGCTAAACTTGCTGGGTGTCTAAATAGCTAGCCCTGTGATGCCGGGCTATCTACTTAGAATATTGCAAAATGTGCTTTCACCGAAAAGCTATTTTAAAATCGGACATATCGAGTGCATAGAGGAGTTCTGTATCTATAATTCTTAAAATAATTGTTGTTTTTTGTGAACGTTTATTGTGAGTAATTTAGTAAATTCACCGGAAGTTTGCGGTGGGTATGCTAGTTCTGAACGTCACATGCTAATGTAAAAAGCTGGTTTTTGATATAAATATGAACTTGATTGAACAAAACATGCATGTATTGTATAACATAATGTCCTAGGAGTGTCATCTGATGAAGATCAAAGGTTAGTGCTGCATTTAGCTGTGGTTTTGGTTTTTGTGACATTATATGCTAGCTTGAAAAATGGGTGTCTGATTATTTCTGGCTGGGTACTCTGCTGACATAATCTAATGTTTTGCTTTCATTGTAAAGCCTTTTTGAAATCGGACAGTGTGGTTAGATTAACGAGAGTCTTGTCTTTAAAATGGTGTAAAATAGTCATATGTTAGAGAAATTGAAGTAATAGCATTTCTAAGGTATTTGAATATCGCGCCACGGGATTCCACTGGCTGTTGAGTAGGTGGGACGATTTCGTCCCACATACCCTAGAGAGGTTAACCTGTTTAGGATAGGGGGCAGTATTTTCACGGACGGATAAAAAACTTACCCGATCTAATCTGGTTATTACTCCTGCCCAGAAACTAGAATATGCATATAATTTGATTTGGATAGAAAACACCCCAAAGTTTCTAAAACTGTTTGAATGGTGTCTGTGAGTATAACAGAACTCATATGGCAGGCCAAAACCTGAGAAGATTCCATACAGGAAGTGCCCTCTCTGACCATTTCTTGTCCTTCTATAGCCTCTTTATGGAAAATAGAGTATCTCTGCTGTAACGTGACATTTTCTAAGGCTCCCATAGGCTCTCAGAAGGCGCCAGAACGGGGAATGATGACTCTGCAGTCCCTGGGCAAAAAACAGTAGGGGATTTGGAAAGTGGTCGATCTGAGAACAATGACACGAGGTGCGCGCGTGCATGTGAAGACACCATTTTCTTCTTTCAGTATTTGAACGGATACAACGTCTCCCGGTCGGAATATTATCGCTATTTTACGAGAAAAATCGCATTTCAAACAGATTTTAAACAGTGTTTGACATGTTTCGAAGTACGGTAATGGAATATTTTGAAATATTTTGTCACGATACGCGCAGGCGCGTCACCCTTCGGATAGTGTCTTGAACGCAAGAACAAAACGCCGCTATTTGGACATAACTATGGATTATTTGGAACCAAAACAACATTGGGTGTTGAAGTAGAAGCCCTGGGAGTGCATTCTGACGAAGAACAGCAAAGGTAATCCAATTTTTCTTATAGTAAATCTGAGTTTGGTGAGTGCCAAACTTGGTGGGTGTCAAAATAGCTAGCCATGACGGCCGGGCTATCTACTCAGAATATTGCAAAATGTGCTTTCACCGAAAAGCTATTTTAAAATCGGACACCGCGATTGCATAAAGGAGTTCTGTATCTGATTATTTCTGGCTGGGTACTCTGCTGACATAATCTAATGTTTTGCTTTCGTTGTAAAGCCTTTTTGAAATCGGACAATGTGGTTAGATAAAGTAGAGTCTTGTCTTTAAAATGGTGTAAAATAGTCATATGTTTGAAAAATTGAAGTTTTGGGATTTTTGAGGAGTTTGTAATTCGCGCCACGCTCTATCATTGGATATTGGCGAGGCGTTCCGCTAGCGGAACATCTAGATGTAAGACGTTAACCTCTCTAGGGCCGGCGGGACGAAATCGTCCCACCTACGTAACAGCCAGTGGAATCCTGTGGCGCGTTATTCAAATACCTTAGAAATGCTATTACTTAAATTTCTCAAACATATGACTATTTTACACCATTTTAAAGACAAGACTCTCGTTAATCTAACCACACTGTCCGATTTCAAAAAGGCTTTACAACGAAAGCAAAACATTAGATTATGTCAGCAGAGTACCCAGCCAGAAGTACCCAGCCAGACACCCATTTTTCAAGCTAGCATATAATGTCACATAAACCCAGAAGACAGCTAAATGCAGCACTAACCTTTGATGATCTTCATCAGATGACAACCCTAGGACATTATGTTATACAATACATGCATGTTTTGTTCAATCAAGTTCATATTTATATCAAAAAACAGCTTTTTACATTAGCATGTGACGTTCAGAACTAGCATACCCCCCGCAAACTTCCGGCGAATTTACTAACAATTTACTAAATTACTCACGATAAACGTTCACAAAAAGCATAACAATTATTTTAATAATTATAGATACAGAACTCCTCTATGCACTCGATATGTTCGATTTTAAAATAGCTTTTCGGTGAAAGCACATTTTGCAATATTCTAAGTAGATAGCCCGGCATCACAGGGCTAGCTATTTAGACACCCAGCAAGTTTAGCCTTCACCAAACTCCAATTTACTATTAGAAAAGTTTGATTACCTTTGGTGTTCTTCGTCAGAATGCACTCCCAGGACTTCTACTTCAATAACAAATGTTGGTTTGGTCCCAAATAATCCATAGTTATGTTCCAACAGCGGCGTTTTGTTCGTGCGTTCAAGACACTATCCGAATGGTAAATAAGGGTCACGCGCATGGCGCATTTCGTGACAAAAGATTTCTAAATATTCCATTACCGTACTTCGAAGCATGTCAACCGCTGTTTAAAATCAATTTTTATGCCATTTTTCTCGTAAAAAAGCGATAATATTCCGACCGGGAATCTGCAATTAGGTAAACAGACGAAAGAAAATAAATCACGGGGTCGACTCGGGCACGCGCCTAAGCCCTTTGTCCTCTGATCGGCCACTTGTCAAAGGCGATAATGTGTTTCAGCCAGAGGCTGCCTCGATATCGTTCAGCTTTTTCCCGGGCTCTGAGAGCCTATGGAAGCCGTAGGAAGTGCCACGTTACAGCAAAGATCCTCAGTCTTCAATAAACAGAGGCAAGAAGAACAACACCTTGTCAGACAGGCCACTTCCTGCATGAAATCTTCTCAGGTTTTTGCCTGCCTTATGAGTTCTGTTATACTCACAGACACCATTCAAACAGTTTTAGAAACTTTAGGGTGTTTTCTATCCAAAGCCAATAATTATATGCATATTCTAGTTACTGGGCAGGAGTAGTAACCAGATAAATTGGGTACGTTTTTTATCCGGCCGTGTAAATACTGCCCCCTAGCCCTAACAGGTTAAAGCTCTCATTACTCTGGTTTGCCTGATCAGCAGACTGCTGCAATACCACTTGACAGTTGATAGTGTGTGTGGGCAGTTCTGTGTTCCACTGACCAGGCTGATGGATGGAGCAGGACCCTGACCCACACTGACTCACTTCAACCCGGCCTCAGCCCTACTGATTAAAGCCAGGGGGTAGAGGTCAGGGCAGAAACACAACACCACACACACACACAACATAACCAGAGAAAGGTACTTTATCATGACCCACCACTGACAACTGGCACATTCCAGAGAGCTTGATGCCTGTAGCTGATATGCGTCAAAGTTATTTTTTGTTGGTAACAGTATTAAAAAGTGCTTTTCTTGTTTACAGCACGTCTCTCAGCTGAGATCTTTTTAACACTCATTTCCTTTCCCACACTGACCACACTCCCACGAGGCTCTGCAGTAGAACACGGTGATGTACGAGGACCCCAGAGAACACTCTGGCATTCTGACAACATGAGGATCACTCATACACTCATTCACTGCACCCTTCATGTGGTTTTTACCATTAAACCTTACTCCATACATTTCTACTGCCAGGTAATATGAGCTGTTTCCAGCATCATATCAATAAATTTAAAGGCATTTCTCAGAGATGTTTCATTGTGTCATTGTGAATCACAGCCATCAGGAAAGACAACTGTGACTTGGCTTGTTCCTGACTTAAAAATGGCATGAAAACCAAATAATGTATCGCTTATACAATTAAATCTTGAACCAATTAAAGTATCTGCCCTCAGTATTGTACTGTTCCATCCGTTTGCTGCATGTTGCTATCAAGGTAGGGAGGCTAGCAACTTCAAAAGTATTGACTCCCAACATTACAAATTACAAAAATATGTCCATGTACAATAAAATGCCTTGTCTTTTGGTCCAGTGCGCTAACTCGTCACAGCCACGCACCCTCCTTCCATAGCTCTCTGATTAGCCCATATTTACATAGCGACTGGCGCCCTAATCCTTTCCTCTTTACTCCCCCTTCCCAGAATGCACTGGGCCCCAGGCAGGCCCCTGTCTCCCGGCTGCGCGGAGTGAGTGCAGGAGAGACCCAAATCCTCTGGACAATAGCCTAGCTGTCCCGCCGGCCATGATGGATGACTCAAGGGTCTCAGGCTCACATTAGCATCACAAAAGCCTAAAGCCAGCCTTTCAGTGGGAGGTCCCTGGCTGGCTAGGGAGAGACGGGGGAGACGGGAGAGAAGCGCTATAACTACTATGCACTTGAACACTACCATGGCTAAAGTTGCTGTATCTTTACTCCAGTCCAGCTCCATCCCCTGGGCGCTGTCTGGTCTGGTCTCCATATTTTCACACACAAACACAGAGGGCTACCTTGGGATGTGGTCTGGTATGGGAATAATACAACCACCCATGTGATAAGAGACCGTAAAGCTTCAGAAACCTATGAAACAGGTGACCAACAAATGGCAAGTATGTTAAGACCATATTACGTATTGGATATTTAAAAAATACAGTGTTTACACTACCTTGTAGGTTACCAATAAAATGGGTGGATGGTGAAGTAGACATACTTGGTATTCACATCTCAAAAAATATAAATTAGCTTACCACAATTAATTTCAATAGAAAGTTAGCAAAAATAGATTAGATTTTGCAACCATGGAGAGGTAAATACTTGTATATTTTTTGAAAAATTACATTGATTATCTCTTTGGTCCTATCACAGTTTACTTACTTACTAATGACATTGCCTACTCCAGATGATTCGTTTTTAAAATCATATGAGAAATATATTTCATTTTATTTGGAATGCTAAGTCAGACAAAATTAAACGTGCCTATTTATATAATAAATATGAGTTTGGGGGGCTAAAATTATTAAATATTAAAGCTTAAAGCTCTCACGAAAAGTTTCACTCATACATAAGTTATACTTAAACCCAAAATGGTTCTTCAGTAGATTATTATGAAAAGCTCATCCTTTGTTAAAAAATTGCTTTTTTAACTTCATACAGATTACAACTTCTCATTTCTGACTAATTGAAAATGAAATTTTGTTTAATGTATTGTCCTTTCTTAAACAAGCCATACAAAGCAGGTTACAAATTCAGTTTAATCCTCCAGAAAAGATATAACAAATATTACAACAAAAGTTATGGTTAAACTCAAATATATTGATTAATAAAAAAAACATTCTTTATGGATTTAAAAAAAAAAGTTTTATTATATTTATTAATGATATTATGAATAGAAATGGAGGAGTTATGTCACATTTGCAGTTATTGAAAATATATGGGAATATCTGCTCAATCCAAATTTACAACCAACTGATTGCAGCACTACCACAAAAATGGAGGAGGCAAGTGGAAAAGGGAGAAGGTAGGGAACTTCTTTGCCTGCCATATATTAAAGATACAAAATTGGCTGAAAGGAACTGGCATAAATAGAAAAATATACCAGTTTCATCAGAGGACAAAAATGTTGACAGCTGCGAGATTTTTTTCGATGTACCAATTCCATGGCACAACTGGTACAAAAAAAACTACACTTGACTACACTTGAGTTTTTCAATTTAAATTATTATATAAAATTCTTGCCACCAACAGAATGCTATACACAGTTGAAGTCGGAAGATTACATATACCTTAGCCAAATACAGTTTTTCACAATTCCTGACATTTAATCCTAGTAAACATTCCCTGTTTTAGGTCAGTTAGGATCACCGCTTTATTTGAAGAATGTGAAATGTCAGAATAATAGTAGAGAGAATGATTTATTTCAGCTTTTGTTTCTTTCATCACATTCCCAGTGGGTCAGACATTTACATACACTCAATTAGTATTTGGTAGCATTGCCTTTAAATTGTTAAACTTGGGTCAAATGTTTTGGGTAGCCTTCCACAAGCTTCCCACAATAAGTTGGGTGAATTTTGGCCCATTCCTCCTGACAGAGCTGGTGTAACTGAGTCAGGTTTGTAGACCTCCTTGCTCGCACACACTTTTTCAGTTCTGCCCACAAAATTTCTATGGGATTGAGGTCAGGACTTTGTGATGGCCACTCCAATACCTTGACTTTGTTGTCCTTAAGCCATTTTGCCACAACTTTGGAAGTATGCTTGGGGTCATTGTCTATTTGGAAGACCCATTTGCGACCAAGCTTTAACTTCCTGACTGATGTTTTGAGATGTTGTTTCAATATATCCACAAAATTTTCCTGCCTCATGATGCCATCTATTTTGTGAATTGCACCAGTCCCTCCTGCAGCAAAGCACCCCCACAACATGATGCTGCCACCCCCGTGCTTCACGGATGGGATGGTTTTCTTCAGCTTGCAAGCCTCCCCCTTTTTCCTCCAAACATAACAATGGTCATTCTGGCCAAACAGTTCTATTTTTGTTTCAACAGACCAGAGGACATTTCTCCAAAAAGTACAATCTTTGTCCCCATGTGCAGTTGCAAACCGTAGTCTGGCTTTTTTTATGGCAGTTTTGGAGTAGTGGCTTCTTCCTTGCTGAGTGGCCTTTCAGGTTATGTCGATATAGGACAAAAGTATATAGATACTTTTGTACCTGTTTCCTCCAGCATCTTCACAAGGTCCTTTGCTGTTGTTCTGGGATTGATTTGCACTTTCTCATCAAAGTACGTTCATCTCTAGGAGACAGAACGCGTCTCGATGGCTGTGTGGTCCCATGGTGTTTATACTTGCGTACTATTGTTTGTACAGATGAGCGTGGTACCTTCAGGCGTTTGGAAATTGCTCCCAAGGATGAACCAGACTTGTGGAGGTCTACCATTTTTTTCTGAGGTCTTGGCTGATTTCTTTTGATTTTACCATGATGTCAAGCAAAGTGGCACTGAGTTTGAGGGTAGGCCTTGAAATACATTCACAGGTACACCTCCAATTGACTCAAATGATGTCAATTAGCCTATCAGGAGCTTCTAAAGCCATGACATAATTTTCTGAAATGTTCCAAGCTGTTTAAAGGCACAGTCAACTTAGTGTATGTAAACTTCTGACCCACTGGAATTGTGATACAGTGAATTATAAGTAAAATAATCTGTCTGTAAAAAATTGTTGTAAAAATTATTTGTGTCATGCACAAAGTAGATGTCCTAACCGACTTTCCAAAACTATAGTTTTTTAACAAGAAATTTGTGGAGTGGTTGAAAAACGAGTTTTAAGGACTCCAACCTAAGTGTATGTAAACTTCCGACGTCAACTGTATATGGGGCATACAACAATCTCAGCTCTGTAGATTTTGTTTACGAAGAGACAGAATCAATAGATCACTTATTCTGGTATTGCCCCTATGTAGCTTGTTTCTGGTCACAGGTTCAGGAATGGTTAACAAAAATCACAACATACACTTACAATTAACCTTAGAAAAAGCAGTGTTGGGCGATCTGGAAAGCCATAACCAATCAATAAATAATATAATAATACTCGTAGGAAAGGTTTTCATCTTTAGCTCACAATCTGTGGATAATATACGATTAGAAAGATAAAAAAAAATTGTAAAACATCACAGCACAATTGAAAAATATATGGCACATGGAAACCAAACAAGGGTGGTCTATGGTGATAGGTGGGATGGGCTGAGAGTGGCTGAGGGTTGGGATTAAAGAGGTTGTTTGGTAATGTATGTCAAATGTATATGTAAAATGTGTAAAAAACTAAGATATTTGTCCACCAAATGGGGGGGGGGATTAAATGGGGCGGCAGGGTAGCCTAGTGGTTAGAGCGTTGGACTAGTAACCGTACAGGTTGCAAGATCGAATCCGCGAGATGACAAGGTAAAAATCTATCGTTCTGCCCCTCAACAAGGCAGTTAACCCACTGTTCCTAGGCAGTCATTGAAAATAAGAATTTGTTCTTAACTGACTTGCCTAGTTAAATAAAGGTAAAAAAAGGTTGTTAAGACATATTAGGTTTATGTATTGCATCGAAAGAGGCATGCAAACTGTAAGATAAAGAAACAAAAAGTATATTACTTCTGGACCTGTTAACCCTGAAAGGAAATAGACCTAGAGTTGTGAACAAAAAGCTCTAGCCTTGGCACTGTGTACCTAAACCAGATGGTGCTGCTCTGACCAATCCCTTAGCTTGGAGATAGGGAGCTTCGTCTGATACCATCTATAGCTCCAATGTAGGTGTTTCCCTCAGAGCAGTCAATGGGTGCAGCCGTAACTCCCCCTGACAAATACATCCACACACACACACACACACACACTCACTCACTCACTCCTGGCAGACTGACATCTGACTACATCCCGACCAGCTGCCCATTGTAGATCGCTTAACTCGGTACATTATGATCCCCCAGCCCCCCCCCCCCCCCCACTCCCATTTAGAGAATGGGCCAGAGAAAGACTTCAAGGCCAAAGTCAGATGGTCTGACGCCTCCACTCTCCACCAATCACAACGCACTTCCTTATACAAAAGGAGCCACTGGTCAGCCAAACATACACATGAGAACAAATTAATCAAATCACATTTTATTTGTCACATGCGCCAAATACAACAGGTATTACAACTTGCTTACAAGCCCTTAACTTTCCTCACGCAATCTGGGAATATCAAACATCTCTTGCTTCTCTAATTGCTAATTTGGGGAAACCTAAGCACAGTAATGCACACACACGTGTGAAATGAAAGGCAGAAACATTCCAAAATTGTGATTAAGGCACGCTGTTGTATGCATGCAGGGATTTTGAGGATGTTTGTTAATAGAACCATTTCCATTTCAGCGGTACTTCCAGACCACACGTTTTCAAAATCAGATTAATGCATGAACATCTAGGAAGGCTGCTTTACAGCAGATGCCGGTAGCCTCCACTCAAAATAAAGTACTTCAGTGGTTTTAGAATGACTCCAAACTTCAGCCCCGTCTATGATGAACTTGGAGTATACGCTGGGGAGGCCACACACCACGTCCTGGTTTATCATTCATCGCAATTTTCAAAATTAAAAAGCCTGTGTGTGTGCGAATGCAAAGTATATATACAGCAGACAGGCGCTCTAGGAAAACCACATTCCCTCTCTCCCTAACTGTGGTCTACTACTTCAACTCATGGCCCATCAGCCAACAGGTAAGGAGTGAGAGTCAGTGTGAGTGAATGGTGCTGGTTTGTGCAGCCTTTGGTTGGTTTTAATGGGAGTAATTAGCCATGCTTCCTGTGTGTTGGGTCTTCTCTGTGGTCTGACAGAGGCTTGGATGGAAATATTACACCAGCATGCTGGAAATCACACATGGAAAAATAGAAACATCCTCAAGTGACCTCCCTGCAGGCCTTACAATGCCTGATGAATGTGTTCACCTTTCAAGGTTTACTTCAACCAAACATAATGTACTGTATATCGTACATTAGTCAGTCTAAACAAATACTGTACAGTGATGGAGAGAATGAAAGAGAGTTGTGACCTCTCGCATATTCTCCTCCCATCTCAATGATACTTTCTGTTACCATTAACTCATTACCTGTCTTTCTGTCTCTGTGTGGGCCTTCACACCAAGTATCTAGCAGGTCTTTCAAAGGTACAAATTGTCCCTGGAATAAGAAGAGAGTTTAACACAATGACCTACAGATGAACACCTAGTGCTCTTTTCTGAACAAAACACTCTAGACATACACATGCCTGTGAGGAGAGAGGCTCTGTTTGGAGCACGTTCTACCTCTGAAGGCCATGGAGTCATTGGTAACAAACAAAGATGTGCCAAGAGCCTCATTCACTCCATTTTACCTTGAAAGGAAGAGAGAGAGAGAAAGAGAGAGGTCATGATCAGATGAGCTCCTGCATTTTTCAGCATGTTCTTAAAAAAATATAGATTTTGAGTTAGATAAACTTGGATTTTTGTCAGAACATATACAGGATGCTACCCTCCACAACATAACCTTCACTCAAAATCAAAACCTACAACCTGATTTTGGACGGAATTACAGAATCACCTGGAAGGCTTACAACTACCAAAGATTGTTATTCCAACGCTATACAGCAAATGCTCTGGAAAACAACAGAAACCTGAAAACACCATCCAACCTGGAACTGAGTGAGTAATGTTTCGTATGTATTTTATTTCCCAAAGCCAAGAAGAAAAATGCATTAGATTACATTGGGGGGAGACACTCTAGACCCAAACTGTTACAGACCAATGTCCATCCTGCCCTGCCTTTCTAAAGTCTTCGAAAGCCAAGTGAACAAACAGATCACTGACCATTTCGAATCCCA
Organism: Salmo trutta; assembly: GCF_901001165.1. Classification (NCBI taxonomy): domain Eukaryota; kingdom Metazoa; phylum Chordata; class Actinopteri; order Salmoniformes; family Salmonidae; genus Salmo; species Salmo trutta. The sequence goes on from NC_042963.1 coordinate 43,779,642, forward strand.
CCGTACCTTCTCCGCTATGCAATCTGGTTTTTCGAGCTGGTCACGGGTGCACCTCAGCCCCGCTCAAGGTCCTAAACGATATCATAACCGCCATCGATAAAAGACAGTACTGTGCAGCCGTATTCATCGACCTGGCCAAGGCTTTCGACTATGTCAATCACCGTATTCTTATCGGCAGACTCAACAGCCTTGGTTTCTCTAATGACTCTAATGCCTCGCCTGGCTCACTAACTACTTCTCAGATAGAGTTCATTGTGTCAAATCGGAGGGCCTGTTGTCCGGACCCCTGGCAGTTTCTATGGGGGTGCCACAGGGTTCAATTCTCGGGCTGACTCTTTTCTCTGTATATATCAATGATGTTGCTCTTGCTGCGGTTGATTCTTTGATCCACCTCTACGCAGACGACACCATTCTGTATACATCTGGCCCATCTTTGGACACTGTGTTAACAAACCTCCAAACGAGCTTCAACGCCATACAATATTCATTCCGTGGCCTCCAACAGCACTTAAATACTAGTAAAACAAAATGCATGCTCTTCAACCAATCGCTGCCCGCACCCGCCCGCCCGACTTGCATCACATTTTTTCCTGTGCTGGCCCCCCGTGGGAATCGAACCCACAACCCTGGCGTTGCAAACACCATGCTCTACCAACTGAGCTACAGAAAAGGCCACTACTCTGGATGGTTCGTGGACAACTATAGGTAGGTGTCAAGCTAGACTGTAAACTCTCCATCCAGACTCACCTTAAGCATCTCCAATCCAAAGTTAAATCTAGAATCGGCTTCCTTTTTCGCAACAAAGCCTCCTTCACTCATGCTGCCAAACATACCCTCGTAAAACTGACTATCCTACCGATTCTCGACTTCAGCGATGTCATTTACAAAATAGCCTCCAACACTCTACTCAGCAAATTGGATGCAGTCTATCACAGTGCCATCCGTTTTGTCACCAAAGCCCCATAAACCCGCCACTGCAACCTGTATGCTCTCGTTGGCTGGTCCTCGCTACATATTCGTCGACAAACCCACTGGCTCCAGGTCATCTACAAGTCTCCGCTAGGTAAAGCTCCGCCTTATCTCAGCTCACTGGTCACCATAGCAGCACCCACCCGTAGCACGTGCTCCAGTAGGTAAATTTCACTGGTCATCCCCAAAGCCAACACCTCCTTTGGCCGCCTTTCCTTCCAGTTCTCTGCTGCCAATGACTGGAACGAATTGCAAAAATCACTGAAGTTGGAGACTTATAGCTCCCTCACTAACTTTAAGCGTCAGCTGTCAGAGCAGCTTACCGATCGCTGCAGCTGTACACAGTCCATCTTTAAATAGCCCATCCAACCAACTACCTACCTCATCCCCATATTTGTTTTTCTGCTCTTTTACACACCAGTATTTCTACTTGCACATCCTCATCTGCACTTATATCACTCTAGTGTAAATGTCTAAATTGTAATTACTTCGCCACTATTGGCCTATTTATTGCCTTACCTCCTTACTTCATTTGCAAACACTGTATACAGCTTTTTCTATTGTGTTATTGACTGTACGTTTGTTTATCCCATGTGTAACTGTGTTGTTTTTGTCGCAGTGCTTTGCTTTACCTTGGCCAGGTTGCAGTTGTAAATGAGAACTTGTTCTCAACTGGCCTACCTGGTGAAATAAATAAATAAAATACAACTTTCTAAGGACTGAATGCTAAATTAAGGCTGCCAAGCTTGATACAACTTCAATTAGCACTGACGTGTCAAGTGAGAGGTGTTAAAGCCCTTTAGCCCAACAATGGCAGGAGAGTCGCACAGTCTACTCCAACCAAATGGAGAGGCCTTAGAAGTTGCATCCCGCTGTTCAGATGCAATTAAAATACAGTACTCTGTGTATGTAAAGAATGACAACGCAAGAAAAGATCACAAAATGAAGCTCCTTATGGAAAATCAAGAGACACTTTTTGCTGACTATTATAAAAATGGGAACATCAGCAACCTCATCTTCCACACAAACCATCCCCTGGCATGGCACAGTGCTATACTAGTACACAACCCAGTGCTATACTAGTACACTACACTACCCAGGATACTAGACAACGAGGACTCTGAGTCAACTAATATAAATCTCTATAAGTCTTGAACAGTATTGGTACAGGGCAACCCCAAACAGTTTCAGCTGGACTTTCACCTAATCAAATAATTAGCCCAGCAGGAGAAGCTCTTCCTTGAGAAAGATACCCCCACCCCGAACGTGTCAGACCAGACCTCTTCATTATATAACCCCACAGACGAGCAACCCCCAGCGGAAAGTCAACCTCCCAGCACAGAGTACTACCCCCTCATTGAAATGAAGGATAAATTCACCCAGCTGGAGGTAAGGCAGGTGGAGCTGGAACAGCAGGTGATTACACTCCAGTCAGCACAGACCCAGACAACAGTCCAGCACAACAACACCCCCTTAACCAGACCCAGAGAGCTTGAGGTGGAGAGAGACATATCTGCACTCTGGACTGTGGTGAGACAACTTCAACAATATAAAAAGCATGAGCAGGAGAAGAACAGAGCACTAGAGGAGAGGATCAGACTGCTGGAGGAGAGGGTGAGGGGGATGGCGTGTGACAGAGAACAACCCACTAGAGAGGTGACCACCCACGCAGAGAAGCCAGCAGAACAGCCCACCTCAGCTCCCGACAAAAGTTTTTACACCACAGCAGAACAGTCCACACCAGACCCTGACCATAGCGTTGACATCACAGCAGAACAGACAATTGAAAAACCCCAATCCCAGGGAATCTCACCCACTCTGAGCACCCCCCCGTCAGTCACCCTGATAGCCCTCCTGACAACCCCCCCCCCACACCCACTGAGGACATACACAATACACCGATTGTACTCCTTATGGACTCAAATGGGAAATTTATACAAGAAAAAAAAAAACTTTTTCCCAAACACAGTGTCTAAACTCTGGTGTCCAAACACCCAGCGCGCCCTAGAACTCCTGTCTGAGGACCAACTAGGTTCACCTAGCCATATAATAATACACACAGGTACAAATGACCTGAGGACACAGCAGGATAGGGTGGCCACAGCACTGAAGGGAGTAATTGAAAAAGCTTCTTCTACTTTCCCCAATGCACTAGTGGTTATCTCCACCCTGCTACCACGAAAAGACTTCCCCCCTGCTACCATACAGTGGGTAAACGCAAGTATTTCCCATGACTGTGCCTCAAAACCAAATGTTTTCCTGGCACACCACTCCACCCTGGACTTGAACAGCCTCTTTGACCAGGGCCACCTATACAAGGTAGCAGTGCCCACCTTCGCCCAGACTCTAAAGGACATCGCTCTGAAACGCAGCCCCAACACTTCACACAGGAGCAACAGATCAATAGACACCCAGCCCAGACATGCGAGACACTCCCCCAGACCTGCAGGACCCCTCCCCCCCGACCTACACTTAGAGGACCCACAGCTTCCCTATCAAATCTAAAAATCTCAAATAGAAAACCAAAGAAAATGAACAACAATGACAAATGGTTTGATAAAGAATGCAAAAATCTAAGAAAGAAATTGAGAAACCTGTCCAACCAAAAACATAGACCCGGAAAACCAGTCTACGCCTTCACTATGGTGAATCACTAAAACAATACAGAAATACCTTACGGAAAAAGAAGGGCAGGCACATTGGAAATCAGCTCAATGTAATTGAAGAATCCATAGACTCTAACCACTTCTGGGAAAATTGGAAAACACTAAACAAACAACATGAATAATTATCTATCCAAAATGGAGATGTATGGGTAAACCACTTCTCCAATCTTTTTGACTCTATAACAAAGAACAAACAGCAAAAGCATATACATGATCAAATACAAATCTTAGAATCAACTATTAAAGACTACCAGAACCCACTGGATTCTCCAATAACCTTGAATGAACTACAGGACAAAATAAAAACCCTCCAACCCAAAAAGGGCTGTGATATCCTCAATGAAATGATCAAATATACAGACAACAAATTCCAATTGGCTATACTAAAACTGTTTAACATCATCCTCATCTCTGACATCTTCCCCAATATTTGGAACCAAGGACTGATCACCCCAATCCACAAAAGTGGAAACAAATTTGACCCCAATAACTACAGTGGGATATGCGTCAACTGCAACCTTGGGAAAATCCTCTGCATTATCAGTAACAGCAGACTCGTACATTTCCTCAGTGAAAACAATGTACTGAGCAAATGTCAAATTGGCGTTTTACCAAATTATCGTATGACAGACCACGTATCACCCTGCACACCCTAATTGACAAACAAACAAACGAAAACAAAGGCAAAGTCTTCTCATGCTTTGTTGATTTCAAAAAAGCCTTCGACTCAATTTGGCATGAGGGTCTGCTATACAAATTGATGGAAAGTGGTGTTTGGGGAAAAAAATACGACATTATAAAATCCATGTACACAAAGAACAAGTCTGCGGTTAAAATAGGCAAAAAAACACACACATTTCTTCCCACTGAGCTGTGGGGTGAGACAGGGATGCAGCTTCAGCCCCACCCTCTTCAACATATATATCAACGAATTGGCGAGGGCACTAGAAAGGTCTGCAGCACCCGGCCTCACCCTACTAGAATCTGAAGTCAAATGTCTACTGTTTGCTGATGATCTGGTGCTTCTGTCACCAACCAAGAAGGGCCTAGAGCAGCACCTAGATCTTCTGCACAGATTCTGCCAGACCTGGGCCCTGACAGACCTGGGCCCCGACAGACCTGGGCCTTTACAGTAAATCTCAGTAAGACCAAAATAATGGTGTTCCAAAAAAGGTCCAGTCGCCAGGACCACAAACACAAATTCCATCTAGACACCGTTGCCCTAGAGCACACAAAAAACTATACATAACTTGGCCTAAACATCAGCGCCACAGGTAACTTCCACAAAGCTGTGAACGATCTGAGAGACAAGGCAAGAAGGCATTCTATGCCATCAAAAGGAACATAAAATTTGACATACCAATTAGGATCTGGATAAAAAATACTTGAATCAGTTATAGAACCCATTGGCCTTTATGGTTGTGAGGTCTGGGATCCGCTCACCAACCAAGAATTCACAAAATGGGACAAACACCAAATTGAGACTCTGCATGCAGAAAATATCCTCAGTGTACAACGTAGAACACCAAATAATGCATGCATAATCCAGAAAAGAGCTGTTAAATTCTACAACCACCTAAAAGGAAGTGATTCCCAAACCTTCCATAACAAAGCCATCACCTACAGAGAGATGAACCCGGAGAAGAGTCCCCTAAGCAAGCTGGTCCTGGGGCTCTGTTCACAAACACACCCCACAGAGCCCCAGGACAGCAACACAATTAGACCCAACCAAATCATGAGAAAACAAAAAGATAATTACTTGACACATTGGAAAGAATTAACAAAAAAACAGAGCAAACTAGAATGCTATTTGGCCCTGAACAGAGAGTACACAGTGGCAGAATACCTGACCACTGTGACTGACCCAAACTTAAGGAAAGCTTTGACTATGTACAGACTCAGTGAGCATAGCCTTGCTATTGAGAAAGGCCGCTGTAGGCAGACCTGGCTCTCAAGAGAAGACAGGCTATGTGCACACTGCCCACAAAATTAGGTGGAAACTGAGTTGCACTTCCTAACCTCCTGCCCAATGTATGACCATATTAGAGACACATATTTCCCTCAGATTACACAGATCCACAAAGATTTCGAAAACAAACCAGATTTTGATAAACTCCCATATCTACTGGGTGAAATACCACAGTGTGCCATCACAGCAGCAAGATTTGTGACCTGTTGCCACAAGAAAAGGTCAACCAGTGAAGAACAAACACCATTGTAAATACAACCCATATTTATGTTTATTTATTTTCCCTTTTGTACTTTAACCATTTGTACATCATTACAACACTGTATATATACACATAATATGACATTTGTAATGTTTTTATTCTTTTGGAACTTCTGTGAGTGTAATGTTTACTGTTCATTTTTATTGTTTATTTCAATTTTGTATATTATCTACTTAACTTGCTTTGGCAATGTTAACATAGATTTCCCATGCCCATAAAGCCCCTTGAATTGAATTGAATACCACAACCTTTTGGAACGCTGAATAACAATCTCTATGCATTTTGTTTAAATTATTATTGTCATGACGTGGCCCTTTCTGGGTATAGATCAAATCAAATGTATTTGTCACATACACATGGTTATCAGGTGTTAATGCAAGTGTAGCGAAATGCTTGTGCTTCTAGTTCTGACCATGCAGTAATATCTAACAAGTAATAGAACTTAACAATTTCACAACAACTACCTTATACACACAAGTGTAAAGGAATGAATATGAATATGTACATAAAAATATATAAATGAGTGATGGCCGAACGGCATAGGCAAGATGCAGTAGATGGTATAGTGTACAGTATATACATATGAGATGAGTAATGTAGGGTATGAAAACATTATATGAAGTGACAATGTTTAAAGTGGCTAGTGATACATTACATCAAGATGGCAAGATGCAGTAGATGGTATAGCGTACAGTATATACATATGAGATGAGCAATGTAGGGTATGAGAACATTATATAAAGTGGCATTGTTTAAAGTGGCTAGTGGTACATTTAATTACATCAGATGGCAAGATGCAGTAGATGGTATAGTGTACAGTATATACATAAGAGATGAGTAATGTAGGGTAAGTAAACATTATATAATATAAAGTGGCTAGTGATAAATTGATTACATACATTTTTCCATTATTAAATGGGTGGAGTTGAGTCAGTATGTTGGCAGCAGCTACTACAATGTTAGTGATGGCTGTTTAACAGTCTGATGGCCTTGAGATAGAAGCTGTTTTTCAGTCTCTCGGTCCCCGCTTTGATGCACCTGTACTGACCTCGCCTTCTGGATGATAGCGGGGTGAACAGGCAGTGGCTCGGGTGGTTGTTGTCCTTGATGATCTTTTTGGCCTTCCTGTGACATCGGGTGGTGTAGGTGTCCTGGAGGGCAGGTAGTTTGCACCCGGTGATGCGTTGTGCAGACTTCACTACCCTCTGGAGAGCCTTCCGGTTATGGGCGGAGCAGCTTCCGTACCAGGCGGTGATACAGCCCGACAGGATGCTCTCGATTGTGCATCTGTAAAAGTTTGTGAGTGATTTTGGTGACAAGCCGAATTTCTTCAGCCTCCTGAGGTTGAAGAGGCGCTACAGCGCCTTCTTCACCACACTGTCTGTGTGGGTGGACCATTTCAGTTTGTCCGTGATGTGTACGCCGAGGAACTTAAAAATCTCCACCCTCTCCACTACTGTCCCGTCAATGTAGATAGGGGGCTGCTCCCTCTGCTGTTTCCTGAAGTCCACGATCATCTCCTTTGTTTTGTTGACATTGAGTGTGAGGTTATTTTCCTGACACCATACATCGAGGGCCCTCACCTCCTCCCTGTAGGCCGTCTCGTTGTTGTTGGTAATCAAGCCTACCACTGTAGTGTCGTCTGCAAACTTGATGATTGAGTTGGAGACGTGCATGGCCACGCAGGCATGGGTGAACAGGGAGTATAGTAGAGGGCTGAGAACGCACCCTTGTGGGGACCCAGTGTTGAGGATCAGCGAGGTGGAGATGTTGTTACCTACCCTCACCACCTGGGGGCGGCCCGTCAGGACGTCCAGGACCCAGTTGCACAGGGCGGGGTCGAGATCCAGGGTCTCGAGCTTAATGACGAGTTTGGAGGGTACTATGGTGTTAAATGCAGAGCTGTAATCGATGAACAGCATTCTTACATAGGTATTCCTCTTGTCCAGATGGGTCAGGGCAGTGTGTAGTCGATTGCGTCGTCTGTGGACCTATTGTGGCGGTAAGCAAATTGTAGTGGGTCTAGGGTGTCATGTAGGGTGGAGGTGATATGGTCCTTGAATAGTCTCTCAAAGCACTTCATGATGACGGAAGTATCGTGGCATCCCCCCCTCTCTCTCCTACACCCAGGTTCTGTTATCTCAGGTCGTAAATTCCTGGAGGAGACTCTCTCCCCCTGGCCATGCAGAAAGAGACACACAGAGAGAACAAAGGATTTCACATGGCAAACTCCTAAATCCCCAAAATGGGGATTTGATACAAAATGTCCACTTGTGGGAATGGTCCGTGGACACTTTAGGGATGGGTATGACGAGTGTGTTTCATTTGGTGACCTCAGACAGGACAGGATACACAACTATATCTCTGAATGTGTACACTTCTCAATTATGGGGTTTGCGTCAAATTCTTGTATAAAATGAATGAGTAAAGATGAAACTATTTGTGAAAATGTAAGGTGATGGTAAACCTTTAACCTCTCTGGGCTAGGTGGCACCAAATCGTCCCACCTACGTAACAGCCAGTTGAATCCTGTGGCGCCATTTTCAAATACCTTAGAAATACTATTACTTAAATTTCTCAAACATATGACTATTTTACCGCTATTTAAAGAATAGACTCTCGTTAATCTAACCACACTGTCCGGTTTCAAAAAGGCTTTACAACGAAAGCAAAACAGATTGTCAGCAGAGTACCCAGCCAGAAATAATCAGACACCCATTTTTCAAGCTAGCATATAATGTCACAAAAACCCAGAAGACAGCTAAATGCAGCACTAACCTTTGATGATCTTCATCAGATGACACACCTAGGACATTATGTTATACAATACATGCATGTTTTGTTCAATCAAGTTCATATTTATATCAAAAACCAGCTTTTTACATTAGCATGTGACGTTCAGAACTAGCATACCCCCCGCAAACTTCCGGGGAATTTACTAACAATTGACTAAATTACTCACGATAAATGTTCACAAAAAGCATAACAATTATTTTAAGAATTATAGATACAGAACTCCTCTATGCACTCGATATGTCCGATTTTAAAATAGATTTTTGGTGAAAGCACATTTTGCAATATTCTAAGTACATAGCCCAGCCATCACGGGCTAGCTATTTAGACACCCAGCAAGTTTAGCCTTCACCAAAATCAGATTTACTATAACAAAAATGTTATTACATTTGCTGTTCTTCGTCAGAATGCACTCCCAGGACTTCTACTTCAATAACAAATGTTGGTTTGGTCCCAAATAATCCATCGTTATATCCAAACAGCAGCGTTTTGTTCGTGCGTTCTAGACACTATCCGAAATGGTAAATCAGGGTTACGAGCATCGCGCATTTCGTGACAAAAAAATTCTAAATATTCCATTACCGTACTTCGAAGCATGTCAACCGCTGTTTAACCTGTCTGGGGTATGTGGGACGATTTCGTCCCACCTACGTAACAGCTACTGATATTCCAGTGGCGCGATTTTTGAATCGTTAGAAATACTATTACTTCAATTTCTCAAACATATGACTATTTTACAGCTATTTAAAGACAAGAATCTCGTTAATCTAACCCCACTGTCCGATTTCAAAAAGGCTTTACAACGAAAGCAAAACATTAGATTATGTCAGCAGAGTGCCCAGCCAGAAAAAATCAGACAGCCATTTTTCAAGCTAGCATATCATGTCACATAAACCCAAACCACAGCTAAATGCAGCACTAACCTTTGATGATCTTCATCAGATGACACACCTAGGACATTGTGTTATACAATACATGCATGTCTGTTCAATCAAGTTCATATTTATATCAAAAAACAGCTTTTTGCATTAGCATGTGACGTTCAGAAAACGCATAACCCCCGGCAAACTTCCGTTGAATTTACTAACAGTTTGCTAAATTACTCACGATAAACGTTCACAAAAAGCATAACAATTATTTTAAGAATTATAGATACATTACTCCTCTATGCACTCGATATGTCCGATTTTAAAATAGCTTTTCGGATGAAGCACATTTTGCAATAATCTAAGTACATAGCCCGGCATTACAGGGCTAGCTATTTAGATACCCACCCAGGTCAGCATCCACCAAAATCACATTTCCTATAAGAAAAATGTTCTTACCTTGCTTGTTCTTCATCAGAATACACTGCCAGGACTTCTACTTCAATAACAAATGTTGGTTTGGTCCCAAATAATCCATCGTTATATCCAAACAGCGACGTTTTGTTCGTGAGTTCTAGAATGCTTCTTCCCGGTTTCGCGCATGGCGCATTGGCGTGTCAAAAATGTCTAAATATTCCATTACCGTACTTCGAAGCATGTCAACCGCTGTTTAAAACCAATTTTTATGCCATTTATGTCGTAGAGAAGTGATAATATTCCGACCGGGAGTATGCATTGAGCCTAAACAGCCGAATAAAATTTCTCCTCAGAAGCGACTCATGCACGCGCATCATTCAAAGGTCCTCGGAGCATCCACTTACAAAAGGCGATAATATGTTTCAACCTGAGGCTCCCTCGTAAACCTTCAGTTATTTTGCGGGCTCTGAGAGCCTATTGGAGCCCTGGGAATTGTCACGTTACAGCTAAGATCCTTACTTTTCAATAAAAAGATGCAAGACGCACGACTCCTTGTCAGACAGGGTACTTCCTGCTTGAAACCTTGTCAGGTTTTTGCCTGCCATAGGAGTTCTGTTATACTCACAGACACCATTCAAACAGTTTTAGAAAATTCAGAGTGTTTTCTATCCAAACCTGAACAATAATATGCATATTCTAGCTTCTGAGTTGGTGTAGGAGGCAGTTAAAAATGGGAACATATTTTTCCAAAATTCTCAATACTGCCCCCTAGCCCAGACAGGTTAAAATCAATTTTTATGCAATTTATCTCGTAAAAAAGCGATAATATTCCGACCGGGAATCTGCGTTTCGGTAAATAGAGGGAAAAAAAGAAAGACGGGGGCCGCCTGTGCACGAGCCTAAGCCCTTTGTCCTCTGATCGGCCACTTGACGAAGGCGATAATGTGCTTCAGCCTGGGGCTGGAATGACGACATTCTGTTTTTTCCCGGGCTCTGAGAGATCCTCCCGCAGAGATCCTTTGTTTTGGAAAGAGATGTCAAAGAAAGGCCACTTCCTGTAAAGGAATCTCTCAGGTTTTTGCCTGCCATATGAGTTCTGTTATACTCACAGACACCATTCAAACAGTTTTAGAAACTTTAGGGTGTTTTCTATCCATATCTAATAAGTATATGCATATTCTAGTTACTGGGTAGGAGTGGTAACCAGATTAAATCGGGTACGTTTTTTATCCGGCGGTGTAAATACTGCCCCCTAGCCCTAACAGGTTAACCTGTTGGGGATAGTTGGGGATAGGGGGCAGTATTTGCACGACCGGATAAAAAACGTACCCGATTTAATCTGGTTACTACTCCTGCCCAGTAACTAGAATATGCATATAATTATTGGCTTTGGATAGAAAACACCCTAAAGTTTCTAAAACTGTTTGAATGGTGTCTGTGAGTATAACAGAACTCATATGGCAGGCAAAAACCTGAGAAGATTCCTTACAGGAAGTGGCCTGTCTGACCATTCCTTGAGCTTCTTGACTCTGTTTATTGAAGACTGAGGATCTTTGCTGTAACGTGACACTTCCTACGGCTCCCATAGGCTCTCAGAAGGCGGGAAAAAGCTGAATGATGTAATTCCAGCCCCAGGCTGAAACACATTAGCGCTTTTGGCAAGTGGCCGATCAGAGGACAATGGGCTGAGGCGCATGCACGAGTCGACCCCATGTTTTTATTTTCTATCGTCTTTGAACCTAAACACAGATTCCCGGTCGGAATATTATCGCTTTTTTACGAGAAAAATGGCATAAAAATTGATTTTAAACAGCGGTTGACATGCTTCGAAGTACGGTAATGGAATATTTAGAATTTTTTTGTCACGAAATGCGTTGTGCTCGTCACCCTTCTTTACCATTCGGATAGTGTCTTGAACGCACGAACAAAACAGAGGATATTTGAACATAACTATGGATTATTTGGGACCAAACCAACATTTGTTATTGAAGTAGAAGTCCTGGGAGTGCATTCTGACGAAGAACACCAAAGGTAATAACATTTTTCTTATAGTAAATCTGACTTTGGTGAGTGCTAAACTTGCTGGGTGTCTAAATAGCTAGCCCTGTGATGCCGGGCTATCTACTTACAATATTGCAAAATGTGCTTTCACCGAAAAGCTATTTTAAAATCGGATATATCGAGTGCATTCTGTATCTATCATTCTTAAAATAATTGTTATGCTTTTTGTGAACGTTTATCGTGAGTAATTTAGTAAATTTTTAGTAAATTCACCGGAAGTTTGCGGGGGGTATGCTAGTTCTGAACGTCACATGCTAATGTAAAAAGCTGGTTTTTGATATAAATATGAACTTGATTGAACAAAACATGCATGTATTGTATAACATAATGTCCTAGGTGTGTCATCTGATGAAGATCATCAAAGGTTAGTGCTGCATTTAGCTGTGGTTTGGGTTTATGTGACATTATATGCTAGCTTGAAAAATGGGTGTCTGATTATTTCTGGCTGGGTACTCTGCTGACATTATCTAAATGTTTTGCTTTCGTTGTAAAGCCTTTTTGAAATCGGACAGTGTGGTTAGATTAACGAGAGTCTTGTCTTTAAAATGGTGTAAAATAGTCATATGTTTGAGAAATTTAAGTAATAGCATTTCTAAGGTATTTGAATAACGCGCCACAGGATTCCACTGGCTGTTACGTAGGTGGGCCGATTTTGTCCCGCCGACCCTAGAGAGGTTAATGAAAGAGAATTGTATTCTCTTTAAAGTTTAACCAAGTCATTGGCCCGCCCCCGTGAGCACAGACATGATCTGGTGTCATGAAACAGCCCTTTTCTACTGTTATGAATAAAAATCCCCCCTGAGGAAATCCTCTTCAGACCACGCGTACCTCGATGGACACCGAGGGGGCACAGGTTGAGTTTAGACCACAAAAACCTCAGTGTCCGCTAAGGTTACAATGGTAGTTGAATTCCTAACCATACCATGTGGAGCATTGGCTACACGGGTGGAAATGGTTAACTTCTTATGGCTGGGTGGCAGTATTGAGTAGCTTTGATGAATAAGGTGCCCAGAGTAAACTGCCTGCTACTCAGGCCCAGAAGATAAGATATGCATAGTATTAGTAGATTTGGATAGAAAACACTCTGAAGTTTCTAAAACTGTTTGAATGATATCTGTGAGTATAACAGAACTCATATGGCAGGCAAAAACCTGAAAAACAATCCAACCAGGAAGTGGGAAATCTGAGGTTTGTAGTTTTTCAAGTCTTGGCCTATCCAATATACAGTGTCTGTGGGGTCATATTACACTTCCTAAGGCTTCCACTAGATGTCAACAGTCTTTAGAACCTTGTTTGAGGCTTCTACTGTGAAGTAGAGGAGAATGAGAGCTGATTGAGTGAGAGGTCTGCCAGATGGGCATGAGCTTCAGCCATGTGCGCACCCGTGAGAGGTAGCTGAGTTCCATTGCATTTCTAAAGACAAAGGTATTCTCTGGTTGAAATCTTATTGAAGATTTACGATAAAAACATCCTAAAGATTGATTCTATACATCGTTTGACATGTTTCTACGAACTTTGTGATTTGGACATAAAGGATGGACTTTATCAAACAAAACAAACATTTATTGTGGAACTGGGATTCATGGAAGTGCATTCTGATGAAGATCAAAGGTAAGTGAATATTTATAATGCTATTTCTGACTTCTGTTGACTCCAACATGGCGGATATATGTATGGCTTGTTTTTGTGTCTGAGCGCCGTACTCAGATTATTGCATGGTGTGCTTTCTCGGTAAAGCTTTTTTGAAATCTGACACAGCGGTTGCATTAAGGAGAAGTTTATCTAAAGTTCCATGCATAACACATGTATTCTCATCAACATTTATGATGAGTATTTCTGTAAATTGATGTGGCTCTCTGCAAAATCAGCGGATGTTTTGAAAGCAAAACATTACTGAACATAACGCGCCAATGGAAACTGAGATTTTTGGATATAAATATGAACTTTATCGAACAAAACATACATGTATTGTGTAACATGAAGTCCTATGAGTGTCATCTGATGAAGATCATCAAAGGTTAGTGATTCATTTTATCTCTATTTCTGCTTTTTGTGACTCCTCTCTTTGGCTGGAAAAATGGCTGTGTTTTTCTGTGACTAGGCGCTGACCTAACATAATCATTTGGTGTGCTTTCACTGTAAAGCCATTTTGAAATCGGACACTGTGGTGGGATTAACAACTAGTTTATCTTTAAAAGGGTGTAAAATACTTGTATGTTTGAGGAATTTTAATTATGAGATTTCTGTTGTTTGAATTTGGCGCCCTGCACTTTCACTGGCTGTTGTCATATCGATCCCGTTACCGGGATTCCAGCCATAAGAAGTTATTAAACTCTGAGACTACCAATCCCGACAGAATAAGAGCAAATCTTAGATGCTAATTACAAGTCTGCAGCTAGAAATTATGTCAACCTGGGATGCGAAGACCGACAACCGCTGAAACATCTATTCTATGAGAACATTTCTGAATGGTACTCTGAAGTATTCATTCTAACCACGAAAGACTATGATCTTCAGAACAGACGGATGATCCCAACAGAGATCACGACGACACACTGAGCGTAAATATATATTGATTGTAGTTATTCCCAAATGAGTGAGTGTTCATGAGCAAATGATTACCATTTCAATTAATATAATTATCAACTGTGTAGTGATTCCATTTTTTGTCTTTCATGCTGTTCTCAGGCCACCCCCACTTCCCTTTGTCCACCAAGCCGTCATATCGGCTTAGCCCACTAGGGAACCTCCCCTATCATTTCCTCGTAACCATAACTGTTGTTTGTTTATGCATTTCTGTGATTATTTAGTTAGTAAATAAATGATTAAGATAATTGGTGTATGGATGTTTCATAGTAAAGGCTGGGTTTTTGCAGATAACCAACAATTTATGACGTTTGGAATGAGACTAACTTGAGGTAAAGAATAATTCATTAATAAAAAGACTAATTGAACAGACATTAAAATATCTGAAGAGTTATATTAGGAAAATTATAACTTTGTAATCTGAAGATTTTCCTTGGTGCCCCGACTTCCTAGTTAATTACATTTACATGATTAGTTTAATCACGTAATAATAATTACAGAGAATTGATTTAATAAAATAACAGTCTACACTTTAATGATGCCAAAGACAACATTATTGTATTAAGATCGGTTTCTAATTCTGTTACTGTAAAAATGGCAAGTCTTTGTATGTCATGATATTGATATTTCGGTTTCATCACCGTGTGTGTGTGTGTGTGTGTGTGTGTGTGTGTGTGTGTGTGTGTGTGTGTGTGTGTGTGTGTGTGTGTGTGTGTGTGTGACGACAGGCACAGGCCTGCCCTGCATGGTCACAGCTTACACCCCTCTGGAGGCACACAGGCTCGCATTACTGAAGCATTCTTCCAAGCATTCCTACCCTTGCACACCAATAGCCATTAATACAAATTTAAAAAAAAACAGTGGAGGTCTTGATTATCTTTCTCTTCCAATAACAATGTATTTAATATGAAAGTACAGTCTTTGTTACAGTACAGCAGCAGGCATCTCCATCTCTTCTGTCAGTGTCCCTGATTCAGGGTTGGAAAGGTAAAGGTTTCAACCAACACCACAATACACCCAGACCATTATAATGCTTCTCTAGGGCACAACACAAACAGTTTTGTTGCCTTACAATTCTCCATACATTTCCAGAGCACTTGTAATTTTAATTTTACACGCCTTCAATAAAACTCCCTGACCTCCATTGTGCATAGTCAGTAACCTGCCTTTCTAACAAGACAAAGTCATGTCGCACCACTAAGGTCGTAAAATAACTGATCACAGCTCGCCTACCTAAAATTACCCTTCCAAAACATTTAACACCAGAAAAGACAACTCCCCTCTACTCAAAATACAGCTGAACTATTGACTTATTTTACACAA
This sequence comes from Salmo trutta, assembly GCF_901001165.1. Taxonomy (NCBI): domain Eukaryota; kingdom Metazoa; phylum Chordata; class Actinopteri; order Salmoniformes; family Salmonidae; genus Salmo; species Salmo trutta. The sequence continues at coordinate 43,795,554 of NC_042963.1, forward strand.
AGCCTGTGCATCCATTTAGATCAGAGTAGTAAAAAGACATTGATAAGTGCAACTTCAGTGTGTTTCCATCCTTTGTTGAAGATAACATGTGTAGATCGCACTATTTTCTCTCTCAAAGCATTATCTTGGCTCTCTAAGAAGCAGGATAAATTGTATGGGAAGTATGTAAAGTTTACAGAGAGGAGAACTCTGTGGAGCTGTTCCTCAAGGTGAGCCTTTCCCACAATGTCATACAGGTCCATGCCATGGAGAATGAGTGGCTCAGTGTCAATACCAACTCTGCCCGCACCACAGAGCTACTGTACTGTAGAGAGCAAGCTGGCATGGGCATCGACTGACAGACAGGCAGACCACTAGCTGTTTGTAACACGACTTTAAACAATCTCTTTGAGACTCGAGGACATTACAGAAACGCAACTTAAGCTGCTAGCATTTATAGTTGTATTTTTACTAATACAGCACCAGGCCACAATTATAAATGCTAGAAGCAGAAGTTGAGGCGCTGTACTGTACCCATCATAGAGTGAAGCATACTGTAATGTTACATGTTACTGTAGCTCCATGACGTTGTATGTACCATACTGGGAGGACAGCCTGAAGGAGACCCCAGGAAGACCCAGGCCACCCCAGCATGTTTCACCATTACCCTGAGGGCACGAGGACTGTATGTCTTCTCATACTGGGCATGCTGGCAGCTTGGATGCACAGGATCTTATCCACAATAGCTAGAAGGTAGAGATGAGATATTCTCATGTAAACCAAATCAATGCTCACCAGTACACAGTTTCCAAACCCTCGTTTATAAACCGTTTTAATCATTTTAATTGAGCTATTTGTTGGTGACAGTGTCAATGCACTGGATTTTACATTTTAAATATCTCAGAACTTAAAAAGGGCCAAATCCAGTCACTACCTGCACCTCAGTCACTACCTGTTCCAGAAGCAGAGGGGGTAAATGGCCATGTCACTAATGGTGCTAGCTACATACTCCAACCTGCCTCTGCTCTGATCTCTCCTCCAGCTAAACCATGCTGGGATTTTTGGCCTGGCCAACAGAGTGACAGCAGATTGCTATGGTCTAATGGTGATGAGGCATCAAGACAGGCCTCTCCACCCTCAGGATAAATGGTGGCAGAATGGAACCACAGCAGAGTCCTATCTGCTCCTCATCTAACCCAGCAGGAGACTGTCAATACTATTTAAAAACACAGATTTCTCTCTGGAGTTAATCGCTCTGACAAAAGAAGTGCAATGTGGCCTCTGGTGATGATGTCAGGAAAATGTCCCATTCTTCTCTGAATTGGATTACACTGTGGTGTGGTCGATAACGTCACAGACAACATGCATTAATACAGCATGTGGAGGAGGTATATGTGTTGTGATCAGTCAGCCCCTAGCAGTCCTAGGGTTCCTCAGAGACTCCCCCCAGCCATTCCCCTCAGCCCCAGTAATCCCTTCCCCAGCCACCCCCCCAGTTCCAGTCACCTCCCTAGCCCCAGTGACTCCCCCAGCCCGTCACTCCCCTCCCAGCCCCAGTTAACCCCCCCCCGCCACAGTCACCCGCCCCCCAGCCCCAGTCAATAAACATTGTTTAGAGTAAAACGGCAGTTGCTATAGAGACAGTTACTAATTAACTGCATTGAGCGGAGGGAGCAGAGGGCTGAAGAGAGGCACTCAGGAGGACCGGAACCTCGCTCTGCCTCACTCCGCCTCCTCTAGTGAGCAATCTAGGTCGCTCTGCGTCATTCCTCCAGTCTCTCAATGATCAGATTCCAACGCCACACAACACGGTACCGCAACGTACCTCGTCAAACAATGTCTCATGTCATGAGAGCTCAATCACTGTCTGTTGTCTCATAAGGATGCGACCCGGCAGACAGCAAAAGGAAGTTATTGGATCCAGGCCATCTGTGTGGTTCCAGCACTAACTAATGCAAACCATTGAATTTCTATCAACCAACCCACTTAAATCAGCCTAGAGCACCTCTCTGTTTGGGGGATGAGAGGGAGGGCTCACAGCATAGTGATCGTCAACAGGATTTAAAGGCAATGATCCCGTGTTAACGGAGACTGGATTCACGGTAAACGCTGCATATGTCGGCTCAATTGGAAATTACCTTTAAATTTCTATTGTGCAATCTGTAACGCTTCAGCGATACAGATTGAATTAGAGCCCTAAAGTGCCCTTAAGTGTTTTAAATGTTTTTTGAGTAAAATCCCAGAGAGATCATTCTTATGTCTACAGATGGTAAACAAACAAGCAACTGAGTCTAGAATATATCCAATACTGAGGACCTCTGCCCTACCCTGTTCTGATCCCACGCAATAAATCACAACCCTGAAGCAGTTGTGCAAAATTCAATAAACAAAAACTCAAACACGAAGTAGATTACTCTATTTGACTCCATTGTGTGTCAAGAGCCTCAGAAACAACCTGAATACATTATACAGCACAGCATGCATCACTGTTGAATTATACACAACAACGAATAGAAGTACACACACTTATAACCAGCAGAAGTTCACAAAAATCTCCCAAAAGTGCCACAGTGCTGTTAATTCTGAAATTAAAAATGTTTCTGGTTTCTCCATATCTTACATAAGATGTCTGACTCAGTAAGAGGCCGGAGTTTGAAACAGACTGTGAGCTTGGGTAGTGAGGTCACATGAGACCAGTGGCAACGAACCATATAGATTCTTCAAAGTAGCCACCCTTTGCCTTGATGACAGCTTTGCACACTCTTGGCATTCTCTCAACCAGCTTTATGAGGAATGCTTTTCCAACAGTCTTGAAGGAGTTACCATATCTACTGATCACTTGTTGGCTGCTTTTCCTTCACTCCGAGGTCCAACTCATCCCAAACCATCTCAATTGGATTGAGGTCGGGTGATTGTGGAGGCCAGGTCATCTGATGCAGTACGCCATCACTCTCCTTGGTCAAATAGACCTTACACAGCCTGGAGGTGTGTGTTGGGTCATTGTCCTGTTGAAAACCAAATAATAGTCCCACTAAGCGCCAACCAGATGGGATGGTGTATCACTGCAGAATGCTGTGGTAGCCATGATGGTTTAGTGTGCCTTGAATTCGAAATAAATCACTGACAGTATCACCAGCAAAGCACCCCCAAACCATCACACCTCCTCCTTCATGCTTCAGGGTGGGAACCACACATGCGGGGACCATCCATTCACCTACTCTTCGTCTCACAAAGACATGGCGGTTGGAACCAAAAATCTCAAATCTGGACTCAACAGACCAACGGACAGATTTCCACCGGTCTAATGTCCATTGCTCATGTTTCTTGGCCAAAGCAAGTCTCTTCTTATTATTGGTGTCCTTTAGTAGTGGTTTCTTTGCAGTAAGTCAACCATGAAGGCCTGATTCACGCAGTCTCCTCTGAACAGTTGATGTTGAGATGTGTCTGTTAATTGGGCTGCATTTATTTGGGCTGCAATTTCTGAGGTGCAGTTAACTCTAATGAACTTATCCTCTGCAGCAGAGGTAACTCTGGGTCTTCCTTTCCTGTGACGGTCCTCATGAGAGACAGTTTCATCATAGTGCTTGATGGTTTTTGCGACTGCAATTGAAGAAACTTTCAAAGTTCTTGAAATATTTCGGATTGACTGACCTTCATGTCTTAAAGTAATGATGGACTGTCGTTTCTCTTTGCTTATTTGAGTTGATCTTGCCATAATATGGACTTGGTCTTTTACCAAATAGGGCTATCTTCTGAATACCACACCTACCTTGTCACAACACAACTGATTTGCTGAAATGCATTAAAAAGGAAAAGAAATCCACAAATGTACTTTTAACAAGGCACACCTGTTAATTGAAATGCATTCCAGGTGACTACCTCATGAAACTGGTTGAGAGAATGCCAAGAGTGTGCAAAGCTGTCATCAAGGCAAAGGGTGGCTACTTTGAAGAATCTTAAATATATAAAATAACACTTTTTTTGGTTTCTACAGTCATGGCCAAAAGTTTTGAGAATGACACAAATATACATTTTCACAAAGTTTGCTGCTTCAGTGTCTTTAGATATTTTTGTCAGATGTTACTATGGAATACTGAAGTATAATTACAAGCATTTCATAAGTGTCAAAGGCTTTTATTGACAATTACATGAAGTTGATGCAAAGAGACAATATTTGCAGGGTTGACCCTTCTTTTTCAAGACCTCTGCAATCCGCCCTGGCATGCTGTCAATTAACTTCTGGGCCACATCCTGACTGATGGCAGCCCATTCTTGCATAATCAATGCTTGGAGTTTGTCAGAATTTGTGGGTTTTTGTTTGTCCACCCGCCTCTCGAGGATTGACCACAAGTTCTCAATGGGATTAAGGTCTGGGGAGTTTCCTGGCCATGGACCCAAAATATTGATGTTTTGTTCCCCGAGCCACTTAGTTATCACTTTTGCCTTATGGCAAGGTGCTCCATAATGCTGGAAAAGGCATTGTTTGTCAGCAAACTGTTCCTGGATGGTTGGGAGAAGTTGCTCTCGGAGGAAGTGTTGGTACTATTCTTTATTCATGGCTGTATTCTTGGGCAAAATTGTGAGTGAGCCCACTCTCTTGGCTGAGAAGCAACCCCACACATGAATGGTCTCAGGATGCTTTACTGTTGGCATGACACAGGACTGATAGTAGCGCTCACCTCGTCTTCTCCGGACAAGCTTTTTTCCGGATGCCCCAAACAATCGGAAAAGGGATTCATCAGAGAAAATGACTTTACCCCAGTCATCAGCAGTCCAATCCCTGTATCTTTTGCAGAATATCAGTCTGGCCCTGATGTTTTTCCTGGAGAGAATTGGCTTCTTTGCTGCCCTTCTTGACACCAGGCCACCCTCCAAAAGTCTTCACCTCACTGTGCGTGCAGATGCACTCACACCTGCCTGCTGTCATTCCTGAGCCAGCTCTGTACTGCTGGTGCCCCGATCCCGCAGCTGAATCGACTTTAGGAGACGATCCTGGCGCTTGCTGGACTCTCTTTGGCACCCTGAAGCCTTCTTCACAACAATTGAACCACTCTTTTTGAAGTTCTTGATGATCCGATAAATGGTTGTTTTAGGTGCAATTTTACTGGCAGCAATATCCTTGCCTGTGAAGCCCTTTTCGTGCAAAGCAATGATGACGGCACGTGTTTCCTTGCAGGTAACCATGCTTGACAGAGGAAGAACAACGATTCCAAGCACAACCCTCCTTTTGAAGCTTCCAGTCTGTTATTCAAACTCAATCAGCATGACAGAGTGATCTCCAGCCTTGTCCTAGTCAACACTCACACCTGTGTTAACGAGAGTCACTGACATGATGTCAGCTGGTCCTTTTGTGGCAGGGCTGAAATGCAGTGGAAATGTTTTTGGGGGGGATTCAGTTCATTTGCATGGGAAAGAGGGACTTTGCAATTAATAGCAATTCATCTGATCACTCTTCATAACATTCTGGAGTATAAGCAAATTGCCATCATACAAAATGAGGCAGCAGACTTTGTGAAAATTAATATTTGTGTCATTCTCAAAACTTTTGGCCACGACTGTACATGATTATTTCATAGTGTTGATGTCTTCACTATTATTCTGAAATGTAGCAAATAGTAAAAATAAAGAAAAACCCTGGAATGAGTAGGTTACCAAACTTTTGACTGGTACTGTATATATATTTTTTGCCTGTTATGTTGGCATTAATACGTGTCACATATCAGTCTGCAAACAATGTAAAAAAAAAATATATATATATATATATCATTGAGTTAATAGAGTCGCATTTGCTTTCTTGACTAAGGCAGCTCCAAAACGCAGGTTTCAGCCTAGCCCAGTGCTTTCTGTGGTGGTGGGGCAGCCAGCGGAATATACAGAGCATAGGGGTTGGTAATGTTCTCTAGTTGCGCCATGATTGGCTCAGTGTTCTGTCAATAATGGGGACACTACATCACCTTAAAACCTACGGGTAGAGCTCGAAAATTCAAGCCCCTTGGCTGCTGCCATAGATTTACATTAGAAGTGCCCATCCAAGAAGGCTCAAGGTCATTGGCCACAGACAAAATGATGCAAAATCACGTTATATCTACCGTAACATTGATTGGACATCATACTTTCAAAATCTTAGCTAGCAAGCTAGACAAGCTGTCATTATCATGACTGAAGACGACAATCTTCTGGCAAATCCTTTTCAATCCTTGTCATATGAAGAGAAATTATGGATAAAACGTATCGGTGCTCATCGGCCATAAGCATTACACAACAAGTTGGAAATCATAAATTCAACAATGAGTGGTTTGGAAGGAATCAGTGACTAACTGCAAGCGTTGCAAAGCAATCACTAGCCTGCTATTCAGTGGAGTGGGTGTGTGGTCCAAGTCTGGGTTTAACGGTCTCTTTTCCAAGCTTAAAAGGATAAACATTCACATGCAACACCATTGGCCATAAAAGGTTGAATACATTGGCCATGCTGTCAATCCAGCATGACTTCTTCCGCGTTCAAAACAACTGGAAACTCGGAACTAGGAAATCTCATACTTCAGTGAGTTCAAGACAACTGGGAACTGAAAAAAACAAGTTTTTTTGCAATCATTGTAAGCCTGCCAGACACACACTATATGATACATTTATTAAACATAAGAATGAGTGTGAGTTTTTGTCACAACCCGGCTCATGGGAAGTGACAAAGAGCTCTTATAGGACCAGGGCTCAAATAGTAATATATTAATAATCAATCATTTTGCTCTTTATTTAACCATCTACATATAAAAGCTTATTTGTCATCGAAAATTGTGAATAACTCACCACAGGTTAATGAGAAGGGTGTGCTTGAAAGGATGCACATAACTCTGCAATGTTGGGTTGTATTGGAGAGTCTCAGTCTTAAATCATTTTCCACACACGGTCTGTGCCTATATTTAGTTTTCATACTAGTGAGGGCCGAGAATCCACTCTCACATAGGTACGTGGTTGCAAAAGGTATCAGTGTCTTAACGGCACGATTTGCCAAGGCAGTGGCTTCTGATTAAATTCAATTTTCACAGAACCGCTTGCTGCAATTTCAATGAGGCTCTCTTGTTCAGATATCGGTAAGTGGACTGGAGGCAGGGCAGGAAAGGGATAATGAATCCAGTTGTTTGTGTCATCTGTGTTGGGAAAGTACCTGCGTAATTGCACACCAAACTCACTCAGGTGCTTCGCTATATCACATTTGACATTGTCTGTAAGCTTGAGTTCATTTGTACACAAAAAAATCATACAATGATGGAAAGACCTGTGTGTTGTCCTTGTTAATGCAGACAGAGAAGAGCCCCTATAATCCTAGATTTAGATCATTCATGCGAGAAAAAACATCACCCAGATAGGCCAGTCATGTGAGAAACTCGTCATCATGCAAGCGGTCAGACAAATGAAAATTATGGTCAGTAAAGAAAACTTGAAGCTTGTTTCTCAATTTAAAAATAAGTGTCAATACTTTGCTTCTTGATAACCAGCGCACTTCTGTATCTTGTAAAAGCATTACATGGTTTCTGCTCATATCATTGCATAGTGCAGAAAATACAGTGGTGGAAAAAAGTATTTGATCCCCTGCTGATTTTGTACGTTTGCCCACTTACAAAGAAATTATCAGTCTATAATTTTAATGGTAGGTTAATTTGAACAGTGAGAGACAGAATAAGAACAAAAAAATCCATAAAAACGCATGTAAAAATGTCATTAAATGATTTGCATTTTAAATGAGGGAAATAAGTATTTGACCCCTCTGCAAAACATGACTTAGTACTTGGTGGCAAAACCCTTGTTGGCAATCACAGAGGTCAGACGTTTCTTGTAGTTGGCCACCAGGTTTGCACACATCTCAGGAGGGATTTTGTCCCACTCCTCTTTGCAGATCTTCTCCAAATCATTAAGGTTTCGAGGCTAATGTTTGGCAACTCGAACCTTCAGCTCCCTCCACAGATTTTCTATGGGATTAAGGTCTGGAGACTGGCTAGGCCACTCCAGGATCTTAATGTGCGTCTTCTTGAGCCACTCCTTTGTTGCCTTGGCCGTGTGTTTTGGGTCATTGTCATGCTGGAATACCTATCCACGACCCATTTTCAATGCCCTGGCTGAGGGAAGGAGGTTCTCATCCAAGATTTGACAGTACATGGCCCCGTCAAATGATGCGGTGAAGTTGTCCTGTCCCCTTAGCAGAAAAACACCCCCAAAGCATAATGTTTCCACCTCCATGTTTGACGGTGGAGATGGTGTTCTTGGGGTCATAGGCAGCATTCCTCCTCCTCCAAACACGGCGAGTTGAGTTGATGCCAAAGAGCTCCATTTTGGCCTCATCTGACCACAACACTTTCACCAGTTGTCCTCTGAATCATTCAGATGTTCATTGGCAAACTTTAGACGGGCATGTATATGTATTCTTGAGCAGGGGGACCTTGCGTGCGCTGCAGGGTTTCAGTCCTTCACGGCGTAGTGTGTTACCAATAGTTTTCTTGGTGACTATGGTCCCAGCTGCCTTGAGATCATTGACAAGATCCTCCCATGTAGTTCTGGGCTGATTCCTTACCATTCTCATGATCATTGCAACTCCACGAGGTGAGATCTTGCATGGAGCCCCAGGCCGAGGGATATTGACAGTTCTTTTGTGTTTCTTCCATTTGCGAATAATCGCACCAAATGTTGTCACCTTCTCACCAAGCTGCTTGGCGATGGTCTTGTAGCCCATTCCAGCCTTGTGTAGGTCTACAATCTTGTCCCTGACATCCTTGGAGAGCTCTTTGGTCTTGGCCATGGTGGAGAGTTTGGAATCTGATTTATTGGTTGCTTCTGTGGACAGGTGTCTTTTTTACAGGTAACAAGCTGTGGTTAGGAGCACTCCCTTTAAGAGTGTTCTCCTAATCTCTGCTCGTTACCTGTATAAAAGACACCTGGGAGCCAGAAATCTTTCTGATTGAGAGGGGGTCAAATACTTATTTCCCTCATTAAAATGCAAATCAATTTATAACATTTTTCACATGCGTTTTTCTGGATATTTTTGTTGTTACTCTGTCTCTCACTGTTCAAATAAACCTACCATTAAAATTATAGACTGATCCTTCCTTTATCAGTGGGCAAACGTACAAAATCAGCAGGGGATCAAATACTTTCCCCCCCCCCCCCACTGTACATGAGAGTTCAGGGGCCTTGATTTAACAAAGTTAGCGATTTTCACTGTAGTGTCCAAAACATATTTCAAGGCGTCGGGAGTAACTGCTTGCAAGCGCGTTACCACTCCACTATGTCTCCCTGTCATGGCTTTTACACCATCAATACAGACACCAACATGAGCAGCAGCTACGTTTGGCTACATATGGACCATTGTTGTAATTTCCGTGAGAAAGTAATGGTCAATGTGATTGGATGTTAATTATTTGACTAGGCTACCTGTATTTGACATTGTGGTGTTATTTCGCTGAACACTAGATGGTTTCATTTTATTTTTGGGAGTGAAACGAGGCTACTCAGGCGAGAAAAAAACCTGGAAAATAGAAATGGACTGTTTGAAAATGTTAAAATTTTTTATTTTTTAAAGAATAGTGAATCTCATATTTACATGGCGTACCCCGACGGCATTGCGCGTGCCCTGTACACAGTTTGGGAGTACCTGTTATAGTGCAATTCATGTATTGTTTAGTGTTGTGGCTTTGCTGGCATGCATCTAAAACATTTTATTTTTTGCCCCAACAAGATTTACATGCTAAAATCACCACAGCATGAGAGCTAATCTTATTCCCAGACACTTCTGCCCAAATGCTCGAAGAGTCTGGTGGACCTACTTGTCAAACTTGGCCTTCATTAGCCAATACAGAAAGATCAAGAGAATCTCCCGGCGCATAGGCATTGGCTTAATCTACCAACCAATCATCTGCCGTAACACCTTCCCCCCTAACCCTCACCATACCTCACAGTCATGAGATTCACAGAAATGTAATTATGACAAATACTTCACTCAGTAGGTCACTCCCATAGAATTCACTCAGTAGTCACCTCCCACTAAGGCCTACTTTGAATCATTGATATCCGAGGCTTATGTGCGCTGTGCGAAATAGCCTGGGGACGAGGTTACATGAGAGCAGACAGAAGAGAGGGAGAGTGAGGGAGTGTGTGTGTGTGAGAAACAGGGGTAGGGGGAGAGTGTACGGCGCAGCTGGTGGCAGACATACGACCATCTGCTCCCCACTAATGGTTCACACTAGCTTTAGTTCTAAACCCCTGCCTCCCTCCTGTAGCACTCAAGGCCTCCAGCAGAGAGTGACTGGTCACATCTCTCACTAACTTCCAGAAACACTGTACAGTATATGTGTTCCTTCTAATAATTCTAACTAAATATAGCTCCCACATTCTCCACTTCTGTGAACAATAGCGCAGTTCTAACAGCCTTCGTTGGAGTTCTTCTCCTCCTCCTTCCTCGTAGCCTACTCACCATACATCTTTCCCTCGTCTGAGAGGATAATTTTCCTGCGCCCACAGGGGGGGTAGATGGCCAGCGCCTCCTGGAAGCTCTGTTCGATGTCGGGGCTCCACACCCCCTCGGGGTCCCCGTCCATGCCCTTGTCGGCCTCGTCGCTCATCCTCTCCATGTCGTCTGCAGGGCTCTCGCTTCCGCTCCAGCTGCTATGGTCCATGGTGGCGGTGCGCTCGTCCAAGCCCAGGCCCTGAGCACACTAGGGGGAGAACATGGAGAGGAGCAGTGGAACAGACAGAGACAGTCAGTCAGTTAGTTAAAGAGCAGAATGTAAACAAATGATTTATATACACACACTAGATGACTAATAGATGGTGCTGTGTTGAAGCCACCGTGCCTCCATCTTGGCACTCCCTCAACATTGTAATTTCTTTGGGGCAAACTATAGAAATGCATTTATTAAGGTCTACATTTGTTTTTGCCACACATATTATATTACAGATACCTTAATGCATACTTTTAAACGATATTATGTGAACTAAACATAAAAATAAAATAAAACATTTAATATTTTCCCATGTAACTGGTTGAATCTGTGTTTGAAATTCACTGCTCGACTAAGGGACCTTACAGATAATTGTATGGGTGGGGTACAGAGATGAGGTAGTCATTCAAAAGTCAATATTTAACACTATGATTGCACACAGTCCATGCAACTTATTATGTGACTTGTTAAGCAAATTTTTACTCCTGAACGTATTTAGACTTGCCATAACAAAGGGGTTGAATACTTATTGACTCAAGACATTTCAGCTTTTCATTTTAATTTAAATTGTTACAATTTCAAAAAGCATAATTCCACTTTGACATTATGGGGTGTTGTGTGTAGGCCAGTGACAATCTAATCCATTATAAATTCAGGCTGTAACACAACAAAACGTGGAAAAAGTCAAGGTGTGTGAATACTTTCTGAAGGCACTGCATATGTGAATGCAGTGGCTTGCGAAAGTATTCACCCCCTTGGCTAGACAATCTGGACCCTCTCTTTCTAAAATGATCTGCCGAAATTGTTGCAACCCCTATTACTAGCCTGTTCAACCTCTCTTTCGTATCGTCTGAGATTCCCAAAGATTGGAAAGCTGCTGAGGTCATCCCCCTCTTTAAAGGGGTAGACACTCTAGACCCAAACTGCTACAGACCTATATCTATCCTACCCTGCATCTCTAAGGTCTTCGAAAGCCAAGTTAACAAACAGATTACCGACCATTTTGAATCACACCGTACCTTCTCCGGTATGCAATCTGGTTTCAGAGCTGGTCATGGGTGCACCTCAGCCACGCTCAAGGTCCTTAACGATATCATAACCGCCATCGATAAGAGACATTACTGTGCAGCTGTATTCATCGACCTGGCCAAGGCTTCGACTCTGACAATCACCACATTCTTATTGGCAGACTCAACAGCCTTGGTTTCTCAAATGATTGCCTCGCCTGGTTCACCAACTACTTCTCTGATAGAGTTCAGTGTGTCAAATCGGAGGGCCTGTTATCCGGACCTCTGGCAGTCTCTATGGGGGTGCCACAGGGTTGAATTCTTGTGACGACTCTCTTCTCTGTATACATCAATGATGTCGCTCTTGCTGCTGGTGATTCTCTGATCCACCTCTACGCAGACGACACCATTCTGTATACTTCTGGCCCTTCTTTGGACACTGTGTTAACTAACCTCCAGACGAGCTTCAATGCCATACAACTCTCCTTCTGTGGCCTCCAACTGCTCTTACACGCAAATAAAACTAAATGCATGCTATTCAACCGATCATTGCCCACACCTGCCCGCCCATCCAGCATCACTACTCTGGACGGCTCTGACTTAGAATACGTGGATAACTACAAATACCTGGGTGTCTGTCTAGATTGTAAACTCTCCTTCCAGACTCATATTAAGCATCTCCAATACAAAATTAAATCTAGAATTGGCTTCCTATGTCGCAACAAAGCATCCATCACTCATGCTGCCAAACATACCCTCGTAAATCTGACCATCCTACCGATCCTCGACTTCGGCGATGTCGTCTATAAAATAGCCTCCTACACTCTACTCAACAAACTGGATGCAGTCTATCACAGTGCCATCCGTTTTGTCACCAAAGCCACATACACTACCCACCATTGCGACCTATACGCTCTCGTTGGCTGGCCCTCACTTCATACTCGTCGCCAAACCCACTGGCTACAGGTTATCTAGAAGTCTCTGCTAGGTAAAGCCCCGCCTTATCTCAGCTCGATGGTCACCATAGCAGCACCCACTCGTAGCACTCGCTCCAGCAGGTATATCTCACTGGTCACCCCCAAAGCCAATTCCTCTTTTGGTCGCCTTTCCTTCCAGTTCTCTGCTGCCAATGACTGGAACGAACTGCAAAAATCTCTGAAGCTGGAGATTCCCATCTCCCTCACTAGCTTTAAGCACCAGCTGTCAGAGCAGCTCACAGATCTCTGCACCTGTTCATAGCCCATCTGTATACAGCCCATCTATCTACCTCATCCCCATACTGTATTTATTCATTTATTCTTCTCCTTTTGCACCCCAGTATCTCTACTTGCACATCCATCTTTTGCACATTTACCATTCCAGTGTTTAATTGCCATATTGTAATTACTTTGTCACCATGGCCTATTTATTGCCCTAATTCCCTTATTTTACCTAATTCGCACTCACTGTATATAGACTTTTTTTCTACTGAATTATTGACTGTATGTTTTGTTCATTCCATGTGTAACTCTGTGTTGTATGTGTCTAACTGCTATGCTTTATCTTGGCCAGGTCACAGTTGCAAATGAGAACTTGTTCTCAACTAGCCTACCTGGTTAAATAAAGGTGAAAAAAATTAATAAATCCACAACCTGGAATTAAAATAGATTTTTTGGGGGTTTGTATCATTTGATTTACACAACATGTGTATCACTTTGAAGATGCAAAATATTTTTTATTTTGAAACAAACAAGAAATAAGACAATAAAACAGAAAACTTGAGCGTGTATAACTATCCAAAATTCCTGACAGTCAACTTAGTGTATGTTAACTTCTGACCCATTGGAATTGTGATACAGTGAATTATAAGTGAAATAATCTGTCTGTAAACAATTGTTGGAAAATGACTTGTGTCATGCACAAAGTAGATGTCCTAACCGACTTGCCAAACTATAGTTTGTTAACAAGAAATTTGTGGAGTGGTTGAAAAACAAGTTTTAATGACTCCTACCTAAGTGTATGTAAACTTCCAACTTCAACAGTATCTACCCGTCTTTCAGTCAGAGGACTGCATGACCAAAGCTTACAGACTTACAGATCAACCCAGCTCCTATCACAGAGAAAGAGAGGGAGGGAGAGTGAGAAAAACTGTCACCATTCAGTCATGGAAGCCAACAGTAAATACCCTGTTGAACATAGCCAATCAGAGATTATGATTCACAGCTAATTCACAAGGGACATGTGCCAGCATGGCACTGCCTGGTTGGCATTACTCACCCTGGCCCAGGAGTAGTCCATTGTGGCAACAGGGATCCATCAATCTAATATTATTTGTCACATGCTTCGTAAACAATAAGTGTAGACTAACAGAGAAATGCTTACTTATGGGTCCTTTTCCAAGATTGCAGAGTTCAGATAAAGGTAACAAACAAACAAAATGGAAATAGTGACACAAGGAATAAATACAAATTTACATGGCTATATATACAGGGATTACCAGTACCGAGTCAATGTGCAGGGGTACAAGGTAATGGAGGTACAGTTGAATTTGGAAGTTTACATACACTTAGGATGGAGTCATTAAAACTAGTTTTCCAACCACTCCACAAATTTCTTGTTAACAAACTATAGTTTTGGCAAGTCGGTTAGGAATTCTACTTGTGCATGACACAAGTCATTTTTCCAACAATTGTTTACAGACAGATTATTTGACTTATAATTCACTGTATCACAATTCTAGTGGGTCAGAAGTTTACATACACTAAGAGGCCACTGCTCCAAAACCGCCATAAAAAAGTCAGACTACGGTTTGCAACTGCACATGGAAACAAAGATCGTACTTTTTGGAGAAATGTCCTCTGGTCTGATGAAACAAAAATAGAACTGTTTGGCCATAATGACCATTGTTACGTTTGGAGGAAAAAGGGGGAGGCTTGCAAGCCGAAGAACACCATCCCAACCGTGAGGCACGGGGTGGCAGCATCATGTTGCGGGGGTGCTTTGCTGCAGGAGGGACTGGTGCACTTCACAAAATAGATGGCATCATGAGGCAGGAAAATTTTGTGGATATATTGAAGCAACATCTCAAGCCATCAGTCAGGAAGTTAAAGCTTGGTCGCAAATGGGTCTTCCAAATGCACAATGACCCCAAGCATATTTCCAAAGTTGTGGCAAAATGGCTTAAGGACAACAAAGTCAAGGTATTGGAGTGGCCATCACAAAGCCCTGACCTCCATCCTGTAGAAAATGTGTGGGCAGAACTGAAAATGTGTGTGCGAGCAAGGATGCCTACAAACCTGACTCATTTACACCAGCTCTGTCAGGAGGAATGGGCCACAATTCACCCAACATATTGTGGGAAGCTTGTGGAAGGCTTCCCGAAACGTTTGACCCAAGTTAAACAATTTAAAGGCAATGCTACCAAATACTAATTGAGTGTATGTAAACGTCTGACCCACTGGGAATGTGATGAAAGAAATAAAAGCTGAAATAAATCACTCTCTACTATTATTCTGACATTTCGCATTCTTAAAATGAAGTGGTGATCCTAATTGACCTAAGACAGCGAATTTGTACTGGATTAAATGTCAGGAATTGTGGAAAACTGAGTTTAAATGTATTTGGCTATGGTGTATGTCTGAACTAGGAAAGACCTTGTACTCAGACACATCCATTACTTTTTATTGTATTTTGTCATTATTGACTCGAATGGTACTTTCAAAGGGTGGGTGGAGGGGGGGCATTGGACACCATACATGATCGGCATTGGCTGTGAATGACAATAAAAGCACATTGTTATTTTAGCAGAACACTGCTACAGTATTATATGAAGGGTGGTTTATTTTACATGGAACGGTAACACCTGAAAGTTATAACATTTTGTTTAGAAATATGTTTAAGTTCAGAAATTGCATTTTTCTCATATTACTCTGTAGGCTACACAGTATGAGAAGAGTGCCATCCTCCTGCATCTCATATCTGTCTATAGTTATTGAACTCTGCCTGCTGGACCCAAGAGGCAAACTGTCATATCTAGGATGGAGTGTCATGACCTCCATCTAACCTGCCAGCTGATTGTACAGTCGTGGCTAAAAGTTTTGAGAATGACACAAATATTAATTTTCACAAAGTTTGCTGCTTCAGTATCTTTAGATATTTTTGTCAGATGTTACTATGGAATACTGAAGTATAATTACAAGCATTTCATAAGTGTCAAAGGCTTTTATTGACAATTACATGAAGTTGATGCAAAGAGTCAATATTTGCAGGGTTGACCCTTCTTTTTCAAGACCTCTGCAATCCGCCCTGGCATGCTGTCAATTAACTTCTGGGCCACATCCTGACTGATGGCAGCCCATTCTTGCATAATCAATGCTTAGAGTTTGTCAGAATTTGTGGGGTTTTGTTTGTCCACCCGCCTCTCGAGGATTGACCACAAGTTCTCAATGGGATTAAGGTCTGGGGAGTTTCCTGGCCATGGACCCAAAATATTGATGTTTTGTTCCCCGAGCCACTTAGTTATCACTTTTGCCTTATGGCAAGGTGCTCCATAATGCTGGAAAAGGCATTGTTCGTCACCAAACTGTTCCTGGATGGTAGGGAGAAGTTGCTCTCGGAGGAAGTGTTGGTACCATTCTTTATTCATGGCTGTACTCTTAGGCAAAATTGTAAGTGAGCCCACTCCCTTGGCTGAGAAGCAACCCCACACATGAATGGTCTCAGGATGCTTTACTGTTGGCATGACACAGGACTGATGGTAGCGCTCACCTTGTCTTTTCCGGACAAGATTTTTTCCGGATGCGCCAAACAATCGGAAAGGGGATTCATCAAAGAAAATTACTTTACCCCAGTCCTCAGCAGTCCAATCCCTGTACCTTTTGCAGAATATCAGTCTGTCCCTGATGTTTTTCCTGGAGGTAAGTGGCTTCTTTGCTGCCCTTCTTGACACCATGCCATCCTCCAAAAGTCTTTGCCTCACTGTGCGTGCAGATGCACTCACACCTGCCTGCTGCCATTCCTGAGCCAGCTCTGTACTGGTGGTGCCCCGATCCCGCAGCTGAATCAACTTTAGGAGACGGTCCTGGCGCTTGCTGGACTTTCTTGGGCGCCCTGAAGCCTTCTTCACAACAATTGAACCACTCTCCTTGAAGTTCTTGATGATCCGATAAATGGTTCATTTAGGTGCAATCTTACTGGCAAGCAATATCCTTGCTGTGAAGCCCTTTTTGTGCAAAGCAATGATGACGGTACGTGTTTCCTTGCAGGTAACCATGCTTGACAGAGGAAGAACAATGATTCCAAGCATCACCCTCCTTTTGAAGCTTCCAGTCTGTTATTCAAACTCAATCAGCATGACAGAGTGATCTCCAGCCTTGTCCTCGTCAACACTCACACCTGTGTTAACGACAGAATCACTGACATGTCAGTTGGTCCTTTTGTGGCAGGGCTGAAATGCAGTGGAAATGTTTTTTGGGGATTCAGTTCATTTGCATGGGAAAGAGGGACTTTGCAATTAATTGCAATTCATCTGATCACTCTTCATAACATTCTGGAGTATATGCAAATTGCATCATACAAACTGAGGCAGCAAACTTTGTGAAAATTAATATTTGTGTCATTCTCAAAACTTTTGGCCACGAATGTACAGGTCCATAACCTGTAAAATATTACATAGATGGGACTTCATCACCTACTGGAGACTTGAAGACAAGACCTCACCTAGAGAGCTGTGCATATCAATGTGTTAGACAGCTAAATCCTTATATTTGGGCAAATAGACCATAGGAATATACATTCCATTCTAGTTCTGGTTAGACAGCTGAAGTTGTACTCTACACACAACTTATTTTGATTTGTTAGGTAACGTGAAGGCATACTGTCTTTATAAGCCCATCAATATGATGTTTAATGCAGAAAATGTGTTGTCTTTGTAACATAATTTAACAGATAAATATCAGCTAGATTGGATTGCCAGCTGCAGCTATCACCAAGCTATACTAGCTAGCTTCTGTCAGGTTGGCTAAACACAATGTCAGCGCAGGCATTAGCCTAGAAATAGAACTGAATTAGCTGACCATCTTGAGATGGCGAGTCAGTCAGTAGCGGAAAAGTCATCAACTTCAAAACTTTATTCTCTCTATAGCAAAGCTAGTTTAGCTAACCTCACTGTACTCACTATTGCACTTGTTTGTTGTGATTGAATGACAAAGACAAACCCAAAAAACACCCACATTAAACCACACCCCCAAGACAATGCTCGTTTGCCTTCAGTCATGTCCGCTAGTATTTCTCATTGATGAAAAATGTGTGCAATCGCCATTTAATAAGCATGGGGATTATTCCAATCAACATTTCTCCTCATTACTGTGTATGGCTGGATGGATCGTTACTGCTGTATACACCTGGTGAGAGAATAATGGGATCTAATCCCAAAACAAACATGCGGATACAATAAAAAGGCTATAAAATAAAATGGTGGAAGGAAGGCACAAGCCGAGCTAATAGAAGAGAGACCTTGGGAAGCATTAATCCACACCATCTGCCATCAACTTGGAAACCACTATCAGAGTCAGTCACTACTCAAAGGCAGTCTGTCAGGGTTGTCAACCAAGCTCTTTAATCTTGCTGAGGTTAATCTGGCTGGGGTTCATATAGGGAGATCGCTGTACAAAGGCTTCATGGAGCTCCAGAAATACATGTTTTTTGCGACTAGTTTCAGGAAACTAGGTGTATGTTGCCCGTCACTACCTCACAGGAGTGCCATTTGAATGTATACATTTTTTTTATTTATTTTTATCAAAATGATTTTTTTTGTTGCAGAAATGCCTTCTGGATCATGTGAACTTTCATGTGCCTTAATAACAAAGTTGTGAGCCATTGGTAAATACGAATAAAATTGTTAAATTAGGAACCTAGTTGTTTAGCCATGGAAAAAGCCAGCAACCTTCCCGCTAGCCATGATTGGTAAATAATAAGTGGGCTGGACATGCCTGGTGTAACGGTCGTCGTATGGAGTAGACCAAGGCGCAGCGGGTTGAGTGCTCATATTTACTTTTATTGAGACACTTAATAAGAAAACAAATGACCGATAAACAGTCTTGCAGGCTAAACACAGCAGTGCAAAAACAACTTCCCACAAAAGACAGGTGAAAAAAGGGCTACCTAAGTATGACTCCCAATCAGCAACAACGATGTACAGCTGTTCCTGATTGAGAGCAATACCAGGCCAACAAAGAAATACACAACATAGAAAAAACATAGAAATACAAAACATAGAACAATACCCAAAAACCCCGGAACACATAAAACAAACACCCCCTGCCACGTCCTGACCAAACTACAATAACAAATAACCCCTTTACTGGTCAGGACGTGACACCTGGACATGAGTTTGGATTGGTCTGCCATGTAGCACACTTCTGTCTATAACATGAGCTGGTCAATATGTGTAGATAATCCTTTCTAATATATTTTGAAATATATCACGTAGTAGGACAGCATAAGTGTTGCTCTCCACTTTCTGGAGGACCCAGTTTTGAAATCAGTGGAATTAGAGTATGATAGCTAAGGAGATGGAGAAAAGTCTGGGATTTGATTGCAAATATGCAGACAGAGTTGAAAAGAGAACACACAGAAGGCTGTTGTATAAAACACGTCTCTGGATTACATCTTCAAACTAAGGGCAACCATGGCATCCGTGACAGAGGGAGAAGTGTCCATCCATGTATACGGGTAAGATATTACACGTTTCTAATTTTGTCAGAAAGTATTTTTCATTTCAAGTTAAAGTGTACTGTTAGCTAGCTGGCTAGCTAGCTAACATTAGCTGGCTGGCTAGCTAGCTAACGTTACGTGTATGATCTGTGTAGTAATATTATTTGTATCTCAGAGCCATTTGCATTGCTAGTTATAGCCTCATGTTAGCCAGCTAACATTGAACCTGGTTGGTTTGCTACCTGCAGATTCATGCAGGGTAGTAACGTTATGGTTCATTGTTTAGCTAGCTAGCTAGCTAGCTACATGTCTAAACAAAAGACTCCACTATGCAAGTAACTATTTCAATAGAATGTTTATGATGTCACTGCGATAACTGTCGATAGACGTAGCTGGTAAATTCGCTCTGGCTATCTACTCCGATTTCAGAGCACTTTCGTCTGAGTATGCCAGAGTGCAGAATAACTGACGAATTTACGAATGCTCAACACCCGTTGAATATGGCCGGTGTCAGAAAATGTTGGCAAAAAAGTGCAATTAAATTGGTGCCAGCAGCACAGTTGCAGAGACCAACGCTCTGGATAACCAGTTCTGCTATGGTGAGTAAAATGGTCAGTGAGCTGTTCTCTCATTTGTGTCTGGAAGTAGCTAGCCAACGTTAGCCAGTTAGTTTGGGTGCTTGACTGCTGCTGTTAGGTCAGAACACTTGGATCAACCCTACTCACTCCTCGGCCAGAGCGTTCAGTGTGCGCTCTAAATGCTCTGAGAGCGAAATGCTCTGAATTTACGAATGGACAATCTGACAACGCTCTGAGTTTAGGAACGCCCAGAGCACACTCCGGCACTCCATACTAAATTTACAAACACACCCGTAGTATAAACCAGCCTGTAAGTCTTGAAATATTTGGTTGTTTAGTACATAGCCTCACATGTGAATCCTTAAAGAGATGGGTGGGGCTAAAGCTTAAGAGGGTGTGAACGATGCTGAATGGGTGTAGACAAAGAAGAGCTCTCCAGTAGGTGTACCAAAACATTGGGCCATTTTCTCAAAAGTGAGGTTACAAATTTATCATCTTTCAAAGCAGAATTACTTTCCCATTGTTCCTCAACTGCAGTGTATGATATACAATTTTCTAGCTCTGAGTATCTACTTTTATCCAAAGTAAAAAACTACAAATTCTAATTTTGCTAAATAAAACCGAATTGAGCCGGTCGGTCACATATTCACAATGTCCTATTCAAAATGGCATCAATGTCACTTTCACGTCTGAATATAGTTACTACCCCAATTCTCATCGACGGGACTGTAATGGAGCAGGTTGAGAGCTTCAAGTTCCTTGGTGTCCACATCATCAACAAACTAGAATGGTCCAAACTCACCAAGACAGTCGTGAAGAGGGCACGACAAAGCCTATTCCCCCTCAGGGAACTAAAAAGATTTGGCATTGGTCCTGAGATCCTCAAAAGGTTCTACAGCTGCAACATTGAACGCATCCTGACTGATTGCATCACTGCCTGGTACAGCAATTGTTCGGCCTCCGACCGCAAGGCACTACAGAGGGTAGTGCGAACGACCCATTACATCACTGAGGCCAAGCTTCCTGCCATTCAGGACCTCTATACCAGGCGGTGTCAGAGGAAGGCCATACAAATTGTCAAAGACTCCAGCAACCCTAGTCATAGACTGTTCTCTCTGCTACCGCACGGCAAGCAGTACCGGAGCGCCAAGTCTATTTCCAAGAGGCTTCTAAACAGCTTCTAACCCAAGCCATAAGACCTGAACATCTAGTCAAATGGCTACCCATACTATTTGCCTTGCCCCCCCCCCTCCCTCTTTACACCACTGCTACTCTCTGTTGTCATCTATGCAAAGTCATTTTAATAACTCTACCTACATGTACATACTACCTCTACTAACCGGTACCCCCGCACATTGACTCTGTACCGGTACCCCCCTGTATATAGTCTCGCTATTGTTATTTTACTGCTGCTCTTTAATTACTTGTTACTTCTATCTCTTATTCTTATCCATATTTTTTTTTAAACTGCATTGTTGGTTAGGGGCTCGTAAGTAAGCATTTCACTGTAACATGACCTGTTGTATTCGGCGCATGTGACTAATACAATTTGATTTGATCTACACTGATTGAAGTGGCTTTCTGGAGATGGCCACACAGCTGCCCCCCTCCCCTCCTTCTCATCCAGTTGCCGAGCAGCAGTTGCCTTCTTCTCAAACAAGATCCTATTCATGTAGCACGCTTTGTGGTAAAGAGCAACTATAGCAGTAACATGTTTCCTCTAGAATGTCAGTACACTAGAGGATCTTGTGTGTGTGTGTGTGTGTGTGTGTGTGTGTGTGTGTGTGTGTGTGTGTGTGTGTGTGTGTGTGTGTGTGTGTGTGTGTGTGCATGCGTGTGTGTGCGTGGGTGTGTGTGATTGATAGGGGTGGGGGCTGCTGTTAAAGAATCTCCCACAGAGTAGGCGTAGCTTTGACTCAATTAGTTTGTGTGCCGAGTGCTGACACGGCACAACTAACTCCTGCTATTGGTGGGGATGGAAAACGTTCCATTCCAATCACTAAATGAGTGGTCTTTTATTTCTCTCCCCCTGACAGAATTATGAACGGAGTTAGTAAATCACTTACCGCAGATAAATAAGGGTTATCAGATGTTGAATTAATCATTTAAAATACCTTCTCCTTTCGTTAGTTTAACATAGTAGCATGATTTGAGGAGTAAATGGCAGAGATAGTGGGAGAGGATTCAATAAGGTAAACAAAGAATAATGTTAACTTAAAGGGACTCTTTTGGCATTTCAGAATCTGTCGGCAGATATATTTATGGAAAGGACAACAGTGACACTCAGAAGCGTTTTGGAGATGCCTAGCTACAATACTCCTCACTGCCCAGCAGGTTTTTCTCCACACTCCCACAAGTGTCTTTCCCAGAACCCATCTCTCTAGGAAGTAGAAAGAGGCTTACCGCATCTAACGTGATAAAATATTAAGCTCTTTCCTGTGGCACAGCAACACGCATATGTGGTAAATACTGTACTGTACATATGTGTGTGGCAACCATAGACATACATATTCACAGCCAACCAAAGTTCAAAATATAGGCATTTAGGAACACACAACGATGACTGCCTATGTTGTTCATTCTAAACCATAAAAATAATTATATGTTTTGTATAATATATGAGTAACATATGCATTTAATACTCATTCTAAATGAGAATTAGTGTGTGACACAGGGATGTTTTCTGTAATAAGTAAATCCCTCCAGATCAGCATTGTGGTGTTGAATTGGCAAAGAACAGAATCCTATGAGAGTAGTCACGTCACTGTAATGAAAACTGCATAATTAACTCATCTGTTGGGTTTAAATGTATCACTTCCTTAATCTGCATCCAGAGCCTTGATTATTTCCAGTTCGTGTGGGCCGGTGGGAAAGCCCCCCTCGCAGACAAATACATCCCACCCACACCTCATTCCCATTTCTCAATGATTTAAACCTGATCCAAAATGAAAGAGGAATCTGGAACAATACTTAGGGCCTATTTCATCAAACTGGTAACCTGATTTCTAGCATACACCAACTATGCTTTTTATGAGCAACAAGAGGGCAAGTTTTTATAAGTCTGATGATATGTTTCTCAATGTTAACATTTTTGCTGAGTTTTCAATATCATAGTAGAAGAGTGTATAAATGGTTGAGCTCTTCCTGTGAGAAAAAAACTAAACAGTAAGAAGAGAATCTGGATTTACTCATTTGGGTCTGATGTTTGGACATGGTTGCTCTGTTATGTTGCGATGGTACACAATGCGGGGCAATGTCTCAGCTCAAACAGTCTTTCTGCTCCACTGATTCTGTACTAATGCAGGGGAGGAGGGAGGGAGGGAGGGGGGCAAGGGGAGCCAGAATGTTGTGATTGGTACAAATTGGCCGTGCTAGATGCTGGAGTGGGACTGCTTGTCCGAGGCCCCAGTGGCAGATGGGAGAGGGAGATTATTCATGCAGCAATATACTGTGGTTATACATACACTGCACTTCATCCTCCAGGCAGGGACAGGGACAGGGACAGGGACAGGGACAGGGACAGGGACAGCCTTCCAAACAAACACCATGACATGAATGCGATTCCACAGAAACAGGGCGCATACATCCACACCGGGCAGCCGTCTCGCTCTGTCATTCTCTCCCTTGTCTGCTCTAATTCCAGCTCTTCTGGGGCTACCTCGATGTATGTGCAGGGAAATAAGGAGGCCGCCAGACAGTGTGTTGTAATGATATGTATGAGTGTTTGCATCACCAGGGGGTTGTGGTGCTAGGGGGTTGATCATGTTACCGCTGTAACAGTAAACAAACACAAGCAGCAGTGTGGTCCTGACTGAGATGTTCTCTCCCTTGGAAGCTGCATCCATCTAAAGTGAAGCCAAAACACAAAACACTGCCTCCATGGCATCCAATCTTCTGCAATTTCTGGGAAGCTGTTCCCCACAAGGGCAGTGTGAAAACACTTCAACACAACATTACTAAATGGACATGGCCATGCCTGAAATGATGTATAGAGGGATGTTTCTCTATTAATCTGCCCATTGAACAGGAGTTGGACTCCCGAAAGAAATAGGGCTTTAAAAAAAAAAAGTATCCATATAAACACACAAAGATGGCAGTTACAAAGCCTGTACATATTTCTGTGAACACCACTGACAAGGTTATTCATAATACAATTTTGCATTTTGTAATTATGAAATGAGACGTACGTGCATAAATAAGTACAGATTTAATACAAAAGGGTTAATTATCTACAAGAGGCTACAAACAAAGGATGTTCTTAGATCTTTTCCAACATATTACAAGCAAGCGTTCAGAAAAAATGCTTTTATCCCATGCTATTCAGTCCATTTCTACTGATAACATGAATTACTTATGCACCGCTATTAGTTTATGCGTCTATCATAAGGCTGGAAATTCAATTAGGAATGACCTGACAATCCCTTCTTTCATGCTTTTCTCTGTCAGATATATCTTTGCATTTCAATAGCATGATGCATCAGTGAAAGAGTGTGCCCATCTTGTTCAGTGTGCCATTACAGCACTGGGCTAAGTGAGACATGGCTCCTTTATCTCTCTGGGGAGGCCTCAGCACAATGCCATTATTTCAATATCCCTCCACCTGAACGGGTCTATTTACTACCCTACTATGCCATTACACTGTACACATCCTTTGTTGCCTTCATAATTGGAGAAATGGAGAGGAGAGGATGCAAAAGCCGGAATATTTCTGAAACGCTGACTTCTGCCTCCTCATCCAAGTCCTGTGGATTGCACTGCATTTGATGCAATTGGAGTTACACTACATTCATAACAAGATGTGGGACCTAATCCTATGACATTTTTTTAATTTAATGTCTGACTGATAGGAGCGTGCCCTCCTTCTTCCAACACCTGACAGAGAGAGACGTCCTCATTGCCAGAAGAGACTGGTTCTCAGTGAGCACAGCTGGATGAAGCTCCAGTCCATTCACAGCTCCAAATGACATGCCAAATGATAACACCATCCTTAGAGGTGCAGCTCTCGGCTTCTGCCGCAACACCACAAAGACCACTAACCAACCCCCCAGTCCTAACCAGGTTGCTCTGTCCTGTAAGACAGCAGTAACAAGGTCAGTGATGTGGCAGAGGACTGTTGCAACACTTCTTAATAAGACAGACACAGGCGGAGACCCAGGCTATTCACAGATGTTCTGAGGTTTCTACTGAATACAAAACACACTGGCTAATTATCACTGACTGTGAGAGGAAATCAAAATGTCAGCCCATTCAACAGTTACCTAAGTCTGAGCAGATTACTACATACCACAACCCCCCTGACTGCACACCATGGAAATGCTCTTACTGGTGACATAAAGAGAGGGAGACGTAGGAACATGCGCCTCCCAGGGTTTAAAAAGGGCTGGAGTTATGACCCTGCATGTTATAACATAATACAAGAAGGCTGCACACCCTAATGCAGGTCACTCTAAAGACTAATCAATTTAAGTGAATTTGACTAATATTAAACGTAGTATGTAGCTTCTTTTTGGAGTCTGACATCAATCATTGTCTATCTAGAGCTAAACTGAATTCCACCACGATGAGTCATTCAGTTCAAGTTCAGTCAATACAGATTACTAGTGACACCTTCAGATACATTTATTGTATGCTGGAAAACTGGGAACAAGAACATTAAATAGAAACCTTGTCTTAATTTTGTGTTAAATATTCAATGTAAAGATTGATTTAAAATAAATCTGACTATCACACATTCCTGAACCATTTCATTCTAATAATTGAAACGGGTGTATACAAAAATATTATTATTTTCGTTCATCATACAATATTATTTGAAATCTGTAATAGCAAACCACACAGAACAATTTCAATGTTCTTACTTATTGCTACACCATGATGCAAAACACTGTGCCGCTGCATTTCCTTCAAAAACAAACCTAACACACAAATGGGAAATCAATTTTGACTGCATTAAAGCAAAAACATGTCGCTGTTTCCAGGCAACAACTTAATTTATGAATGGTTCTTGAAAGAATTATGTAAAAACAGAACATTTTGTTGAGGGAAAATAATATTCCGTTATAAAAAGCAACAGCCATAGTTGATCCACTTGTGCTCACACGATCCATGTATGTGTCATGTCTATAGTTCCATCTACAGTTCTGAACTGTTGACAATGTCCAGCTATCGGGCTCTGAAGTGATCAGTAAACCCAAGCTAACCTGGCAGCATAGTAACTCTTTCAGGATTCAGGCCCAGTCAGACAGCTACAGTAACAGGCTAGTTCACTACATGAGGAGAGGAGAGCGTGTGTGTGTCTCCCCTCCAGCAGTGTCATCTCATCCTACCCACGTGCTAATGACTTGGAGGTGAAACACAACCCTCTGGAAACTTTTGTTTGCTGTCCAACTGCCAGCCAGTGCAGATTTCCATTGGAGTGGTTCAAGTGAGGCTCGTCTCTGAACTATGGAGGAGTCAACAGCAATACTATAGTACTGTACACTGAGTGTACAAAACATTTGCTCTTTCTATGACATACATAGACTGACCAGGTGAATCCAGGTGAAAGATATGATCCCTTATTAAAATCAGTGTAGATGAAGGGGAGGAGACAGGTTAAAGGATTTTTAAGCCTTGAGACAATTGAGGCTGTTCTGAGAGAAAAGGGGGTGCAATTAAATATTAGGAAGGTGTATCTGGTAACATTTTTCCTGTGACAGGTACATTTGCTACAGCATAGCCTATATTATTAAACACAACAAGACTGATGGAACAGATCAAGACATTTAGTTTAAAATGTTGCTAAACTATTATTTCTTCAAATTATAAATTAAGCAATGTGCACACAGCAATACGTGAGAATGTTCCAAAATGTAGGTAGCCGGAAAATACCATTCTAAGGTACACCACGTGCCAGTGGTTTGTATGACAGAGATATAAATAAATATCTGTTAAGCATTTTGAAAGATGAGAGATCTAAAGATGCAACAACTAGGATGTTACGCAGAATGCTAATTAGGCTAATCATTCATTGATCATGCGAGACATTGATTAAGCTAAACTTTATTAAAAGATACTGACTGGTGTTCTGATCCACGCTCCAAGCTTCCATGAGATAGTTTGACAGTTTGTGAAGGAATTCTTCAGTTGTGCAAACCCACAGTTTCATCAGCTGTCTGGGTGGCTGGTCTCAGACGATCGCGCAGGTGAAGAAGCCGGATGTGGAGGTCCTGGGCTGGCATGGTTACACGGGGTCTGTGGTTGTGAGGCTGGCTGGACGCACGCCAAATTCTCTAAAATGACATTGGAGGCGGCTTATGGTAGAGAAATTAACATGACATTTTCTTGCAACAGCTCTGGTAGACATTCCTGCAGTCAGCATGCCAATTGTACGCTCCCTCAAAACTTGAGACATATGTGGTATTGTGTTGTGACAAAACTGCACATTTTAGAGTGGCGTTTTATTGTCTTCAGCCCAAGGTGCACCTGTGTAATGATCAATGTTCCCTCTAAGCTGCGTCCGGGCACGCAATAGCGCCGAGACTGCCGCGCAGAAGAAATATCAGCCCATGGAGAGAAGGACAAGATTGATCTTTACTCAACTTTTATGTTTTCCCTGTTAGTTAACAATCTCTTCATAAAAAGACTCAATCATGGACACTCTTACTGACAGTTGTGGCTGCTTTGCATGATGTATTGTTGTCTCTACCTTCTTTCCCTTTGTGCCGTTGTCTGTGCCCAATAATATTTGTGCCATGTTTTGTGCTGCTACCATGTGTTGCTACCATGTTGTTGTCATGTTGTGTTGCTACCATGCTGTGTTGTCATGTGTTGCTGCCTTGCTATGTTGTTGCCTTAGGTCTCTCTTTATGTAGTGTTGTCTCTGTTGTCGTGATGTGTGTTTTGTCCTATATTTATATTTTATTTATGTTTTTATTTTTAATCCCGCCCCCTCAGGAGGCCTTTTGTCTTTTGGTAGGCCGTCATTGCAAATAAGAATTTGTTCTTAACTGACTTGCCTAGTTAAAGGTTAAATAAAATTTAAATTAAAAAAAATATACAACAAAAATCAGCTCCTCCCTCGGCTTTCCGGCCAACCACCTATGAGTAGAGAGCGCAGATGATGGGTCTTGGCGGAGCGCACAGACCAGTCGAAAGCACCAAATATGGTGGAGTGAGCTGAGAATGGGTCCAGCGAGCGCACATGCAGCGGGGGTGCATTGAACTTGAGTTTCAAGTGTGACTTTGAGTGAACAGAACATTACTGCCGCACGCAAAGTATTAATTTGAGAGCAGAGATGTTTACTTTTATGGAGATACAGCTGATGTCGGAACTTTACATAGACTTAGGTTGGAGTCATTAAAACTCGTTTTTCAACCACTTTTTCAACCACAAACTATAGTTTTGGCAAGTCGGTTAGGACATCTACTTTGTGCATGACACAAGTCATTTTTCCAACAATTGTTTACAGACAGATTGTGTCACTTATAATTCACTGTATCACAATTCCAGTGGGTCAGAAGATGTAGAAAAAAATTGTAGACCTCCACAAGTCTGGTTCATCCTTGGGAGCAATTTCCAAATGCCTGAAGGTACCACGTTCATCTGTGAAACAATAGTATGCAAGTATAAACACCATGGGACCACGCAGCTGGCATACCGCTCAGGAAGGAGACGCGTTCTGTCTCCTAGAGATGAACGTACTGTGGTGCGAAAAGTGCAAATCAATCCCAGAACAACCGCGAAGGACCTTGTGAAGATGCTGGAGGAAACAGGTACAAAAGTATCTATATCCACAGTAAAACGAGTCCTACATCGACATAACCTGAAAGGCGGCTCAGCAAGGAAGAAGCCACTGCTCCAAAACTGCCATAACTACCAGACTACGGTTTGCAACTGCACATGGGGACAAAGATCGTACTTTTTGGAGAAATGTCCTCTGGTCTGAGGAAACAAAAACAGAACTGTTTTACCATAATGACCATCGTTATGTTTGGAGGAAAAAGGGGGTCAACATCATACTTTCACAGTCTTAGCATGCAGACATCATCATGAATCAAGTCGACAATCTACTGGCAAATCCTTTTTAATCCTTGTCATATGAAGATAAATAATGAAGAGAAATTATAGATAAAACGTATCGGTGCTCATCGGCCATGAACATTACACAACAAGTCGGAAATCGCAAATTCAACAATGAGTGGTTTGGAAGGAATCAGTGGCTAATTGCAAGCATTGCAAAGCAATCACAAGCCTGCTATTCAGTGGAGTGGCTGTGTGGCCCCAAGTCTAAGATTAAGGGCCTCTTTTCCTAGTTTAAAATTATAAACATGGCCATGCTGTCAATGAAACATGATTTTTGCTGCGCTCAAAACAACTTAACTCGGAACTGCAAAATCTGACTTTAGTGAGTTCAAGACAACTGGGAACTCGGGAAAAACAAGCTAGGACTGGGAAAAATGTTTAGAACTTTCATCCAACTCGGAATTGTAAATTCGGAACTCGGGCCTCTTTCTAGAGCTACGACCTGAAGATCACTGATGTCATCATGATTAAACTTTTTTCTTCTTTTTTTTTCTTGAGTTCCCAGTTGTCTTGAAAGAACCATAAATCCAGAGAATGCAAGACTTTGATGACAAAGTTTAATGACAAAAGTTACCCACGAAGGACCACCGCGCCACTTTCCTGTTTAAGTGAGCACAGCACAACAAGGTGAGTCCAAAAATGTCTTGTATGCTGCTGCATAAATTATGTAATATGCCAGGGAGATATGTATACTGTAGCTAAGAAAGTAATACTAAGTGTATGTTGTGTAGTAAGCGGTTAGTAGCCCATGTGCCTCACCTTAGTAATTTGGTCTATTTTCACCTCTTCATTTCACCTACTGTTCTGACTTGGTAGTGCACATGTAGCCTACAGCCTGTTTTTGAGAAATGTAATCATTGAATATTGTAAGAGCTTTCATTGTCTGCTTATGTGCCCCCTTTATTTATCCTACGGTTCTGACTTGGTGAACAGGGAGAACACTAAGAACGGCGCATGTTCTGAATTCTGTCACAGTACATTTCAAAAGTGCTGAACAAATAATTATATTGACTACGTCCGTCCTAGCTCGCACATTAATGTCTTATTTGCCTCTTATCCGCTTGTCGTCCCCTTATGCCAGTTTGTACATCTCAATTGTCAATAGAAGCCACATTTGCTTAAGCAAGTCAGCCATATCTGTAAGAACTGACGCTGGGAGACGAGAAGCAAGTACAAGGAGTGATACTACAGCAAACCATGTGTTTGTTGTATTTGATACCATTCCGCCTATTCCGCTCCAGCCATTACCAAGAACCCATCTTCCCCAATTAAAGGTGCCACAAACCTCCTGTGGTGGTGCTCACCAGACCAGTGTTTAGAGGCAGGGATGGACTGAGATTGCCCCTCTATTCTGCACTCAGTGATGTCCAGTCCCCATAAACACTCCTCGACACGGTTAGTTCCCATTCCCCCATAAACACTCATCGACACGGTTAGTTCCCATTCTCTCACACACAAACACAGTTAAACACCTAGTGTTGAGATTCCATACTAAATCTTACTCCATCTTCTGTATCTTTCTGTCCTCTATATAGATTGTGCTGATGCTACACTGTGAGAACCTGGAAATCATCAGTGGTTCTGAGGGAGGCGACGTAGCCGCCAACAGTGCCTGGGACACATTCCAGCATTACCACTGTCTGGAGAACAGCCAGAGTGTGATCAAGAGCCCCTCCACAGACATCTGCCATAACTTATCTTTAGCGTGTCAGCTCTTCTGCACTAGGGAGGTAAAGGTATGGCACTGCACTCACAACAGTCTTGGTACATCTATCTCATCATGCCCATCTAGTGTGGAGGTTGACGGGAGAATAATAACAAAACCAGTTGATATTGCCAATCATTTTGCAGATTGTTTTACAAAGAAAATTAATTTACTGTGCAACAATGTAAACATACATTCTTCCAAACAAGCTATTGTCCAATGGATTGATGATCATATTATGAGCAACAAGATCTGCTCTTTTAGACTGCAAATGGTGTCAGTGGAGGAAGTGTTAAACCTATTGAAGTCATTACTTGATGGTAAATCTATAGGTTATGGTCTTATGGACAATTTTTTGCTTCGCTGTGCTGCTCCCCAGATTGCAGTTCCACTGAGATACATATTTAATTGGTCACTGGAAAAGGGGATGTTTGCAAATGTATGGAAGCATGCGAAACTGTGTCCTATTCCGAAAGACTGCAAAGAACCCATTACTCCTGCCAATAGTCAACCAATTAGTCTACTCCCTACACTCAGTAATATATTGGAGGGTATTGTGAGTAGACAAATATGGGAGTACATGGAAAAGAATGATCTGATTACAGCCAATCAGCATGCTTATCGCAAAAACCATTCCACTGCCACTGCATTGGTTGACATGACTGACCAGTGGCTCAATGCTATGGATAATAGCAAGTTTGTGGGTGTACTATTTTTAGATTTCAGTGCAGCATTTGATTTAGTGGATCATGAAATAATTTTGACAAAATGAATGCATTATGGTTTTATGGAGGTAGCATTGAATTGGGTACAGTCATATCTAACTGACAGGAAACAGTCCACCAATATCAATGGTTCATTTTCTTCCCCTCATGTGTTAAACTGTGGAATACCGCAGGGCAGCTGCCTTGGGCCACTTCTTTATTTAATATATACCAACGACCTTCCCTATGCCTTAGCTGAAACTCAAGCTACTATATTTGCAGATGATACTACAATTTATGCAGCAAGACAATCGGTTCAACAGGTACAGCAAGCTTTGCAAGGAGATTTTGAGAATATCAGGGAGTGGGTTTGCCAAAAAAAACTTGTTTTAAACACCAAGAAAACCAAAGTTATGTTGGTCTGTTCCACTAGGAAGAGGCCAAAGCAGCATGGGATACAATTAAGTATGGGAGGAGTACAAATTGAAAAAGTGGCAGAAACCAAACTATTGGGAGTGCAGCTAGACAACTGCTTATCATGGTCGTCTCAAATAACTAATATATGTAAAAAAAAAAAAAAAAACAGCATGCATAATCAGAAAGATAGCTAAATATTTACCAGGAAAAATTCTTCAGCAAATAACAAAAGCATTAATTGAGAGTCAGGTGAACTACTGTTCTGTGGTCTGGGGAAATGCATCATCAAGTGAAGTTAGGAGGCTGCAGACTGCACAGAACAAAGCAGCAAGGATTGTTTTAAGGTGGAGATATGGTTCTTCTGTTGCAGTCATGCGCAATGTTCTTGGTTGGTCATCAATCGACAAGATAATTGAAGAAAACATGCTTATTTTATTTCATAATATATATAATTTAAAACGGCCAAGTTCTATTCACAACGGTAATCAGTTGGTAAGAGACAGACATTCCGTAAATACTAGGAATAGATTGTCCACCATCTATGCGTTATCCAGACAGAAAAGAGAAATAGGCAAAAGAACATTTCGATTTAGAGCAATAAAGAAATGGAATAAATGAACTGAGCAAACCAGAAACCTTTCAATATATAAATGTAAACATTATTTTAAAACGATTTAAATATAACACATAGAAATGTTGTGGGACTATAGTAGATAAAGAAAATAATATTTTTTAGATTGAGTATTTATTGGGTAATTATGTTAGTATGTTATGTATGTTTGTAATAGTGTGTTATATGTGAAAATGTGTTTGTATTATAAATTGGATTTTAATGTTTAAGGACTCTTGGAAGATTAGTCCAAATGGGGACTAAAAGAGATCCAAATAAAATCAACAGTCATGTATGACTGCTTAAATATCCTTAAACGTACTTATGCTAATTTATGTGTTTCTTAATTAAAGGTCTAAGGAAGGTATCTTATGGCTCAATAATACTGATGAATGGCGTAGATTGTACACCTCTGCCCAGTCCCATATTGAGGCAAACATGCAACAGCTCTGTGCCATTTTATCTGTTTTCGATTTCTTGCATTCTTTTTCCATGCCTCCTAAAACCCCATCGGAGGAGAGGACCCAAGGTTCCTCACCTCAGACCTCCAAAGGGGTTTGAAAAGGATGCGAGTAGCGAGGACGTGAGGAGTTGAGCTGAGATTAATTGGGACAGAGCTAACGTGATTGTTTTAGGTGGACTTATGTTGAATGATACATTTGTTATCTGTTTGCACATATATCTTTGTTCTACTTGTGCTCTTTCCACAAATAGCTCTGGCTTGCTGATAACATCTGATCTGATCAAACTCCTTATGCGATTTGACTCCTGTGTTACTGCCTGTACTCAATAAAACTTCCAATGCCAAATTGAAATAATTTGACCATGTAATTTGATAGACAGTGGTAGCTTCCAATCAGACAATTACTATAAAACAAATCTGTTTTCCTTAGTTAAATGTTTGGTGAATGCAGGGCGTTGCTTTGTCCTCTGTCCTCCTTTGAATACTGTGTGTACCCTGAGTTTAGTTGGTTAAATTCTAGTTTACATTCTATTTGTTGGAACTGGTTATGTATTGTTAATGTAGCAGGTTCTCCCCTTTGTGTCTCCATATAATTCAAAATCTCCATGTGCTGTGTATGTGTGTGCCATTGGGATAAAAAAAATACCCTTAATATCGGATCTTTCATCTTTCATCAGGGTAGGTAGCATAAACGTAATCACATGCAAAACCATATGTTACATTAGTATACACATCAAAAGTCCCAATACAAAGTTACCTCACTTTTCTATTTTTGGAGTTATTACATAAAACCGATCAGAATTCCAAAGAATGCCGAAGTCATGTCAGAAAATGTTTTTCCAGGGTGTGATGTTATATGGAGGAACCGGCAAGCCAGCCTATTCCTTATTATGTAAACTCCAACAGAAATAACTTCAAAATGTATAACTTCAAATTAAACCAAATAGTTTGCACTCATGACTACTGGTTTCAATAACATTTTCAGCCAACTTACAAGCAAATATTTATGAATTTGTTACAAATCAACTTGCAAGGTTGCTAGCCAACTAGCCTGCTAACTTTAGCCCTACTTGCCTGCTAATGTTACGGTAGCACTGAATGAGTCAGCCAATTGCTATCCACACTAGCTTACAGCTATATTGAAGTAATCCAAAGTTTTGTAAATACATAACGCCATCTAACCAAATATCAAAGAATGTTAGCTATATGCCGTTAGCTAGCCAGCGTTAGCTATTTAGACAACTAGCTATTAGCCTAGCCAACCACCACGGTTATGGTCGTCAAAAGCAAAGAGAGAGCAGAAACAGATTGATGGCCGGGGCCATCCAATGGTAAAACTTTTAAGACTGCAGGCTGAGTTAGCTACCAAAGCGAGGGGGAGGTGGGTGCTTCACCAGGCCAAGGGAGTGTCAGGGAAATCAAATAGCTATATAGAGAGAAAAATCCAAAATAGATTGATTCTATTACAAAACTTCCGTAGACTACTTCAGAGAACATGCCGAAAAGTTGACAAAACAAAAAGGAGAACAGACGAGGTACTACACACTTTATCCCACCGTACCTTCTCCGCTATGCAATCTGGTTTCAGAGCTGGTCATGGGTGCACCTCAGCAACGCTCAAGGTCCTAAATGACATCATAACCGCCATCGATAAGAGACATTACTGTGCAGCCGTATTTATCGACCTGGCCAAGGCTTTCAACTCTGACAATCACCACATTCTTATTGGCAGACTCGACAGCCTTGGTTTCTCAAATGATTGCCTCGCCTGGTTTACCAACTACTTCGCTGATAGAGTTCAGTGTGTCAAATCGGAGGGCCTGTTGTCCGAACCTCTGGCAGTCTCTATGGGGGTGCCACAGGGTTCAATTCTCGGGCTGACTTTCTTCTCTGTATACATCGATGATGTTGTTCTTGCTGCTGGTGATTCTCTGATCCACCTCTACGCAGATGACACCAATCTGTATACTTCTGGCTCCTCTCTGGACACTGTGTTAACAAACCTCCAGACAAGCTTCAATGCCATACAACTCTCCTTCCGTGGCCTCCAACTGCTCTTAAATGCAAGTAAAACTAGATGCATGCTATTCAATCGATCACTGCCCGCACCTGCCCGCCCGTCCAGCATCACTACTCTGGATGGCTCTGACTTAGAATACATGGACAACTACAAATACCTAGGTGTCTGGTTAGACTGTAAACTCTCCTTCCAGACTCACATTAAGCATCTCCAATCCAAAATTCAATCTAGAATCGGCTTCCTATATCGCAACAAAACATCCTTCGCTCATGCTGCCAAACATACCCTCGTAAAACTGATCATCCTACCGATCCTCGACTTTGGCGATGTCATCTATAAAATAGCCTCCAACACTCTACTCAACAAATTGGATGCAGTCTATCACAGTGCCATCCGTTTTGTCACCAAAGCCCCATACACTACCCACCACTGCGACTTGTACACTCGCGTTGGTTGGCCCTCGCTTCATACTCGTTGCCAAACCCACTGGCTACAGGTTATCTACAAGTCTCTGCTAGGTAAAGCCCCGCCTTATCTCAGCTCACTGGTCACCATAGCAGCACCCACTCGTAGCACTCGCTCCAGCAGGTATATCTCACTGGTCACCCCCAAAGCCAATTCGTCCTTTGGTCGGCTTTCCTTCCAGTTCTCTGCTGCCAATGACTGGAACGAACTGCAAAAATCCCTGAAGCTGGAGACTCATATCTCCCTCACTAGCTTTAAGCACCAGCTGTCAGAGCAGCTCACAGATCACTGCATCTGTAAACAGCCCATCTATCTACCTCATCCCCATACTGTATTTATTTATTTATCTTGCTCCTTTGCACCCCAATATCTCTACTTGCACATTCATCTTCTGCACATCTACCATTCCAGTGTTTAATTGCTATATTGTAATTACTTTGCCACCATGGCCTATTTATTGCCTTACCTCCCTTATCTTACCTCATTTGCACTCACTGTATATAGACTTTGTTTTCTTTTTTCTACTGTATTATTGACTGTATGTTTTGTTTATTCCATGTGTAACTCTGTGTTGTTGTATGTGTCGAATTGCTATGCTTTATCTTGGCCAGGTCGCAGTTGTAAATGAGAACTTGTTCTCAACTGGCCTCCCTGGTTAAATAAAGTTGAAACGAAATAAAATAAAAAAAGAGCAACCAAGTTTGAAGGCACCAGAACCTGCCATGCTAACGGGTTCCCACTAGATAACAGCCACAAAGTCTGTGAAGAGCATGCGGTGTGGCTAACCTTAGCCAGCTTGAGCTAGCGTATGAACTCGGTAGAAGACTAGATCCTACATATAACAATGAGCAATAGTGCATTGTGGGTAGTTTAGAAGATATCTGTAAATAAGTTAATAAATATGTAACAACCCAAAAACATAACTATGTTTGTACTTCTTGGTAACTGCCAGGTCGCAGTTGTAAATGAGAACTTGTTCTCTACTGGCCTACCTGGTTAAATAAAGGTGAAATAAAATAAAAATGATTGACTAAAACTCGGTTACTACGTTTTTGATCACACTGGTGAGTAAAAACTCATGCTTCCTACCCTTTAACTAGCCCACAAGTCCTTCCTTTCTTGCGACGTCGTGATCGTTATGCCATTATTATGTGTGTACCCACATGTTATTCTCAACAATGGAGTCATTATATTTAGCTGGCTTAAATTATGGCCAGGACCTAGTGTATGATGAATTCATTTCTTAGATCAGCCAAATTATGCCCATACTCCACCTATTCTTTAATACATTGGGATTAACGCCCTCATATCATGCAAACACATAAGACACTTGTGGAAAGATGAAGAAAAACAAACTAGTGATGGACTATGGTGTTACTTAGCTAACAGACGAATGTTGCTGGCTAACAAGTAATTAGCTAGCTAGCTAACTTTAGCAAGTAGATTCATCTCAAGGTATTGCATAGCCATTTAATTTATTTCCCAATGACTTTGTTTGTTTCAAGTTTCCCAAGTTGTTCGGTACTTACTGTTCAAGCCGGCTAGCAAACTAAACAGACGGCTCTGAAGTGCATCAGTTTGAGGTCATATGCACCCAAGACTCAACCAATCACATGACAACACTGGACTGGCCAAGGGCAAGCATTTGTTAGTTCGTCCATCACTCCAGTGAAAGTGACCAATGTAAGGTTTCTCGACATGCACCTGCTTCTAAGGCCGCCCCCCAACAGCCTGAAATCCAATCGAGAAAACCACAGCCACAAAGCCCAAATAAAAATTAAAGAGAACAAAGATTTGCTTTATGGTCTTAATTTAAGGTTAGGCATAAGATTAGCAGTGTGGTTAGGTTTAAAATCACATTTTAACAAGATACATTGTAGAAATAGGTGGGGATTATGACTTTGTGGCAACTAGTGACGACCAGAAAAAGGATACATTGAAACCCAAAAGGTGCCAAGACTTGAGAGCGAGCAACTTGAGAAATTGAGAGCGTAAACTTGGCAAAGACAATTTGATGCTTTTTACACATTTTAACCATGGTTCTTTGCTTAGGTTCAATTTTTTTTTTATTCAGACATTTTTCTTTTTGATCTGCAACAATGATGTTCAGCTCGCCCAAACTCACACTTGAACATCCTCTGCTCTCTCGACCAAATTTCTGCGCTCTTGACTGGTCTGTGTGCTCGCAGCACTCATCCTGGAATTTAGAGTCTGATTTGATGCGATATAGGTTCTGCAGTTTCAAAGTTGCCGATCCTTGCCAAACATCTCTTAAAAATGACCCCTTGAGCGCTATTTCAAAATACAACTTTTACAGGATGAGAAAACCATATGCACTGGTGACACAAAGCACAAATATTTAAACTCAAAATGTGCCATTCTGTTATTTTAATTCATTAGAGTTACAGTGCCTTCAGAAAGTATTCGCAAATCTTGACTTTTTCCACATTTTGTTGTGTTACAGCTTGAATTTAATTGATTTGTCACTGAAAAAAAAGACAAAATTGAAGCAGACACTGAATATCCCTTTAAGCATGGTTATTAATTAATTACACTTTGGATGGTGTATCAATACACCCAGTCACTACAAAGATACAGGCGTCCTTCCTAACTCATTTGGGGGAGAGGAAGGAAACCACTCAGGGATTTCACCATGAGGCCAATGGTGACTTTAAAACAGTTACAGAGTTTAATGGCTGTGATAGGTGAACTGAGGATGGATCAACAACATTGTAGTTACTCCACAATACTAACCTAATTGACAGAGTGAAAAAAAAGGAAACCTGTACAGAAGAAAGAAACATTTTACAAAACATATATCCTTGTTTGCAACATGGCACTAAAGCAATACTGCAAAAAAATTGGCAAAGCAATTCATTTTTGGTCCTGAATACAAAGTGTTATGTTTGGGGCAAATCCAATAAAACACATTAGCAAGTACCACTTCCCATATTTTCAAGCATAGTGGTGGCTGCATCATGTTATGGGTATGTGCTTGTAATTGACTGGGGATTTTTTCAGGATAAAAAATAAACAGAATGGAGCTAAGTACAGACAAAATCTGGTACAGTCTGCTTTCCACCAGACACTGGAAGATTAATTTACCTTTCAGCAGGAATTTCACCTAAAACACAATGCCAAATCTACACTGGAGTTACTTACCAAGAAGACATTGAATGTTCCTGCCTGAAAATGGTTGTCTAGCAACGATCAACAATCAATTTGACAGCTTGAAGAATTTTGAAGAGAATGATGGGCAAATGTTGCACAATCCAGGTGTGGAAAGCTCTTATCAAATCAAGATATATTAGTGTTATATTTTTCATTAAAAACATTTTTTTTTTTTAAATGTCTTTCACTTTGACATGTGTATTTTGTATTGATCATTAACAAAAATAACAATTAAATCCATTTGAATCCCACTTTGTAACAATAAAATGTGGGCAAAGTCAAGTGGTGTGAATACTTTCTGAAGGCACTGTAGATATGATGATTAAGTGCTAAGTACCCTCCTATATGCTGATGACATTATTTTGATGGCAGAAACTGAACAAGAATTTTCAGGCCAATCAAAACTCTAATCCAGGCCCTGCCCCTTCTTTTCTGTGTGCTATCAGGATCACGACGGACTGCTCTAAATTGCTAGTTGGGTCATAGGGCGGGGGCATTCCGCTGAATTGGGTCTAGGTGTGTCTGGATCGAATCTGGTTGATTTAAATGGACCTTAAAGCAGACTGCTTCCCCCATGTATTGTCCATAGATATTTGGGCAGGTCTACTTCCTCCAGGTATTATGTTACTGCTGGGTTTCATATAAGCACAACTCCTATTGTTCTTCAGGCAGCTATATCGTTGAGTCAAAGCCCTCTATTAGGTGTCATCTTCCTGGGGCGTCACTCACCCTCCCTCAGCAATAGGGCTTTATAAATTTGATTGAATAGGCTCTACCAAGAAAGACAGGCCTGGAGGTTGGAGTAATATCAACATGCTCCAAGAAGTGTGAACTCCAGAGCAGCCTGCTGAGTGTTTGAGTAGGATCCTTCCTTGACACTCCGCAGGGTTAGGAGCACGTGGTTACAAAGAGGGCTGTGAACCCTGTGTGTCCCTGGGCTAAACACTGATACAACATCCGTTAGATAACAGTAACGGTGCTCAGGACGCAACAAATACTTTTTCAGCGCCGCATAATGAAATGTACAAACCCAATATATTCAAATAGTCAAAGACACCTTTTATTAACCGAAAGAAGTGCAACAGCGTGATGGGGGCTTCTTTTCTTTTGGACTACATCTGACCTCTTGTAAAGTAAATTTGTCAAAAGAGTTTAGATATCCACTGAAATAGTCTGATACCATATTCCTGTGTATCATAACTGTTAGTACTGAACCAACGTTGCAGTACAGTAAAATAGTAGCATAGTGCCAATACCATTGCAGGAACCAAAAATTGTCCTCAATGTATCTGCTATAATAAGGTATTTTTCTTTACTTGTGGTATAAGCAGTACATGCTGTCAATACTACTGTACTGTACTCAGTCCATGGAAAGGAAGTAGTTGAAGCCTGGATTTCCCATTTCAGAACAGGTCAAAAACTCTGATGTTTGTTTTAGCTTCATGCTCTGACTCATGCATTGACGGATGGTTAGCATATTGCTCTCATGACACATGGTTCGTGGGTCCCTACCATCTGTAGACTAAACAGCTAACAGGATCTATCACTCTCTCTCAACTGGGATTCTCTGCCTCTAACCCTATTACGGGGCTGAGTCACTGGCTTACTGGTGCTCTTCCATGCCGTCCCTAGGAGGGGTGCGTCACTTGAGTGGGTTGAGTCACTGACGTGATCTTCCTGTCCGGGTTGGCGCCCCCCTCGGGTTCGTGCCGTGGGGGAGATCTTCGTGGGCTATACTCGGCCTTGTCTAAGGGTAGTAGGTTGGTGGTTGAAGATATCCCTCTAGTGGTGTGGGGGCTGTGCTTTGGCAAAGTGGGTGGGGTTATATCCTGCCTAGTTGGCCCTGTCTGGGGGTATCGTCGGACGGGACCACAGTGTCTCCCGACCCCTCCTGTCTCAGCCTCCAGTATTTATGCTGCAATAGTTTATGTTACGGGGGGCTAGGGTCAGTCTGTTATATGTGGAGTATTCCTCGTGTCTTATCTGGTGTCCTGTGCGAATTTAAGTATGCTCCCTCTAATTATATATATATATATATATATATATATATCTTTCTCTATCTTCTCTCAGAGCACCTGAGCCCTAGGACCATACCTCAGGACTACCTGGCCTGATGACTCCTTGCTGTCCCCAGTCCACCTGGTCATGCTGCTGCTCCAGTTTCAACTGTTCTGCCTGCGGCTATGGAACCCTGACCTGTTCACTGGACGTGCTACCTTGTCCCAGACCTGCTGTTTTGTACTCTCTCTCTACCGCACCTGCTGTCTCTAACTCTGAATGATCGGCTATGAAAAGCCAACTGACATTTACTCCTGAGGTGCTGACCTGTTGCACCCTCTACAACCACTGTGATTATTATCTGACCCTGCTGGTCATCTATGAACGTTTGAACATCTTGGCCATGTTCTGTTATAGTCTCCACCCGGCACAGCCAGAAGAGGACTGGCCACCCCTCAGAGCCTGGTTCCTGTCTAGGTTTCTTCCTAGGTTCCTGCCTTTCTAGGGAGTTTTACCTACCCACTGTGCTTCTACATCTGCATTGCTTGCTGTTTGGAGTTTTACGCTGGTTTTCTGTACAGCACTTTGTGACATCGTCTGATGTAAAAAGTTCTTTAAATGAATTTGATTGATTGATCAATCAGGATTTCTATTTTTGGAAAAGTAAGGGCCTTAGATTAAAGCTGTCAGATGCTTTAAATTACGCTGAGGCAGTGATTTGTGTCACTTAATTGTATATCAGTAAGAATTAAAGTGGTATAATTTTTTTAAAGCTTGTGGAGCAATATATATAATCCCATTGATTAAATACAGTGCATTCAGAAAGTATTCAGACCCCTTGACTTTTTCCACATTTTGTTACGTTACAGACTTATTCTAAAATGGATTAAAATAACTTTTAATGACGACAGAGGTTTTTAGACATTTTTGCAAATGTATAAAAAACAAAACAGAAATACCTTATTTACATAAGTATTCAGACACTTTGCTATGAGTCTCGAAGTTGAGCTTAGGTGCATCCTGTTTCCATTGATCCTCCTTGAAATGTTTCTACAAAAAAAAAAAGCCGCGAGGTGCCCAGTGACGTGGGCCTACCAGACGAGCTAAATGCCTTTTATGCTCGCTTTGAGGCAAGCAACACTGAAGCATGCATGGGAGCACCAGCTGTTCCGGACGAATGTATGATCAAGCTCTCCGTAGCCGATGTGAGCAAGACCTTTAAACAGGTCAACATTCACAAAGCCGCGGGCCAGACGGATTACCAGGACGTGTACTCAAAGCATGCGCGGACCAACTGGCAAGTGTCTTCACTGACATTTTCAACCTCTCCCTGACTGAGCCTGTAATACCTACATGTTTCAAGCAGACCACCATAGTCCCTGGGCACAAGAAAGCGAAGGTAACCTGCCTAAATGATTACCGCCCCATAGCACTCACATCGGTAGCCATGAAGTGTTTTGAAAGGCTGGTCATGGCTCACATCAACACCATCATGCCAGAAACCCTATACCTACTCCAATTCACATACCGCCCCAACAGATCCACAGATGATGCAATCTCTATTGCACTCCACACTGCCCTTTCCCAC
Source organism: Salmo trutta (assembly GCF_901001165.1). Lineage (NCBI taxonomy): Eukaryota > Metazoa > Chordata > Actinopteri > Salmoniformes > Salmonidae > Salmo > Salmo trutta. Next base: position 43,837,721 of record NC_042963.1, read on the forward strand.
CTGGACAAAAGGAACACCAATGTGACAATGCTGTTCATTGACTACAGCTTGGCGTTTAACACCATATTGCCCTCAAAGCTCATCACTAAGCTAAGGATCCTGGGACTAAACACCTCCCTCTGCAACTGGATCCTGGAATCCTGATGAGCCGCCCCCAGGTGGTGAGGGTAGGTAACAACACATCTGCCACGCTGATCCTCAACCCTCAGTGGTGCGTGCTTAGTACCCTCTGTACTCCCTGTTCACCCACGACTGCGTGGCCAAGCACGACTCCAACACCATCATTAAGTTTGCTGACGACACAACAGTGGTAGGCCTGATCACCCACAACGATGAGACAGCCCATTTGGGAGGAGGTCAGAGACCTGGCAGTGAAATGTGGTGCCAGGACAACAACTCTCCCTCAATGTGGGCAAGACAAAGGTCGTGGACTACAAAAAAAGGCGGGCCGAACAGGTCGAGAGTTTCAAGTTCCTTGGTGTTCACATCACCAATGAACTATCATGGTCCAAACACACCAAGACAGTTGTGAAGAGGGCACGACATCACCTTAATCCCCTCAGGAGACTGAGAAGATTTGGCACGGGTCCCGAGATCCTCAAAAAGTTCTACAGCTGCATCATCGAGAGCATCCTGACGGGTTGCATCACCGCCTGGTATGGCAACTGCTCGGCATCTGACCGTAAGGCGCTACAGAGGGTTGTGCGTACTGGGCCAAGCTTCCTGACATCCAGGACCTATATACTAGGTGGTGTCAGAGGAAGGCCCAAAAAGTTGTCAAAGACTTGGTACCGGAGCGCCAAGTGGTACCGGAGCGCCAAGTTTAGGACCAAAAGGATCCTTAACAGCTTCTACCCCCAAGCCATAAGACTGCTGAACAATTCATCAAAGGGCCCTCCGGACTATTTATATTGACCCCCCCTTTGTTTTTACACTGCTGCTACTTGCTGTTTATTATCTATGCATATTCACTTTACCCCTACCTACATGTACAAATTACCTCAACTAACCTAGCCCATACATTGCACCCCCACACATTGACTCGGTACTGGTACCCCCTGTATATAGCCTTGTTATTGTTATTTTATTGTGTTACTTTTTGTTGTGCGGGCTGTTGATACTGATGAGAAGGGATAATGAAAGCACCCTCATCTGTCCTTACCCTTCTAACCCTGTGGTTTGGTGTGTCCTAACTCTACAGTTACAGTGTTGCTGTACAGGGCCAAAGTGCAGCCAGAAGAAGCTGGCAGGCAGAGGTTCCCTGCAGCTGCAGCTAGCGCTGGAGCAGATGCTCAGCTGTATGTTTTTAGGTGGCACCCACCATGTACCTTGTGGAGCTAAACGTGCAGTGCATCAGACTGTGCTGAAACTCTCCCTTTGTGACACAGGGTATACCTCAGGGCACGGAGGGAGGCCCGGGGAACAGGCGGTTAGAGTGGCCGGCCCTCCTGCAGCCAGGTCTCCGGAGGACGCCCATTGTACCCCTGCTCTCCAAACAAAGCCTGCCCCCCTGCCCCTGCACCAGCACTGCAACACACCAGCCCAGTGCACCACGCATTGTTGCTCTAACAAACCTGCTCCCAAATGTTTATTTCATATTCATTTTCTCTTTCTGTTGAATTGTCTCTTCCTCCCAAATTACAGCCTTCCTCTGTGGCCACCACACATTTCATTTCCTGCAAGTATCACATAACACGGAATCTTATCAGGCCAGAGAATTGAGACCTCTCTCTCTCAGGCACTCTCTCAACATTCATTTTCACTACTCTGAGAATAAGACGAGGAAAGGACAGAGGGACCGAATGACACATCGTTAACACTGACACCTAATTTAGTTTCCATGACTTCTAAAAATGTTTAAAATGGCCATTTCAGACTTTAGAACAGCAGAGGGATGCCCATTTGCAATCAGATGAAATTGTGAGAGATTCTTGTTTCACACAGCAGTGCATCCTTCCCCCACTAAGAAGGTGAATCCCCTGTTCACCTGTTTCATAACACTGTGACGAAACCAATGGTTTTTAAAAGACATGGAAATAACATTTCGTTTTTGGGGATAAAGTCCAGGCATTTACATAGAATTAATTCTGACTCCTTAACATTTACTGTTGAAGAAAAAGCCCTTTATAATAAAGCCATAATAACATTTGCGATGTGGCATAGGCTAGAGTTGAGCAGAGGTGTTTTTAGGAACATTAGCTAGAAGGGTTCATAAAAAAAGTGCCCTTTTAAAAAACACATTTCATGCAATTCTACGTTAAAAGAAAATCTTAAAAATGTTGTTTTTCAAAGTAGCTCATCTTGAGATAGGCTATTGCCAATAGGAGCGTATCGGCCATCACCGTGAGTAGTAGCCTATGGCTTACAACATTAACAATGTCTACACTGTATTTCTGATCAATTTGATGTTATTCTAATGGACAAAACAATGTGCTTTTCTTTCAAAAACAAGGACATTTCTAAGTGACCCCAAACTTTTGAACGGTAGTGAATCTATTGGTTGTACAGACAGATTGGTCTTCTCTTTTCAGTAGGCAAAAACAATACGTTTTTCCCGCAATTGTATTTTGAAATTTGTAAAAGGCAAACAGACAGCCGGAACCAACCATATAAATATAATCCATAGATGGCAGTTCCCATTCAAGTCAGAACTGGCAGCCATTGCTAGTGTACCCATGAGTTTAATAGTCTAACTGCCAGGGTAAGAGGTTCTAAAACCCTTCTATGGATTATATGTCTATGACCACTACTGCAAAAAGCTGTACATTTGGCACCAATGGGCCTTCCCGACTGTAGGCAACCAACTGGTAACTGCCTAAATAAAAGGAAATATTTGAGTAAATGAGGGATACAAATAATATGTTATGGTGTGGGGTGCATTTTCCTGGCATGGTTTAGGTCCACTTGTAGAATCTATGCCAAGGTGCATTGAAGATGTTCTGGCAGGTCTTGGTGGCCAAAGACCCTTTTAAGATACTATGGTGGTGTGTCCTGTATTTTGGCAGTTACCTGTATGTGCTTGTGATCAAATTTAATCCACAGTTATTTTTTTATAATCTATTGATCCTCTGTGGTAAAATAATGCTCTCTGGTGTATTTTGAACATTGAGAGTGGTCTCCTGTTGTTGGATAAGAAATTGGAATGTTTTATATTTCTTGCCCAGCCCTTGACTCACACAATTTACCAGTCACATTTGATTTATTATGCAGTTTATTTTAATTGGTTTATTACTCAGTTATCCAATCAAGGCAGGGGCCCCCATTTATCCACGTGTACCCCCTACCACCTCTCCTCCCCCCATCTGACGAATAGCAGAAGCAGGCTGTTTATACCTCATTGAGAGCGGACTCCTGAATCCTCCTGTGGTTGGCAGTTGCATAACAAAAGGCATTATATATATATATATATATATATATATATATATATATATATATATACAGTTGAAGTCAGAAATGTACATACGTTGAAGTCAGAAATGTACATACACCTTAGCCAAATACATTTAAATTCAGTTTTTCACAATTCCTGACATTTAATCCTAGTAAAGATTCCCTGTCTTAGGTCAGTTAGGATCACCACTTTATTATAAGAAAGTTAAATGTCAGAATAATAGTAAAAGGGAATTATTTATTTCAGCTTTTATTTCTTTCATCACATTCCCAGTGGGTAAGAAGTTTACATACACTCAATTAGTATTTGGTAGCATTGCCTTTAAATTGTTTAACTTGGGTCAAACGTTTTGGGTAGCCTTCCACAATATGTTGGGTGAATTTTGGCCAATTTCTCCTGACAGAGCTGGTGTAACTGAGTCAGGTTTGTAGGCCTCCTTCCTCGCACACGCTTTTCCAGTTCTGCACACAAATTTTCTATAGGATTGAGGTCAGGGCTTTGTGATGGCCACTCCAATACCTTGACTTTGTTGTCCTTAAGTCATTTTGCCACAACTTTGGAAGTATGCTTGGGGTCATTGTCCAGTTGGAAGACCCATTTGCAACCAAGCTTTAACTTCCTGACTGATGTCTTGAGATGTTGCTTCAATATATCCACATAATTTTCCTCCCTCATGATGCCATCTATTTTGTGAAGTGCACCAGTCTCTCCTGCAGCAAAGTACCCCCGCAACATGATGCTGCCACCCCGGTGCTTCATGGTTGGGATGGTGTTCTTCGGCTTGCAAGCCTCCCCCTTTTTCCTCCAAACATGACGATGGTCATTATGGCCAAACAGTTCTACAGTGGATTTAAAAAGTCTACACACCCCTGTTAAAATGCCAGGTTTTTGTGATGTAAAATAATGAGACAAAGATAAATCATGTCAGAACTTTTTCCACCTTTAATGTGACCTATAACATGAACAATTCAATTGAAAAACAAACTGAAATCTTTGAGGGGGAAAAATAAAAAATAGAAAACTCACAATAACCTGGTTGCATAAGTGTGCACACCTTTAAACTAATACTTTGTTGAAGTACCTTTTGATTTTATTACAGCATTCATTATTTTTGGGTAGGAGTCTATTAGCATGGCACATCTTGATGTGGCAATATTTGCCCACGCTTCTTTGCAAAAGCGCTCCAAATCTGGCAGATTGCGAGGACATCTCCTGTGCACAGCCCTCTTCAGATCACCCCAGAGATGTTCAATTGGATTCAGGTCTGGGCTCTGGCTGGGCCATTCCAAAGCGTTAATCTTCTTCTGGTGAAGCCATGCTTTCGTGGATTTGGATGTGTGCTTTGGGTCGTTGTCGTGCCGAAAGGTGAACTTCCTCTTCATCTTCAGCTTTCTAACGGACGCCTGAAGGTTTTGTGCCAAAATTGCCTGGTAATTGGAACTGTTCATAATTCCCTCCACCCTGACTAAGGCCCCGGTTCCAGCTGAAGAAAAACAGCCCCAAAGTATGATGCTGCCACCACCATGCTTCACTGTGGGTATGGTGTTCTTTGGGTGATGTGCAGTGTTGTTTTTGCGCCAAACATACCTTTTGGAATTATGGCCAAAAAGTTCAACCTTGGTTTCATCAGACCATAACACATTTTCCCACGTGCCTTTGGGGGACTTGATGTTTGTTTTTGCAAACTTCAGCCGGGCTTGGATGTTTTTCATTGTAAGAAAAGGCTTCCGTCTTGCCACCCTACCCCATAGCCCATTAATATGAAGAATACGGGAGATTGTTGTCACATGTAGCACACAGCCAGTACTTGCCAGAAATTCCTGCAGTTCCTTTAATGTTCCTGTAGGCCTCTTGGAAGCCTCCCTGACCAGTTTTCTCGTCTTTTCATACATTTTGGAGGGACGTCCAGTTCTTGGTAATGTCTCTGTGGTGCCATATTTTCTCCACTTGATGATGACTGTCTTCACTGTGTTCCATGGTATATGTAATGCTTTGGAAATTATTTTGTACCCTTCTCCTGACTGATATCTTTCAACAATGAGATCCCTCTGATGCTTTGGAAGCTCTCTGCGGATCATGGCTTTTGCTCTGAGATGCAACTAAGAAAATGTCAGGAAAATCCTACTAGAACAGCTGAACTTTATTTGTGATTAATCAGAGTCACTTTAAATGATGGCAGGTGTGTAATGACTTCTATTTAACATGAGTTTGAATGTGATTGGTTAATTCTGAACACAGCCACATCCCCACTTATGCAACCAGGTTATTGTAAGGTTTTTATTTTTCATTTTTCCCCCTCGAAGATTTCAGTTTGTTTTTCAATTGTTCACATTATAGGTCACATTAACAGTAGGAAAAGTTCTGACATTATTTATCTTTGTCTCATTATTTTACATCACAAAAACCACAAAGACTTTTTATATCCACTGTATTTTTGTTTCATCAGACCAGAGGAAATTTCTCCAAAAAGTATGATATTTGTCCCCATGTGCAGTTGCAAACCGTAGTCTGGCTTTTTTATGGCGGTTTTGGAGCAGTGGCTTCTGCCTTGCTGAGCGGCCTTTCAGGTTATGTCGATGTAGGACTCGTTTTACTGTGGATATAGATACTTTTGTACCTGTTTCCTTCAGCATCTTCACAAGTTCCTTTGCTGTTGTTCTGGGATTGATTTTCACTTTTCGCACCAAAGTACGTTCATCTCTAGGAGACAGAATGCGTCTCCTTCCTGAGCGGTATGACGGCTGCGTGGTCCCATGGTGTTTATACTTGCATACTATTGTTTGTACAGATGAACGTGGTACCTTCAGGCTTTTGGAAATTGCTCCCAAGGATGAACCAGACTTGCGGAGGTCTACAATTTATTTTCTGAGGTCTTGGCTGATTTATTTAGATTTTCCCATGATGTCAAGCAAAGAGGCACTGAGTTTGAAGGTAGGCCTTGAAATACATCCACAGGTACACCTCCAATTGAATCAAATGATGTCAATTAGCCTATCAGAAGCTTCAAAGCCATGACATAATTTTCTGGAATTTTCCAAGCTGTTTAAAGGCACAGTCAACTTAGTGTATGTAAACTTCTGACCCACTGGAATTGTGATACAGTGAGTTAGAAGTGAAATAATCTTTCTTTAAACAATTGTTGTAAAAATGACTTGTGTCATGCACAAAGTAGATGTCCTAACTGACATGCCAAAACTACAGTTTGTTAACAAGAAATTTGTGGAGTGGTTGGAAAACGTGTGTATGTAAACTTACGACTTCAACTGTATATACACACACACACTACATATATAATATATACTGTATATATTTCCTTAATGTATTTTTTGCTCCCTCTTAGGCCCCCCACTGGCCCAGGAGCTTCAGCCCCGGTAAGCCCCTGCATTAATCCAGCCCTGTTTCTAAGGCTGTGGAGACTGCTTTTCCCTGTACAAAGAAGCAAAAATAGCTGGCGACTCAAAAATCAACCATATTATAATGCCATTGATAAGCTAAATGAACAGATAGCACTGACTAGGCACACAGGAGCCATATGGTGCTTCAACCACTAGCGCCTGTTTCTGGTATAACAATAGGCTGGCCTAGACAGTGAGGCAGCCAAACAAATGGTCGTTAGTCCCCATTTCCACTGCGCGGAGGGGTAAGCGCAAATGTCAGGATTTGCATTTTTTCCCCCTCTACAGGTGCATGAAGTACTGAAAGCAGATGTCAACGGACTGGAGAATAGGACGGTTTGCCCATGGTGATTCAACAGCTCCATACACTCACAGCCTAAACACAACCGAGACAATAAAATACCCCCTTTCCATTCCTTCCTCCCCTTGTCCAATGTTCCACACATCCTCTACTCCCAGAAGTAACTCGTTTTGCACCTGCCACCATCCCTCTGATTTCAGAAGAGGTTTAATCTTCGATGTCCCTCTTGACTAGACAAAATATTTATTTCAAGCTTTATTTTAAATGTAACAACTAATAAAGTCTACTTTTAGGAAAGTGATAATCACATTAACTTTACCAATGGTCTGATTAAAAAACTGTTTCATAACACATCACGCAGGAAACAAATACTGACAAGTAAACCTGAATACTTGACAACATTAGATTCAAGTCAGTACTTCATTGAAGATATCGCTGAATTATCTAAATGAGATGAGATGTTTCACATTGTGCCAAAAAAAGTATTAGAATTAAAATGAAACTTCAGAAAGCAGGTTATTAACATTTGATTAAGCATGATCAAAACCAACTTCTAATCCATGGGTTCATGGATTAATTGCTGGCATATTTTCTAGGATGAGAGAATGGTGATTAATGCAGTATTTCATTGCATTTAATCACAGCACTGATAAACCAAATTACAAAAATATTTTCAGTGATAAGATGATGTTCAAGCGTCTAGTTTCTTACCCAGATTCATGAAATCACAGGAGGGAAAGGTGCAGTATTACACAAGTGAATCATTAACAAAGGCTACTCTGTATAAACTTTCTCATTCAAACATAATACACCAGATAGTTAAAATCATTTTAAAAATATGTTTATTTATATGGGAAATGTAAAACTAACTTTTAAGGAAAAGTCCTTCGGGGGTAAATATCATACCCAACAATAATTCCACACGCAACAAGTTACTGATAAGGATACAATATTTATATCAACGAAATTGTATATTGGAAGAATACAACGTATATTCTACTTACAGTTATCAAAGGGCCAAATGAAAACCCGAGGATGCAACAAGTCCTTCTGACTCGTATGCTTTGTTGCGCACAGAAAGCAAAATATCCCTGACGGCAACTCCCTGCCTGTACGGGGAAAAACACAAAGATAATAACTTAGACGCATGTAAAGTAAACCATATGTGTTCTACAGTACTTGGTGGATACACTGTTGCAATATCCAACATTTTCTTCAGGAAAAATGTAAAAAATGTCAAAGATGTTCATGCAATGTCGGACGACGTCTATGGACAAAGTGAAAGGCACAGCTCTCCGACGTAGGCTCCAGCCAGCCAATATGGCACGCTCGCATAGTTTCTACAATTTATTTCACAAGTGGCTTAATTCTATTACATACATTAGATACATATTTGTGATATAGTAATCAACCTTCAATATTTATTTTCCAATTAAATCTGACCACTTTTGATTTTCCAGTAGTCTACTATACAAACGCACCACAATAACTTTTCGTAAAAAGTAGTAGCAAACTTACCTTAAAACACCTCTATTATGGTTAATTGTAACAATTTTCGCTGTATTTCGGTTTTGCTGTAAGGGCTGAGATGTTTGTTTTTTTCAGAACTGCCAAGGATTTTTGTTCTTCAGAGCAGCCGGCTGAAGTGTGTAAAATTCACTGTGCATCTACAGAGATGTGAAGTATGTCCGGAATGAGAGCAGGAATGAAATTAACGCAAAGATGGAGTTCGTGGGGCGGGGCGAGAGTGGCGTCATCATAAACTGTGATGCCACTGAGAAACACGGGTGGGAGGGACTGTACTTTTACACAACACTACTGCACCCAAACTCCATTCAAAGAAACGGACATCTGTGAGCATATTATAGTTTAAACTATCACTCTGTCATTTTTCTGTTTAGAAAAAAAATCACACGTAGATTCCAAGAATGATCCACCAACTAATAAGATTGTTGGTTGACAATATATTATCAATAAGATACATGTCTTTCCAAACATATTTAGTAAAAGAAAACCTGGCTGTTGGAATTTATTATGTAGCCTAAGAGATAATGTTCCTGTCCAAGTTGATTTTCAAGTTGCCTAGCAATGCATCTGCATTGTTATTATCATGGCATGTTTGTTTGTGTCACTAAACATTTGTTATTGCGGGTGTAGCGAAATGATTGTCTTTTACTCCAACAGTGCAGTAATATCTAACAAGTAATATCTAACAATTTCACAACAAAACACCCAATACACACAAATCTAAAGTAAAGGAATGGAATTAAGAATATATAAATATTTGGGTGAGCAATGTCAGAGCAGCATAGACTAAGATACAGTAGAATAGGATAGAATACAGTATAAACATATGAGATGAGTAATGCAAAATATGTAAACATTATTAAAGTGACTAGTGTTCCATTATTAAAGTGGTCTATGTATGTGCTAGTGAACTGTACCTACAGCTGAGCCAACTTCTGACCTGCTCAACAAAGCATGGTTTTGACCATTGCAAAAGGCTGTAAGGTCATAAATGGACAGGGTGTGTTTTTACAACCACTTGTTTGCTTACATGTGTAAAAACAAACAACTCAATCAATCACAGGAAGACCAACCCACTCAAGTAGAGTATAGTGGGAAAAGCCTGTCACGATGTGATGCACCCCTCCTAGGGATGGCATGGGAGAGCACTAGCAAGCCAGTAACTCAGCAAGGGGGCTTGTCACTCCTGTGCCTTGCCGTTCACCTTCGCTCCCCTGGGCCAGGCTACACTCAATCATAGGACCTACTGAAGAGATGTCTTCAGTAAAGTCTTAAAGGTTGAGACCGATTCCGCGTCTCTCACATGGATCGGCAGACCATTCCATAAAAATAAAGCTCTATAGGAAAGCCCTGCCTCCAGGAACAGTAAGGAGGCCTGCCTCTTGTGACCATAACATATGTGTAGGTATGTACGGCAGGACCAAATGGTGAGATGGGTAGGACCAAGTCCATGTAATGCTTTGTAAGTTAGCAGTAAAACCTTGAAATCAGCCTTAGCTTTGGCAGGAAGCCAATGTAGCGGCCATTTCTTAAATCACTCACAGTGATACACACACACACACACACACACACGCACACAGGATAATGTGCTGCATTGCTAATATAATGCACAAGCAGAGACATTTTTACAGAAGCAGAAACATTACAAAGTGTAATTTTCAAGTCCAGATACCCTTGCCTGTCCATAAGTGTGTAACCTGTTGATTGTTATTGTTTTTGCTGACTAAGGTTGACCCCCCTCACCCTGAGGTCAGGGGTTAAATGTGACCTCTACTAAGCCATGTTTTGTGAAGAACAGATGGGAATTAAATACTTAATATAAAATCTGGATGGGGGAACTTGATATATGCTGTTGTATAATAAACATGTTATGGTGCTCTGCCTTAATTCCTTTTTCTCTGCCTTGGCCAGTGACTGTCCCATGGTTGCAGTATGATAAAGTGTCTACTTGATTTGAACATCACTTGTCATTGAGAGAAGATCTGGAAAAGTAGATCTGTGTGTGAGCAGTCGCCCTCTTGTGGTCAGAGGAAAGCAGTGTTGATGGGGGTAAATAGAAAGACAGGAAGGGATGCGGCGATGCTTGAGCATCCAAATGCTTTCAGATCATTGACAATTGAGCCTCTGGGACAGTAAATTTCATTTGAGCCCTACAGTGATTGAGAATAATTTCATTTCTCATTTCTTCCAGGCAACATAAATTCACTTGCATTCATTATTACACTGTCGTTATACCAGGTCATCTGAGGAGACATAAATATGACAGTTATCAATGCAAGCAGGTTTAGGATTTTACGACATTTAAAGCTCATAGTGGACTAAGCAGGACTTCAGGTTAATTGTGTTAAAACGATCATATAACCCACTCTGTTTCTATAACTTAGATGGAGTCGCATTCACTCTGCACATTCACGTATAACAAATGGTCTGATGAAAGAAGGGTATGTACATTCATTTGGATGACTGTGGTTCTTCTCAGGGATTGTGTTACAGGATAACAGGTTAGCAGCAGGCCTTTTCAAATGGGACATTTGAAGAGGTTGATGTCACATTACACGTAAACACATGGATATGTTTGTGCACCAATCGTCTCTCTGATTCATAGTCCACAGGGCTGCCTGTAATGTTATGGATGAATGCCCCAGCCTTTGATGTTGGCCCTGGTTTCTTAAGAGCATGTGAAAATCCCAACAGAGTGAAGCCAGGTCACATGACCCATAACGAAAGCAGCCTAACGGAGCAGACAGTGTGTCTATTTCGTTATCATGTTTAGCCTAGATGTGTTTAGCCATGTCCCAAAATAAATGATCAATCCTCACATGCAAATAAAAAGGGGGCCCAAGGTATCAAATTGTTTTCTTTACATCTCTGCCAATGGTCCCTTAGCTCTCCTCTCCTGTGCTCTCTACATTATAATGCCTGCTGCTTGTTTCTAGAGGTGAGGTGTGAGAGGCAGATGCACAAACACTAGCTCTCTTGTGAGGACAGGTAATGAAGGAATAAAGGCAGAGGGGGATGTGGAGCGAGAGGGGTAATTGCCCTCTAACGGGGAAACCACTAGCATCCACGAGTCAAGACATCTTTACACGAGCAGTCAATTACTCTGGTGTTCTTTTCTGGTCGTTTCTCTCTATTGGGTGGTAGTGTACTCAAATATATTGCAAAAACTACAAAATAAATTACAGCTGTATTCTCTTCTCACAGTGACATCCAGATATCATATAGCTAAAAGGCACATGACCTAATACATTGGTACACCGGGTAACCTTCAAATGATAAAATACAGAAAGAACCTAGTTTTCCTGTTGTTTCCCAACCAGTGACCACCTGCTACCAATCTTTAATAGTATTGTAGAGGTCACTCAGCTCTATTTTAGAAATATATGACAGGACATTTTCCTACAAACACTGTTCTAATCAAACCCTCCAAAATATCATATACTGTTCTGAAGAGGGAGAAGTGAGTTCGAGACCTATGGTAACACGACAGTAATGGAATAACATTCAATCAGCACAATATCCACAGATTGATTGTTTTATTTCAGGATTAACAGAGAAGTAATACAAACTATGGATAAATTAACTCTATTAATGTACCTACAGTAATTCAAGTACAGTGCATATGGATTGTAGTGTATATATAATTTCAAACACACAGTGTTTGCACAACCCCAAGTCTGACAGATTTTCACACCTTTAGACAGCTGCAAAAGGATAGCTTCAGTTGATAAAATTAGTGTTTTAACATTTAAACATTTAGGAATTTCATTTAGTTATAAAAAAAATGTATCATATATGATACATGAAAAACATTTGAGACTAAGTAAAATAACTTATTAAAATCAGTCAGCATTTTAAGTGGTGTCTTCCTAGTAATGGCATACAGTATGTTTAAATGAAGGCACATCAAGGATTAAAAAGGGAAAGGGGGATACCTAGTCAGTTGTACAACTGAATGCATTCAACTGAAATGTGTCTTCCGCATTTAACCCAACCCCTCTGAATCAGAGAGGTGCGGGGGGCTGCTTAATCAACAACCACGTCGTTGGCGCCCAGTGGAAACAAGTAATGAAAGTAGAAAAGGGTAAGTGAATGAAAACAAGTTCATCACTACATCAACCTTTTGAAAGATAACATTTTAAAGAATAAAAAAGGGCAATTATCATCAATAAAAATAACAATAAAAAAACAATCATACAATGACTGTTTTACCTAGACTTTTATGAACAAAATATATACAGTACCAGTCAAAAGTTGACACTCATTCAAGGGTTTTTCTTTATTTTTACTATTTTCTACATTGTAGAATAATAGTGAAGACATCCAAACTATGAAAGAACACATATGGAATCATGTAGTAACCCCAAAACAAGTTTTAGATTCTTCAAAGTAGCCACCCTTTGCCTTGATGACAGCTTTGCACACTCTTAGCATTCTCTCAACCAGCTTCACCTGGAATGCTTTTCCAACAACCTTGAAGGAGTTCCCACATATGCTGAGCACTTGTTGCCTGCTTTTCCTTGACTCTGTGGTCCTTCCTCATCCCAAACCATCTGAATTGGGCTTAGGTCAGGTGATTGTGGATGCCTGGTTATCTGATGCAGCACTCCATCACTCTCCTTCTTGGTCAATTAGCCCTCACACAGCCTGGAGGTAGTCCCACTAAGCACAAACCAGATGTGATGGTGTATCGCTGCAGAATGCTGTGGTAGCCATGCTGGTTAAGTGTGCCTTGAATTCTAAATAAATCACTATAGTGTCACCAGCAAAGCACCCCCACACCATCACCCCTCCTCCATGCTTCACGGTGAGAACCACACATGTAGAGATCATCCGTTCACCTACTCTACATCTCACAAAGACACGGCAGTTCGAAACAAATATCTAAAATTTGGACTGATCACCGGTCTAATATCCATTGCTCATGTTTCTTGGCCCAAGCGAGTCTCTTCTTATTGGTGTCCTTTATTCGTGGTTTCTTTGCAGCAACTTGACCATGAAGGCCTGAATCACACAGTCTCATCTGAACAGCTGATGTTGAGAGGTGTTTGTTACTTGAACTCTGTGAAGCATTTATTTGGGCTGCAATCTGAGGTGCCGTTAACTCTAATTAACTTATCCCCTGCAGCAGAAGTAATTCTGGGTCTTCCTTTCCTGATAGCCAGTTTCATCATAGCGCTTGATGCTTTTTGCGACTGCACTTGAAGAAACTTTAAAAGTTCTTGGCATTTTCCGGATTGACTGACCTGTCTTATAGTAATGATGGACTGTCATTTCTCTTTGCTTATTTGAGCTGTTCTTGCCATAATATGGACTTGGTCTTTTACCAAATAGGACTATCTTCTGTATACCACCCCTACCTTGTCACAACACAACTGATTGGCTCAAATGCATTAAGGAAAGAAATTCCACAAATTAACTTTTAACAAGGCACACCTGTTAATTGAAATGCATTCCAGGTGACTACCACATGAAGCTGGTTGAGAGAATGCTAAGAGCGCGCAAAGCTGTCATCAAGGCAAAGGGTGGCTACTTTGAAGAATCTCAAATATATTTTGATTTGTTGAACACTTATTTGGTTACTGCATGATTCCATATGTGTTATTTCATAGTTTTGATGTCTTCACTATTATTCTACAATGTAGAAAACAGTAAAAAATAAAGAAAAACCCTGGATTGCGTAGGTGTGTCCTAACTTTTGACTGGTACTGTATATTTAGTGTAGTTGCAGACAAGTAAAAAAATGACACATACAATTTATAGTTATTATTATGGCACATACAATATTTGGTACAATCTATTGCTAAATTGTTGTTTCATAATATAAATGCTTAATGTCTTGGATTGGTTCGTAGTGCTCTTGGCATAATTAAAATGCTTCCCTTGAAGCATGCAATTGTGAAAATTGCAATTGAATGTTTACCAGTAAAATTAGTGCCCACAACACCACATATTCAGTCCACATTTCTGTATCTGGTGAAGAGATTATACAGCACCCTCAGCGTGGACTTGAGGTCACAGTTCAAAATATCTGGGAAATAAGAACATATGAATAAACACATACAGACAGCAGTCACTAAAAAATCGAGGAGGATATGGCATAAAGGAAGTGTTTTGACCCTGAGAAAAGCATTCCGATTCAGAAATGACAAATCGTACTGCCAATGAAAAAGTACACTGAACATGAATGTGTGTTTCAACATGTAGTCATAGACACACTACTACATAATTCTAAGGACAAATTAAAAAACCCATTAATTACACACAGAACCCAAAAAGAAAACCTATTCACCAAGGGGCTTGGTGTGTGGTGCTTCTACTTCAACATAGTGTGACATTTGAGATTCACTGAATGGATTGGTAGAGTGAAAGAGCATAAAGACAAACTTCTTCCAGACTTGGTTGTATGTGAGAATACTGCTGTCAGGGCTTAGTGCCTGACAGAATTATCATAAACAAATCATTTATTTAGAGACAGATACACTGACACATTGAATTATCAGGAGTTATATGTATTGCTCCATATGGCTTTGCACTAAATGTTCAGCCTCAGAATATATATATTTAAAAAAAAAACATAATAATTGTCCATAGCAACTATATAATGACATCCTAAAAGAGAACTCCTACCTTCAGGCCTGGGTCTGGGTCTCTCCAGACCTCCATCTTGCATCAGCTCAAAGGAGAAGGACATGTTGTACACCTGCATGACAGAAACACAATGACAGCAACATTACAAAACAGAAGAGCCCTGCAAAGGTAGGCTACAGTATGAGGAAACAGCTCTCCAACGAACACACAATGCATACTATTCACACAAGTCATCACAGTTCCCCAGCCACATGTTCCTCGGTGTGGAAACATCAGTTCAATAAACCCATAACCCCTTTTCAGCTGAAAAAACCCCACTCATTCTGCACCAGCTAAAACATTAGATTAGAGGAAGGGGGAGGTGTTTCAGTCAGAATGTGGTTGTTGTTTGGTTGAATTGGTTCATGTAAAAGTGTGGTACTGAGTGTCAGTGCAGCGCCTGGTATTTCTAAGAACAGATCAGCTGGGGGTTGAAGGAGATTTAGGAAATATGGAGGGCAATTAGTAGCCAAAGCTTGAGAGAGTGAGAGCAAGAGAGAGAGAGAAAGAGAGAGATCTTGAGACAGTGCTAGAGAGAGAGTGAGTGGGAGAGAGAGAGCAGGAGAGAGAAAGAGAGAGAGGGCGGTGTAGAAATCAAGCAAGATCAACCATTGGAGGATTCCTTCAGGCGCATAGAGGGCACTCCTTTATAGCGCCTGTCCCTGAAAGGACCCCTTGTCCCTGCTCCCCTCCCTCTCTCTGCATTAGTGCTAATCTCTTGGCCACTTATTGATTTCCTATGCAGGAGCAGATTACAGATGCTGCCTGCGGGTGGGTGGGTGCCCACTCTGCTTGGCACAGCACAGCCTGCAGGAGAGGACCCAGGCTCATGTTTGACAGGGCGTCCCTTTAAAAAGCCTGCTAAGAATAGCTGTCAAGAGGCTTTGGGTTGCACATTGTCTACATGATAAATACTAATATCAGCAAATCATTTTGAAGGATTATAACTCTTGAATTTAACAATGGTGCAAATGATTGAATTATGTTTTATTCCAATGGATTTTTCAACAATTAGGGCCATAAAATCATAATTTGCTGGAAATGTATGAAATTAGTGTGTTCACTGTCATTAAAGTGCACCACACATAGAACATATACAATTTAGCAAAATGGAGAGTAAATGTCAACATACCTTTTGGTCAAAGTTCTCAGGTGTCAGGAAGAATTTATAGAGCGGAACAAAGTAGCCCTCCAGCAGTCCCAACAGCAGAACCAGGTAAACACCGTCAGCAAACCACAGATTAAAAAAACTAAAACATGGTTCTTCTTATCAATATACAAGTTGAGGTATATTTCTCGTTAGATAATTCTAGTTCATATACTGTACCTGTGTGTCCAGTTCAGCCACCTCCAGATTGAGCTTGTTCAAGTGTTTGTTCACAAAGGTGATGAGAGTCTGTGGAAACAGCAGCCATTTACAGTGAGATCCTGAAGTATTCGGACTGTGACACATTTGTTGTTGTTTTGGCTCTGTTCTCCAGCACTTCGGATTTGAAAATGGTACAAGACTGCGATCTTAAAGTGCAGACTGTCAGCTTTAAATTGAGGGTATTTTCAATTGGGAAATTAGAGCACTTTTTGTACATAGTCCCCCAATTATAGAGAACCAAAAGTATTTGGACAAATTCAGTTATATGTGTATTAAAGGCCCAGTGCAGCCACAAATGTGATTTTCCTTTGTTGTATATATATTTCCAGCCTAGGAGGTTGGAATAATACTGTGAAATTTGGAAAAGTATGATAATGCCCATTTAGTGTAAGAGCTCTTTGAAAAGACAGACATTTCAGCCTGTTTTGTTGGGATGGAGATTTGGTCTTCCATGGTGACATCACCATGCGGTAAATTAGTTAATAGACCAATAAGAGAGTTCCAAACCTCTCTGCCTATAACAGAATATTTTCAATTCCCCCCTCCCCACTCAGACCACTTGCAGACAGTCCAAGCAAAATTATTGCTTGAGAAACTACTCTTTGCTAAGAAGCTATTTTTATTTATTTTTTGACTATTTTAATTGAAAACAATCACAGTAAGGAACTTAAATGTTACCCAGAAATTATTTGATATTGAGATAAAAAAAAAACGGCTGCATTGGACATTTAAATTATTCAAACAGTTTGTATTTGTTCCTATATTCCTAATGTGTGACTCTACAAACTTTTTGGATGCATTTGCAGTTTGTTTTGGTTGTGTTTCAGATTATTTTGTGCCCAATAGAAATGAATGGTAAATCATGTATTGTCATTTGAGTTGTTTACCATTAATTTATTTTGGACACTAAATAATCTAAAACTCAATCAAAACAAACTGAAAATGCATTAAAACAAGTTTGTAGTCACAAGTTAGGAATATGGGACCAAATACAAAACTTTTGACTACTTTAATACACACAAAACTGTAAGTGAATTTGTCCAAATACTTTTGGTTCCCTAAAATGGGGGGACTATGTACGAAATGTGCTGTAATTTTATAACTGTTCATCAGATATGGATGAAAATACCCTACAATCAAAGCTGACCGAATGCGCTTTATCCTCATTCATTGTATCATGTGGAATAGAGCCAAAACAATAGCAACAGTACAATAAAACACTGCTGCAGTATTAACAATTAACACACAGTACCTTTTTCACCACATTGAGCTTGTCTGGAGCATGGTCAAACAGGGTGTGAAAAGCATCTCGCTCTTAATGGACGGAGAGAACAGTCATACCGTTACTCAAAGAAACGATGCAAAAAATGTCACGGTAGTCAATGACAAGTACTGAAAACTGTGCCTTGAAGACCAAAAATGTCCATTTGCGACTCATGAGAAAATGCATCAGTAGAGAATAAACAGTGAATACGTACCATGTCTCCCAGACAAAGCCCTGAGGGAAACGAGAAGAAAACAAGTTCTAAACCTACATTTGGTCTGCAAGGACAGGTCACAAAGAACTGAATTACATTTATATAACAGCATACTTCTATTCTACAAGTCCTATTGATACGTTTATGTCAACCAGATAAACAATATTGTTGGTGGTGAATACAGTAATGTTGATGGAGTACATAATAGGTTCACTTTGGTGAACATTTAACAAAATGGATGTCTCCATTGTGGTATTGTCAGAGCCAGGCATGTTGGGTCAAGGGGCTGCTGCAACATCCCAACAGCTATCACACAAAGGAGGCTAACAAGGGATGGCTTGGACACACACACACACACACACACACACACACACACACACACACACACACACACACACACACACACACACACACACAGGCACAGCGCTCCTTCTCTTCATGGTGTAATCTCTAATGACAGTGGCAGGGCTGGGCAGCAGTCCAGGTCGTATGATAACAACCCTGTGACCATGACTATAATATGAGCACACTGCCCGCCCACTTATCTCCCCAGCTGCTCTGGGCCTGCTGGACCGCTCCAACCTCAGCTGGGGCTGTGCTACACTGGCAAGGAACCACACATCCCTGTCCATACAATGGTCTACTGTGTTCATAGATGCTGGCGAAACAATTGTGCTTGAACACCTATAATAGAATGCAGTTATTTCAGAATATAGCCTTTCATAAAGGCTGCAGGAGGGATTGCATTTGAGAGTGGAAAATGTATAAGAACTAAATATTGGAAATAAGATGGCATTGTGTTTTTGGGAGGGGCAATGATATGTGGCGTACTAAGGTACTACTAAGGTGTACTAAGGTAAACCTCTCTCTATTTCTGACATAACAGACTGAGTGAGGAGTGCGAGTTCTATCAATGAGAAAAGAGGCAAGCTGAGAGCTGACATACACTGTATTGCCTGTGATCTCCTCCTGGATCTGGCGGGACTGAAGAATTCCCTCCCTTTTCTGAGAAAAAAGACAGACAAAATGCCAAATGAAACAGGAGAATCTGCCTTGCATTAAAGGGGCCTATAATTGTATCTAAAGAGTGGGAGTATTTCATTTTTATTCATCACATTTATAAGCATGTATAGCAAAGTTATTTTCACATGTAACTAATATGCATACGACTTCAGATACTTAGGCTATTTCAAATATCATCCATGTGTACTATATTTCAAGCCAAATAAGATGTACAGTACCTGAACCACCACTACTTGGATGGACACGTGGTTAGGAAGTCTGATTGGTGCTCTGAAGTGTTGAGACAGCGCCACCAACAGATGAAGAATGGCCCCTATACTCTTAGCATGTACAGCTGGACAAGAGAGACAGAAAGGGGAATTTGCTTAAGCTTTGAATGGTTGAAAGAACAATCAATAAAGTAAACAAGGCTTTGATTTCTCCCTACTAAAATGCTAAATTAAAGGAGAGGTATCTAAAAGCCCTCTGATATCTGTTTGATCCTTTCAGGCTAAGTGGATCAGAACAGAGGAGTGTGTTACATCCCCCTTAAGTGTTTTTCCCCAGCTTAAAAGAATAGGTTGAAAGCAGGGAACAATTGCATTGATTCAGTTAGCACTTGGGTGACAAAAGTCTGCGGTAAATTTGATCAAAGACTCCTCCATCATGTCATACAATTGTTTCTCTTTTTGATGTAGTTATTTCATGCATTCATACTTCTTTCAAAACAAAAATCTTACCTTGAAGAATGTGTACAGTACCTTCAGAAAATATTCATACCCCTTGACTTATTCCACATTTTGTTGCGTTACAGCCTGAACTCTAAATGGATGAACATTTTTTTTTCTCCCTCACCCATCTACAGCTAGCCTAGCGGTTTAGCGCGTTGGACCAGTGACCGAAAGGTTGTTGGTTCGAATCCCAGATCCAGCAAGTTGTAAAAATCTGCCATTCTGCCTTTGAGCAAGGCAGTTAACCCCCAACAACAACTGCTCCCCGATGACGTCGTTTAAGGTAGCCCCTCACCTCTCTGATTCAGAGGGGTTTGGTTAAATATGCAAGACACATTTCAGTTGAATGCATTCAGTATCTATCCCCTTTCCCGACACACAATACATTTACATTACATTTTTTAGTCATTTAGCAGACGCTCTTATCCAGAGCGACTTACAGTAATGAATGCATACATTTCAATTCATTTCATACATTTTTTTTTCTCGTACTGGCCCCCCGTGGGAATCGAACCCACAACCCTGGCGTTGCAAACACCATGCTCTACCAACTGAGCCACAGGGGGAGACACTCTAGACCAAAACTGTTACAGACCTATATCTATCCTGCCCTGCCTTTCCGAGCAAGGTCTTTAAAAGCCAAGTTAACAAACAGATCACCGACCATTTTGAATCCCACTGTACCTTCTCCGCTATGCAATCTGGTTTCCGAGCTGGTCATGGGTGCACGTCAGCACCCATGACCTTGGACCGCCGAGTGCTGAAGCGCGTAGCACTGGCCTGGGTATCCTGGAAGGATATTGAACTCATCCCATCAGTAGAGGATGCCTGGTTGTTCTTTAAAAGTGCTTTCCTCACCATCTTAAATAAGCATGCCCCATTCAAAAATAAACAACAGATATAGCCCTTAGTTCACTCCAGACTTGACTGCACTTGACCAGCACAAAAACATCCTGTGCCGTACTGCATTAGCATCAAATAGCCCCCGGGATATGCAACTTTTCAGAGGGGGATGACCGCGGCAGCTTTCCAATCTTTGGGGATCTCAGACGATACGAAAGGGAGATTGAACAGGGTAGTAATAGGGCTTGCAACAATTGCGGCAGATAATTTTAGAAAGAGAGGGTCCAGATTGTCTAGCCCAGCTGATTTGTAGGGGTCCAGATTTGCAGCTCTTTCAGAACATCAGCTATCTGGATTTGGGTGAAGGAGAAATGGGGGAGGCTTGGGAAAGATGCTGTGGGGGGTGCAGGGCTGTTGACCGGGGTAGGGGTAGCCAGGTGGAAACCATGGCCAGCCGTAGAAAAATGCTTATTGAAATTCTCAATTATAGTAGATTTGTCAGTGGTGACAGTGTTTCCTAGCCTCAGTGCAGTGGGCAGCTGGGAGGAGGTGCACTTATTCTCTATGGACTTTACAATGTCCCAAAAACATTTTGGAGTGTGTGCTACAGGATGAACATTTATTTTTGAAAAAGCTAGCCTTTGCTTTCCTAACTGCCTATAATCGCCGCCAAAGGTGCTTAGGGGTGTAAAGACTTATGTACATTTAATATTTCATTTTCAATAAAGTTGCAAATATTTCTAAAAACATGTTTTCACTGTCATTATGGGGTATTGTGTGTAGATGGGTGAGATAAATATATTTAATACATTTTAAATTCAGGCTGTAAGACAACAAAATATGGAATAAGTCAAGGGGTATGAATACTTTCTGAAGGCACTGTATATTTCCTTGATTACTTCACTCCTCTCATTTTCTCATACAAACATGTTGCTAAAACAATTCCTGAGTGCTATTACCATCTTCTGGTTAAAAAGCTTTCAGAAAATAGACAATAGGCAAAACTAAAGCGCATCACTGAAATGTACAGACAGACATTCCTCTTCATTAGAGGGAAAACTCAATCGGAAGCCGAGAACTCAATGACCAGAGAAACAAGTATGAACTCTTTACTCGCTGAACATCGATCCAGTACCCTGCACATTGTAAATATGGTACTGGAACTGACCCTGTATATAGTATACTTACTTACTGTATCGGGTTCTTCTTATTTTTATATCTTGTGTGTTTTTGTTCTACCTTGTTAATTTTAGTATTACATAGTTCTTGATTACTGCATTGTTGGGGTTAGGGAGAGGCATTTTACTGTAGTTGTCTATGTGACATTAAAACTTGAAAAATCACCCATGTGTTCTAGGGCTGTTATGATAACAGTATTGCGATACTCCTTAGTATCGTGGCAAAGAAACAAAACACGAAGCGGATGAAACTTCTTTTGGAAAACACCCATAATGTTGGAAACAAACATCATTATGTTGTCATCCAGAGTCACATTTATTTATTTTCCAAAATATAGCACACAATATTGTACATACAGCAGGTTTTTAAAGGACCAAAGAATTTGGTCTGCTTCGTGTTTTAATTTTTGCCTTGGAAAAAAAATTAAGATACTGTTATTGTCACAGCCCTATTAAAATCCTTTCATAAAATAGAGACGTCAAGGCAAAGCTAAAGTGCTTCACTAAAATATACAGACAGACATTCCTCTTCAGTAGAGAGCAAGCAAAGGGAAGCAGAGAAAACTCAATTACCAGTAAGCAAAGTATGGACTCTTAGCTAGCTGAACATCACCCACGTACCCACGTAGTCTATCTGTTGGACCACTTAGTCTGTCTCTCCAGGGCTGCATTCATTAGAACCAAACAGAGGAAATCGGACTGAAACATGGAGGGACGAGCTGAACCTCCCACTCCTCTTCTGGTTAGAGCCAGTTTGCGCTATTCTGTGAAGGGAGTAGTACACAGTATGTATGAGATCTTCAGTTTTCGGCAATATCTCACATGGAATAGCCTTAATTTCTCGAAACAATATAGAATGACGAGTTTCAGAAGATAGTTGTTTGTTTCTGGCCATTTTGAGCCTGTAATCGAACCCACTAATGCTGATGCTCCAGATACACAACTAGTCTAAAGGCGGCCAGTTTTATTGCTTCTTTAAAATCAGCACAACCGTTTTCAGCTGTGCTAACATAGTTATTTTAAAACTGACAATTTTTGTTTGCCTTTCTTTCAAAAACAAGGACATTTCTAAACTTTTGAACGGTAGTGTATATCTCGACACAATCCTGTCTCGGAGATCTACAGACAATTCCTTCGACCTCATGACTTGGTTTTTGCTCTGACATGCACTGTCAACTGTGGGAGCTTATATAGACAGGTGTGTGCCTTTCCAAATCATGTCCAATCAATTGAATTTACCACAGGTGGACTCCAATCAAGTTGTAGAAACATCTCAAGGATGATCAATGGAAACAGGATGCACCTGAACTCAATTTTGAGTCTCATAGCAAAGGGTCTGAATACTTGAAGGTATCTGTTTTTTATTTCTTATACATTTGCAAAGAAATTCAAAAAAAATGTTTTTGCTTCGTCATTATAGGGTATTATGAGTAGATTGATGAGGAACATTTGAGATTTTATCCATTTTAAAATAAGGCTGTAACGTAAAAAAAAGAAGAAAAAAAAGTAAATGGGTCTGAATACTTTCCGAATGCACTGTATAACAGCCTCCACTCTTCTGGGAAGGCTTTCCACTAGATATTGGAACATTACTGCTTTGACTTGCTTCCATTCAGCCCCAAGAGCATTAGTGAGGTCGGCTACTGATGTTGGGCAATTCGGCCTGGCTCGCAGTCGGCATTCCAATTCATCCCAAGGGTGTTTGATGGGGTTGAGGTCAGGGCTCTGTGCAGGCCAGTCAAACTCTTCCACACCAAACTCAACAAACCATTTCTGTTTTTACCTGGCTTTGTGCATGGGGCCACTGGCATGCTGAAACAGGAAAGGGCCTTCCCCAAAGTGTTGCTACAAATTTGGAAGGTGGAGGAGTGCAAGGTCTCTAACATCCACCAGCTCTGTGATGTCGCCATGGAGGAGTGGAAGAGGACTCCAGTGGCAACCTGTGAAGCTCTGGTGAACTCCATGCCCAAGAGGGTTAACGCAGTGCTGGAAAATGATGGTGGCCACACAAAATATTGACACTTTGGGCCCAATTTGGATATTTTCACTTAGGAGTGTACTCACTTTTGTTGCCAGCGGTTTAGACATTAATGGCTGTGTGTTGAGTTATTTTGAGGGGACAGCAAATGTACACTGTTATACAAGCTGTACACTCACTACTTTACATTGTAGCAAGGTGTCATTTCTTCAGTGTTGTCACATGAAAAGATATACTCAAATATTTACAAAAATGTGAGGGGTGTACTCACTTTTGTGAGATACTGTATATCTCCCTCACTAACTTTAAGCATTAGCTGTCAGAGCAGCTTACCGATCATTGTACCTGTACACAGCCCATCTGTAAATAGTGACATTGGGCTGTGCATTATCATGCTGAAACATGAGGTGATAGCGGGTGAATGGCACGACGATGGGCCTCAGGATCTCATCACAGTATCTCAGTGTATTGAAATTGCCATTGATAAAATGCAATTGTGTTTGATGTCCGTAGCTTATGCCTGCCCATACCCCCAAAATGAGGCACTATGTTCACAACGTTGAACAGCAAACCGGAGGTCCTGGGCTGGCGTGGTTACACGTGGTCTGCGGTTGAGGCCGGTTGGACATACTGCCAAATTCTAAAACAAATGTTGTTGGAGGCGGCTTATGGTAAAGTTATGAACATTCAATTCTCTGTCAACAACTCTGGTGGACATTTCTGCAGTTAGCATGCCAATTGCACACTCCCTCAAAACTTGAGACATGTGGCATTGTGCTGTGACAAAATGTGGCAAAATTTTAAGTGCCCATTTTTTCTCCCCAGCACAAGGTGCACCAGTGTAATCATGCTGTTTAATCAGCTTCTTGATATGCCACACCTGTCAGGTGGATGGATTATCTTGGCAAATGAGAAATGCTCACTAACAGGGATGTAAACAAATTTGTGCATACAATTTCAGAGAAATAAGCTTTTTGTACGTATGGAACATTTCTGGGATCAACACTTTACATGCGGGGTGGCAGGTAGCCTAGAGGTTAGAGCATTGGGCCAGTCTTCACTGATTTGGGCCAGTCTTCACTGATTTCTGAAAGGTTGCTGGATCGAATCCCCAAGCTGACATCCCCAAGCTGACATCTGTCGTTCTGCCCCTGATCAAGGCAGTTATCCCACTGTTCCCTGGTAGGCCATCATTGTAAATAAGAATTTGTTATTAACTGACTTGCCTAGTTAAATAAAAATATATTTCTGTTCAGTGTAGTTCTCAGCCTTTACTTACAGTCCACGTTCCATTTGATGCTCCTGGCGGAGATCTTGATGGAGTCGTTGATCCTCTCCAGAACCGTCTGTAGCATCTGCTTCTGGGTGATCTCCGACTGGGTCACCTCAGCCACGTTCAGCTTCTCCCCCTCCAGCTTCTCTGAGACACGCATATAAAGACAACAGCATTCATTTGGTCAGTGGTCTTCTTTAGCATAAATAAAGACATTCCTGTCAAAGAGAGAAAGGCCAGATGGAGAAGGCGATTGGTAGTAGGGTGGAATTAGTGTTCCTTTAAGTTTGATGGAGAACCAATTGGGGATTTGAATTGTTCCTCATCAAAGAGTTTCTGCAGAACCTGCCCGTCGTATAGATCCTCAGCCAGGTCCTTCACGATGATCCTCTCTCCTACCAACACATCATTGATCCAGTCGATCAGCACCTTCTGGAGTTCCTGTAGTTTGCTGTGGTTCTTGGAGTTGGGGTCGACAATGGTGCGAAACTCATTCTCCTCTGCAGAAACAGAAAGAACGGGTGGGTTTAGCCAGTTTTAAGACCTTTCATAATTTATGACCAGGGCTCTCAGATTGGGATATATGCTGTACTTACCTAACACGGTGTCCTCTGGGTCCAGTTCATATTGGGTGGGGCTCAGGGGCAGGTTGATGGCGTTCATCCCTTCCTCCTGGAGCTCAGACACTGTAGGGAGGGAGAGATGGGAGAGTTCAGAGAGACCATACTACATCATTTACATTTTAGTCATTTAGCAGACGCTCTTATCCAGAGCGACTTACAGTAGTGAATGCATACATTTCATACATTTTTGTCTCCGTACTGGTCCCCCGTGGGAATCGAACCCACAACCCTGGCGTTGCAAACACCATGCTTTACCAACTGAGCCACACATCATGTCACTCACAATGCATCCTCTCAACACTCCACCTTTCAGTGCAATAGCTATAAATTCACATAGCAAAGAGGCGGCACAAACAGTAAGCCACTTACAACTTGTGATGATTCTACGAATTAGGCTTTATACAATTTAGATGACTACTACTACATGTTTCTTTTTGCACTATTTTTAATGTCAGTGAGAATTCTGCAAGTATGAGCAATCCACCATAAATAAGCGTAAAGGTCAGGGGGAAAATGAGAGGATGTTGTTAAGGCGGGTGGGTTCCCAACTACTGGGATAAGGATCAAAATTGGCACCATCCTCTCTGAAGTGCTTCCAAACAGCACATGATAGCACTGCAATAGTGTTCCCACACCACTAATACACTAGCTAACTACTCCCACAGCCATTTGGTCCAAATAGCCTAGCATTAACAAAGGAGTAGAATTGGGTTTTGCTTGCTTTATCATGTCTAATATGGTATGTTATTGAGGAGTAGTGGTTCTTTCTGTAAGTGGTTTCCCTCACTGATTTCTCTGTCTTTCCTCAAGGAATATGGACTTTCCCCTCACCTACACATGGGAAAAACACAGCAATTTCATCTACTACTTAGTGGCCCTCCTCCGTCCACATATAGTCCTTCTCCCAATGCTATATCTCACAACACAGAGATGTTCTAAAGGGGATGACTCTTACTGTTCTTAAATCAATATTTAAAAAATCCTTAGCTCACTGCACCACCTCAGCTTTCAGTGTCACTGTTCCTAAATATACTTATCCGATCTGACACGGTTCTCAGTTAATCAAGATAATGTAATTTCCCCATCTGTTAGTTAGTCTCACATACCCCCGACCTTGGAGCAACGTAAGCCTATAGGCATTCAAAGATTGCGGAAGTAAGCCGTCTGGCTCGAGAGATCTGTTAGTAGTCTATTTGTCCCGCAGGTGTAATGTTCAGATGTACCGATCCTGTGCAGGTGTTGTTACACGTGGTCTGCCACTGCGAGGACGATCAGCTGTCCGTCCTGTCTCCCTGTAGGCTGTCTTAGGCGTCTCACAGTACGGACATTGCAATTTTTTGCCCTGGCCACATCTGCAGTCCTCATGCCTCCTTGCAGTCCTCATGCCTCCTAACTTGGCAATGTCTGTATGAACCTTGTATAGGCTACTTGCTCAGCCCGCAAATGAAAGATAAAATCAACTGCTATTGAAATTATACACGCATCATTAACTTTTCTGTCAGATCTTGACCCTGGCCAGTACATTTATCCATTTGGGTCAGTAGCTTTCAGTTTGCACTGGCAAGTTTACCTAAATGTCAAGCCCCGCTGTGTGCGGTGCGCATAGGGCCTATATGTGTAACAATTTGTGTAGCCATTAGCGATGCTAATGATAGCCTAACTGTTTTTTGGTTGATGGAAAGGCAATTAAAAGGTAACTACAAAGTAGCCTATCATGATTATTTGAACCAATCCTGTGGCCATTTATTTTGAAATCTCCATCACAAGTGCGCCACACACAACGCCGCTGGCCAAACACAAAACACAAATCAGTCCTTCACCCAACTTTGTGGTATCATTTTGGTATCAAGCATCATTTTTTGGGGGGGGGGAGGGGTTGCAGAAAACATGGCACTTTGAAATCTGCAATAAATACATTTTGCACTTTATTTTAATATTGTATCAATGTAAGAACACAAGAGCATGCTAATGTAAAAGATAGCTAGTCATTATTATCCTGGTTCTGTACGGAATGCAGGCACATTATGGGACACAGGCCAGGTCATTATTAATAATAATACAAAAAGAGGCCTACAAGCCACAATGTCTCACGCTTTGTTTGATGGTCACAAGCCATCAAACAAAGCCAAGCTGCTTGAATTGTTGCGCCGGGAGTGGCATAAAGTCACCCAAAATCAAATGTGAAAGACTGGTGGAGAGCATGCCAAGACGCATGAAAGCTGTGATTGAAAAACAGGGTTATTCTACCAAATATTGATTTCTGAAATTTCCTTAAGTTAAAACATTAGTATTGTGTTGTTTAAAAATGAATATGAACTTATTTTCTTTGCATTAGTCGAGGTCTGACAACACTGCATCTTTTTTGTTATCTTGACCAGTTGTCATTTTCTGCAAATAAATGCTCTAAATGACAAAATGTTTATTTGGAATTTGGGAGAAATGTTGTCAGTAGTTTATAGAATAAAACAAAAATGTTCATTTTACCCAAACACATACCTATAAATAGTAAAACCAGAGAAACTGATAATTTTGCAGTGGTCTCTTAATTTTTTCTAGAGCTGTATATACACTACCGGTCAAATGTTTTAGAACACCTTCTCATTCAAGGGTTTGTCTTTATTTGTACTATTTTCACATTGTAGAATAATAGTGAAGACAACAAAACTATGAAATAACACATTTGGAATCATCTAGCAACCCAAAAAAAATGTTAAAAAAATCTAAATATATTTTATATTTGAGACTCTTCAAATAGCCACAATTTTCCTTGATGACAGCTTTGCACACTCTTGGCATTCTCTCAACCAGCTTCATGAGGGAGTCACCTGGAACGCCATCCCATCTGGTGTGCGCTTAGTGGGGCTATCATTATTTTTTCAACAGGACAATGACCCAACACACCTCTAGGCTGTGTAAGGGCTATTTGACCAAGGAGAGGGATGGAGTGGTGCATCTGATGACCTGGCCTTCACAATCACCCGACCTCAACACAATTGAGATGAGTGGGACCGCAAAGTGAAGGAAAAGCAGCAAACAAGTGCTCAGCATATGTGGGAACACCTTCAAGACTGTTGGAAAAGCATTCCTCATGAAGCTGGTTAATTGAAATGCATTCCAGGTGACTCCCTCATGAAGCTGGTTGATAGAATGCCAAGAGTGTGCAAAGCTGGCATCAAGGCAAAGGTTGGTACTTTGAAGAAACTGAAATATAAAATACACTTCAATTTGTTAAAAAAAAAAGTTGGTTACTATATAATTTCATGTGTGTTATTCATAGTTTTGATGTCTTCACTATTATTCTACAATGTAGAAAGTAGTAAAAATACATTAAAACCCTTGAATGAGTAGGTGTGTCCAAACTTTTGAGTGGTACTGTATTAAAAAGAATTGTGCAACCAAATCATGTGCTGGTGCTACCAATGGAGAAAAAAAGTTGTTGGTGGAAAAACTTAAGTGTAGAACCCTGCCCTAACCCAGCGAACTTTTGCCACAACAAATTGCAATTTGTAACATATCATACGAATTGTAATTCATAACATACGAAATGGATGATGGACATCCACAAATTAATACATACCATACGTAACATATCATACTATTTTGAGCATCCCGGATATAGGTTTACTATGTTACATCTACCCCTAAATCCAGGTTGCAGCAATAGTGTTCCTTACATGCCAATCGTAGCCTGCATCTATAGTAAATAACCCTACTGTAGTAAGTAATCTAGTAACTCTACTAGGCACTGCACTGTATTCATCCCCAGGCTGCCCTACTGGTCAAGGAAGTTTAAATAGAATACATTATTTGAGTGTAATGACTAGTATACAGACAGGCAGTATTATGTATGTATCCTAGATAGGCCTTGAGGCTACTCCATTCTGATATATTAAATGAATGTGCAGGCGGATTCGTTATGGCTTTACTAGTAATAAATTGACAGAATCAGACGGAGTATACAATAGATTAGGTTGTGACTTCATTGCACAATGCATTTTCTGTAATAATTTGCGCCGCTCAGATTGAAAAATTGCTGTAGCTAGAGTTCAAATGGGCTACACTGTCGCTCCATAAAACACACGTTTTCTTCCTGTCCTTTTCTGTTGACAAACAACTGCTCGCAAATTAAGTTTAGATATGTTTTTGACAGTATTGTTTTGATCTGAACTTTACCTTCTTTTGCTTTCTTTCTTCTTACTAAAGTTCCTCCAAATTTTCCCAGGAACGAGTCATCTTTTTTTCTGGAAGTGGGAGATTTCGGAGTAGTCGGCGATTTGGGAGAGGACGGCGAAGAAGCCATGATCACATTTAGCCAAAACTCAAAAGGTACAATCAAAAAGTAAAGTTACACATTTAGTAGATCTCTGAATTAAATTGATATAAGTCACGTTCTGTTCGAATCAATGTTCACTATAACGAAAACGGAATTCCAAACATTCGTCCAAACATTCATCCCTCGAATCCTTTCCTTGTTCCCATATGTAGTTTCCTCCCCTAACTTGGGCTCCCGAGTGGCGCAGCGGTTTAAGGCACTGCATCTCAGTGCTAGAGGTGTCACTACAGACACCCTGGTTCGAATCCAGGCTGTATCACAACCGGCCGTGATTGGGAGTCCCATAGGGCGGCGAACAGGGTTTGGCCAGTGTAGGCAGTCATTTGAAATAAGAATTTGTTCTTTAAGGACTTGTCTAGTTAAATAAAAAATAATGGCTGAATACTTTGTAGCACATAGTTGGCGCCTGCATGCATTGACAATTTTTTTTTTATGGTAGTATCACCAAGGATGGATAGACATTAGACTTTATTCTAATGCCACCATAAGCTATGATCTCTCTCAATATTATGTCATATCCATAAATCATGACCAAATACACTTCAATTCTCTATTAAATATCTTTATGAAATAAATCTAATTTTACAGAATAAAAATAAACAGCAACAGATCAGTCTGTCAGTTTAGGATTTAATAACTAAATTTATTGTGCTATGGAGACACCCCTAAACTCATATCAAACGAAATAAATTGAACGAACAGATCCAGTCATAATTTACATGAAAAAAGTTGGGCAAGGAGGACTCAAAAATGTGAATAAAATCCTGTTGGTTGTGGTCAGTACTGAATAATAGGACAGACAACATGCAGGAATAATAGTAAAAAGTCCTGTGGAAAATGATCAACATGGACAACCATGACCACTGACACAGTCTCACCTTGGTGTATTGGTTGATTAAGTTACTTGGTATAGTGCAGATTAAGTTATACAACATACAGTAGTTTTTCCAGTGCTTCTCAACACAACAGCACATGAAAAGTAGAGACCTACAATAGAGACCTACACATACAAAAGACATTTTGCTTTGAGAGGGAAAACATACTTGATAGGATGAATCTTTGGGTTTCTGTAGTGTTAAGTGCTTTCCAGTGCAACTGACAAAAAAAAACCGAAATAATATTTCATTTATTCCATTCATACGGCAGCATATGAGGTGTTCTTGGTTAGGCATACAGTAATCTCAGAAGGCTGTCAAGAGAGACTAGGCATACAGACACTGGATGTACAACCCTCAGGTCTATACGAGATGTGATCCTCAAGTAGGAATTGACAAGTACAACCTATATACATATTCAAAAGGTCATCATGCCACTTGAGGCCAAATCCAGTAGTGTAGTCACTTGTCGCCTCTACCCGTAGAGCTGCATGGTACTGTTATCCTTTTCCCTGCCCCAGAGGGCTGCAACTCCTCAGGTCCAATGGAACTGGTAGCCCCTAGACAGCACCAGGCTCTCCAGGTCTCTGTCCTCAGCCCTCTCCTGCAGCCGCTGCTCCTCCAGCAGGCTGACCAGAGTGTCTCTCCTCTCCACCACCTTCATGATCTCGGTCAGCATCTGCTGCTCCTCCGCCAGCTCACTGGAGCTCTTCCTGGAGTCTGCAAAGGGCCATTGGAGAGGAGAGATAGTAAAATGGTAGAGGAAAAGGAGGGGTGGAGACAGATGGACAAAGTAGGACATGGTCATTTAGAACACATTCTCAAAAAGTTCCACAGATAATTGGTCACGAATGTATTATAACTGGACCGCAAACGCATACTACAATTACAGTGTGTGACCCGTACCGTCTACTGACATCCTGTGTCGTAGATCTGTCTGTAGTTGACTCTGTCTGTCCTCCAGCTCGAGTTCCTGAGCACTAACAGACAAAACAACCAATTTCAAACACACTTCACTCCATGAGATGGTCTGTGTCTGAGAACGCAGTGTGCCTCTCATCTTTTCCTACTTACAATATGACTAGCTCTTCCTCATAGCGTGCCAGTTTGTTCTTCTCCAGGACCAGCTTGAACCACATTTGGAGGAGCTCGTGCTCATCAGAGAGACCATCACCTTTGTCTGATAGAGGGAGAGAGCAAGATCAGCTACCCCAGATAATATAGAAGTTTGATCATCCCGTTTCTTCATTCCTCATTTCGTCCAAGGTCGACTAATAAGCTCCCTGTCACAAGGTTTTTCAGTAGATCTGGAATGACAACAGTATCACTTGTCTCCAGGGGTGTTTTGACTGTACTATGTGGGAGGTATTTGAGGACAGCAACTCTGATCTTGATGAACTCACAGATGTTATTTCAAACTATATAAACTTCTGTGGAGTCAGTTGTGCCTAGTAAAACCTGTAAAATCTTCTCTAACAATAAGCCTTGGGTATCAAAAAATCTAAAATCACTACTTTATTAGGAAGAAGGCAGTTTATGCTGAGGGTGATAGACAGGCTTTAAGAGATGTACAACGTGAGATCAAAAGACAGATACTGGTGGACAAGGAGGTATGCAAGCAAAGGGTGGAGAGGAGCCTCTCCTCAGGTAACTCAAGGGTGGCCTGGCAAGGGATTAAATCCATGGCTAGTGCCCCCCCCCCCACATAGGCAGGGGAAAAAACAATGCTGACCTTGGGAGACATGAGGGCCAGAACATGGCTAATGAACTGAATGTTTTCTCAAGATTTGAATCAGACAATTTTGTGTCGGAGGTATAACAAATGGAAGCATCATTACAAATGCTGATGATGTGAAGTTGTTCAGGGGATGTAATGCACACAAAAGCCCAGGCCCAGACAAAATAAGTGGACGTGTTAAAGCACTGTGCTGAACAATTGGCTGGTGTTTACAGACATTTTACAATCCTCGCTCGACCAGCAACAAGTGACAGTATTGTGGAAAAACTCAATAATTAGACCCATTCCTAAAGCATCTAATCCCTCTGTGCTGAATGACTACCGCCCTGTGGCCTTGACATCCTTAGTAATAAAATGCCTTGAGAAAATTGTGAAAAGTCATGTTCTCAGCGCCACCCAGAAGCTCCTCACCCATTGCAGTTTGCCTATCAGAGGAGTTGATTATGCAATTCTTACTCTCCTCAACATGGTCTATAGACATCTAGAGGGTGTACTCTCCTCAACATGGTCTATAGAGGGTGTACTCTCCTCAACATGGTCTATAGAGGGTGTACTCTCCTCAACATGGTCTATAGAGGGTGTACTCTCCTCAACATGGTCTATAGAGGGTGTACTCTCCTCAACATGGTCTATAGAGGGTGTACTCTCCTCAACATGGTCTATAGAGGGTGTACTCTCCTCAACATGGTCTATAGAGGGTGTACTCTCCTCAACATGGTCTATAGAGGGTGTACTCTCCTCAACATGGTCTATAGAGGGTGTACTCTCCTCAACATGGTCTATAGAGGGTGTACTCTCCTCAACATGGTCTACAGAGGGTGTACTCTCCTCAACATGGTCTACAGAGGGTGTACTCTCCTCAACATGGTCTACAGAGGGTGTACTCTCCTCAACATGGTCTACAGAGGGTGTACTCTCCTCAACATGGTCTACAGAGGGTGTACTCTCCTCAACATGGTCTACAGAGGGTGTACTCTCCTCAACATGGTCTACAGAGGGTGTACTCTCCTCAACATGGTCTACAGAGGGTGTACTCTCCTCAACATGGTCTACAGAGGGTGTACTCTCCTCAACATGGTCTACAGAGGGTGTACTCTCCTCAACATGGTCTACAGAGGGTGTACTCTCCTCAACATGGTCTACAGAGGGTGTACTCTCCTCAACATGGTCTACAGACATCTAGAGGGTGTACTCTCCTCAACATGGTCTACAGACATCTAGAGGGTGCCACATCCCATGTCAGGGTTTTGTTTGTTGACTTTTCTTCTGCCTTCAACCCAATCCAGCCTTACATTCTTGCAGACTCATTCGGGACTTCTCCTTAGATGGGGAACTTGTCTTGTGGTTGTTGGACTTCCTGAGCCAGAGGTCACAGCGGGTCAAAGTAGGTCCCCACGTGTCAGACATGCGCACCCCATACACAGGCTCTCCTCAGGGATGTGTTTTGTCCCTACTCCTGTACATCTTGTACACTAATAGTTGTACTAGTTCCCATCCTGAAAGACACCTCATTAAGTTTGCTGATGACATAGCCTTGATCAGCCTGTTGCATGATGACGAGGAACACCATGGCCCAGTCCTAAATGACTTTTTAGAGTGGTGTGACAAATTACACCTCAATACCAACAAGACCAAAGAGATGTGCATAGACTTCAGGAAGCATACAACACCTAACTCTGCAACATCTATCAGAGGTCAGAATATAGAGATTGTAAAGGAATACAAATATCTGGGTGTCCTCTTGGACAATAAGCTTCAGTGGAGTAAATGTACAGATCTGACCTAGAAAAACAGTCAGACTGTACTTTCTCAAAAAGCTGGGAACTTTTAATGTTGACTGTACTATACTTATTCTGTTTTACAAATCTTTCATTGAGAGTATTTTAACTTTTTGTATTGTTTGTTGGTTTGGCAATGCCACTGTCAGCCAGAGAAATATGCTGAGAAGGATTATCACCACAGCAAGAAAGGTACTTGGAGTCAAACAGACAGGCCTGGATGAGATCTTTAAGATCTTTAATCTCTGCAAGGCTCACAAAATCATTTTAGACCCAAGCCACCCCCTGTACCCGGACTTCGAACTACTCCCCTCTGGGCGCAGGTATAGAGCACCCCTCGGCAGGAAAAAGAGAACTAGATAATCATTTGTGCCAGGTGCGATATCCCTCCTAAATAGCTCGGGCTAATGTTCCTATCGACCCAGTAAGGCCAGCAGGCTAGTCTCTTTTTATTTCTATGTTAACTGTTATGAAAGTTGTATTGTCAATTTGTTTTGCATTGTATTTAAACACCACTTTAAATGTGTACATGACACTGCAACAAAATGTCCCCATGGGGACAATAAAGTCAGTAAAGTAAAAGTAGATGGCCATATACCTGCGCCCAGAAGGGAGTAGTTCGAAGTCCAGGTACATGGGGTGCCTTTTGTCTAAAATTGCAACAGAGTCTCTAACGTAAATACTGACTATAGACTTCATAAAACACTTTAGAATAGAGATTCAAAAAGTTAACTTTGGAAAATGTAATAACATGACAGTGTAATGTGCAGACAACAGTCTAAAGGTATTTATTTAGACTGAATAAGTACATTCTCCCTGCTAGTGAGTTATTTAAACTATGGTAAAAAGAGGGCAGTCTAATTGCCTTCGTTAATGGGCGACCTGTGTGTGTGCATCCTGTAGCACAAACTCCAAAACGTTCTGGGGCACTGTAAAGTCCATGGAGAATAAGAACACCTCCTCCCACTGCACTGAGGCTAGGTAACACTGTCACCACAAATAAATCCACGATAATTGAGAATTTCAATAAGCATTTTTCAATGGCTGGCCATGCTTTCCACCTGGCTACCCCTACCCCGGTCAACAGCCCTGCACCCCCCACAGCAACTTGCCCAAACCTCCCCCATTTCTCCTTCACCCAAATCCAGATAGCTGATGTTCTGAAAGAGTTGAAAAATCTGGACGCCTACAAATCAGCTGGGCTAGACAATCTGGACCCTCTTTCTAAAATGATCCGCCGCAATTGTTGCAAGCCCTATTACTAGCCGCGGTCATCCCCCTCTTCAAAGGGGGAGACACCCGAGACCAAAACTGGTATAGACCTATATCCATCCTGCCCTGCCTTTCTAAAGTCTTTGAAAGCCAAGTTAACAAACAGATCACCGACCATATCGAATCCCACCGTACCTTCTCCGCTATGCAATCTGGTTTCCGAGCTGGTCATGGGTGCACCTCAGCCACGCTCAAGGTCCTAAACGATATCACTGCCATCGATAAAAGACAATACTGTGCAGCCGTATTCATCCACCTTGCGAAGGCTTTCGACTCTGTCAATTACCACATTCTTATCAGCAGACTCAACAGTCTTGGTTTCTCAATGACTGCCTCGCCTGGTTCACCAACTACTTTTCAGACAGTTCAGTGGGTCAAATCGGAGGGCCTGTTGTCCAGACCTCTGGCAGTCTATGGGGGTGCCACAGGGTTCAATTCTCGGGCCAACTCTTTTCTCTGTATACATCAATGATGTCACTCTTGCTGTTGGTGATTCTATGATCCACCTCTAAGCAGACGACACCATTCTGTATACCTCTGGCCCTTCTTTGGACACTTAACTAACCTCCAGACGAGCTTCAATGCCATACAACACTCCTTCCGTGGTCTCCAACTGCTCTTAAATGCAAGTAAAACTAAATGTATGCTCTTCAACCGATCGCTGCCCGCACCTGCCCGCCCGTTCAGCATCACTACTCTGGACGGTTCTGACTTAGAATATGTGGACAATTACAAATACCTAGGTTTCTGGTTACTGTACACTCCCCCTCTCAGACTCCAATTAAGCATCTCCAATCCAAAATTAAATCTACAAATCGGCTTCCTATTTCGTAACAAAGCATCCTTCACTCATGCTGCCAAACATATCCTCGTAAAACTGACTATCCTACCGATCCTTGACCTCAGCGATGTCAGTTATAAAATAGCCTCCAACACTCTACTCAGCAAATTGGATGCAGTCTATCACAATGCCATCCGTTTTGTCACCAAAGCCCCATATACTACCCACCACTGCGACCTGTATGCTCTCGATGGCTGGCCTTCGCGTCATATTCGTCGCCAAACGTACTGGCTCCAGGTCATTTATAAGTTTTTGCTAGGTAAAGCCCCGTCTTATCTCAGCTCACTGGTCACCATAGCAGCACCCACCCGTAGCACGCGCTCCAGCAGGTATATTTCACTGGTCATCCCCAAAGCCAACACTTCCTTTGGCCACCTTTCCTTCCAGTTCTCTGCTGCCAATGACTGGAACGAATTGCAAAAATCACTAAAGCTGGAGACATATCTCCCTCACTAACTTTAAGCATCAGCTGTTAGAGCAGCTCACAGATCACTGCACCTGTACATAGCCCATCTGTAAATTACCCATCCAACTACCTCATCCCCATATTGTTATTTTTTTTTTGCACCTTTGCATCCCAATATCTCTAATTTCACATCATCTGCACATCTATCACTCCAGTGTTTAATTGCTAAATTATCTAATTTACACACACTGTATATAGATGTTTTCCTATTGTGTTATTGACTGTACATTTGTTTATTCCATGTGTAACTGTGTTGTTGTTTGTTTCGCACTGCTTTGCTTTGTCTTGGACAGGTCGCAGTTGAAAATGAGAACTTGTTCTCAACTGGCCTACCTGGTTAAATAAAGTTTAAAAAAAAAAAATTAAATGAACCATTATGCTCGGTCTTCATTGTCAGACAGTTGTGAGAAAACAGTTGAGGAAACCTTTTCTCTCCCATTGCCATATACTGTACAGCACTGTGACCCTGGCCTTCAAATACCCTTGCAAACATCCATAAATTGAATAAAGACAAATAAAGGGAGACTGACAAAAAAAAATCCTAAACTTTTTCATACTTAGAATCTTGCCAATCACATACACGCAGGTCATTGTCTGACACCTACTCCTACCCTCTTGCTATCCAGTCGGAGTCTGTGAATAATATCAATGAACAAAGAGCCTATTGAGCCATGAGACCTTCGGCCTCTGCCTTAATTCAATTATCCAAACAAAGCCATGTAAACAGGCACAATGGTTGCCACTGCTGCTGCTGTCCTTCAGGCCTGCATCACAAGAGACACTCTCCCTGTAGTTTTTGAATCAGAATTTGCAAGGCCATTTACTGTACTCAATGGTACTTAGACCACAGACACTCAGTCTCTGAGGAGGCTTTTAACATTGCGCCTGACTATAGAACAAAACATGAGTTGAAAAAGGTCTTTACACAGGAGATGTGCTTTCCATTTAACAATAGAAGGACACAAACTTGGATGAAACAACTGCATTACTCAGGGCTAAGT
This sequence comes from Salmo trutta, assembly GCF_901001165.1. NCBI lineage: Eukaryota > Metazoa > Chordata > Actinopteri > Salmoniformes > Salmonidae > Salmo > Salmo trutta. Next base: position 43,875,744 of record NC_042963.1, read on the forward strand.
TTGTGTGTTTTTTATGCGCTGTAATTTAATTTAATGTAATTGTAATATATGTAACAGCTAATTATGGTTAAACTCTCAATCATTCTTTATCTGGAGAGTACAGAAGCAACAAACACATTTCTAATTTACAATTCTGGCAAAACACAATTCACCTTTGAGGAATATGATTACCAGTATGAAAAGATTACTTTTTAAAAGACTAGCAGGAATGACAATTTTTCATTATAAAGTAGCTGTCTTTGATGACTAACTTGTATATCACCATGTGCAAGGCTAATGCAACATCGGAAAGCTTTTCCCCCTCCTTCCTTTCTTCACAAGGCCAATTGCCACCGCAGTGATTTCTAAACAATTTCAACTTAAAATTGTTATTTTTGTTGAATGCAAATGACTATAATTTGGTTGGTTTTATTATGCATTTTCCTAGCAAAGGCATCAGAGTAGTTCTGACTGTAGACTTGGCCTACTCTAGATAAGGAAATTGAAATAATTATTAGAAAAGCATTGCCACTTGCAAACCTCACAGAAACAGGAAAACTATTCCTGAGCATAGGTCATTCTGAATCCAGTGTTTTCATGTCTCAACTACATGTTCTTGGCTGACGTCAAACTAAGACAGTTCCATTACAAACAGTGCCTTTCTCCACTCTCTGAGTTATGCACAGTCTTCATGTGCCATGTCTTTGTGTGTTACCTTCAGAGATAAGGCCACTCTGATGTACATGACAAGACTCACTTACTGAACATTCTGATTTTAACCCCTCCATTCCTTTGTCATAATTTCATAAAATGCTCTGGCCCCAAGTCATAGAGCTACGTCAACCGAATGGATACACTTGTGCATTCTGTTGGGACAGTGTGGCTCACCTGGGGCTTCGCCCCGAAGGACCTTCTCAATGGTCACCCCTCTCTCCTCCAGGTCTCTCTGCTTCTCCCCCACTTCCTCCAGCTGCCTCTGGATGATCTTCACACAAACACCAGGTCAGACTCAACCAAGGCAGCCTCACAATGGCTCAACACACAATATTTATATCCCATTCATCACCCCAACAAATCAAATACATTTGTGGAAGAGATCATTAGTGAGTCAAATGTTTGAGAGAAACCTTATAAACTGGGTGGTTTGAGCCCTGAATGCTGATTGGCTTACAGCTGTGGGGCACTGTAAACCACGGGTATGACAAAACATGTATTTTTACTGCTCTAATTCAAATCAAAACTTTGTCACATGCGCCGAATACAAGTGTAGACCTTACCGTGAAATGCTTACTTACAAGCCCTTAACCAACAGTGCAGTTCAAGAAGAGTTAAGAAAATATTTACCAAATAAACTCAAGTAAAAAAATAAATAACAAGTAACACAATAAAATAACAATAAGAAGGCTATATACAGGGGGTACCGGTACCGAGTCAGTGTGCGGGGGGTACAGGTTAGTTGAGGTAATTTATACATGTAGGTGGGGTGAAGTGATTATGCATAGATAATAAACAGAAAGTAGCAGCAGTATACAAAACAAAAAGGGGTGGGGATGTCAATGTAAATAGTCCGGTGGCCATTTGATTAATTGTTCAGCAGTTATGGCTTGGGGTAGAAGCTGTTAAGCAGCCTTTTGGTCCTAGACTTGGCGCTCCGGTACCGCTTGACGTGCAGTAGTAGAGAGAACAGTCTGACTTGGGTGACTGGGGTCTGACAATTTTATGGGCTTTCCTCTGACACCGCCTATTATATAGGTCCTGGATGGCAGGAAGCTTGGCCCCAGTGACGTACTCGGCCGTATGCACTACCCTCTGTAGTGCCTTACGGTCCGATGCCGAGCAGTTGCCATACCAGGCGGTGATGCAACCGGTCAGGATGCTCTCGATGGTGCAGCTGTAGAACTTGAGGATCTGGGGACCCATGCCAAATCTTTTCAGTCTCCTGAGGGGAAAAGGTTTTGTCGTGCCCTCTTCATGACTGTCGTGGTGTGTTTGGACCATGATAGTTTGTTGGTGATGTGGACACCAAGGAACTTGAAACTCTTCGACCCGCTCCACTACAGCCCCGTCAATGTTAATGGGGGCTTGTTCGGCCCGCCTTTTCCTGTAGTCCACGATCAGCTCCTTTGTCTTGCTCACATTGAGGAAGAGGTTGTTGTCCTGGCACCACACTGTTGGTAACCACTTTATAATAGCAATAAGGCACCTCGGGGATTTGTGGTATATGGCCAATATACTGTACCTTGGCTAAGAGATGTATCCAGGCATTCCGCGTTGCGTCGTGCATAAGAACAGTCCTTAGCCGTGGTATATTGGCCATATACCACACCCCCACAGGCCTTATTACTTAAATATAAAACATGTAAATAAATGGCGAATGAAAACGGAAGGCCTCTGTGTGGTAGTGCTGTTCTGTCGTCTATGTGTTCTACAGTACCTGGGCTCTGTGGAGCCTCTTCAGCTGCTCTCTCTTGGCCTGTTGAATCACAGTCTTCTCCCGTCTCCTCCTCTGTCTCTCTGAGCTCCCATGGAACTAAACACAGACCGACAAGATAGTGTCACAGAACTGTTACCTCAGAGCAGAGTTAAACCCCTCTGATCGTAGTCCTAACTATTAGGGGTCTGGGCATATCAATCTGATACAGTATCCTGTCAGTCATGCGCTTGACCTGTACTTGATCCTGGCGGAAGTAGCAGAGATGGTTGGAAAGTGGCAGTGGTAGTAATTCTGTTAAGGTAACAAGGCAGTTCCTAACAGAGAGCTGCAAACCGGTGCTCAAAATAAGAGGGTGGTATGTGTGTGGTGTGCTGTGAAGCCATGGTCAAGACCTATTACAACACCAGAGTGGGATTTCCTCCCCGTATGTAAAGTGATATGAGCAGGTCATGATGTGCTTCTTCAGCCTTCCCAGTAAAGCCTCTCTAATGGATTATGGATTATCTGTTCTCGGGTCCTGACCCGTCTCTTCTGTATCCTCCGCCTTGAGGAGAGCTGCTTTTAAATCACTGATCTGACTTGACATGGATTGGTGTAAGTAAGCTTTCACCTGTCATTTATTTTTATTTATTATGTTTAGTTCGTTCTATCGGTTCTGTTGCTAGAGACGCAACCCAGTCGTTCAGTCTTTTTGTTCTGTATCTATGGACACAACCCAATCGTTCGTTCTAACTGTTCCATTGCCAAACTGGCTGGCAACATTCTTATCCCTTGCTTGTTAGCTAGCCAACTACGGCTAACTTAGTCACATCAAAGAATGCAGCCATAATAACCGCAAAGTAGCGCATTTGCATAAGGTGTTTTCTAGTGACATTTATTTGGATACATCCATAACAATGTGGTAATGAGGCGCGATTTCGACTGGCATAGAAAATGTGCTCTTTCGTCAGTACATTGTTGTTCAGAGGAACTAGCCAACAACACAGCTAACACAATCACTTCAAACTGGACTATATTTATTTGTATATATATATCCATAAAAATGATGCCAGCTGATTCATGATTTTGACTGGCTGAGAAACGCTGTTGCAAATATCGGAGAGACAGACGGCAAGGTTTATACAAATCTCCGCTGTTGAAAACTAAATGTTAATCAAAAAGAAATGTAAGATGATCTCTCAATGCTTTTAATAGTGGAGATCAAGTTTATAAATTGCCTGGCTGGGCTGATGAGACAGTGGATTACGCAGTCAGATGGAACAGCGTAAATAGGCATTTTAACATCAATTTAGCCGGTGGTAACTTGTGGAATAGACACCGGCTGGAATGCGGTTTTAACCAATAAGCATTCAGGATTAGACGCATCCTTTGTCAGTGATTATTTCAGAGTAAGGTAGGAAGGACTGATGCATGTAAGAGTTTTGGAACAGAGCCCTTACCTTCTGATTGGCTGGGACGTGCTCATCGTCACTTGAAGAGTCGGACTCATCTTTCTGCTGTTTGCTGGAGGCTGTGCATAGATGAGGGAACATGAGGACATTAGACTGAAGCAGCGGTCTTAAACTGTAGAAAGTAGTTGTACATGCACTTCAACTATGTTATTTACATTAAACACTAAGTATAGGCTACTATTGTAATCTTCTCATTTATAGCATGTACTGTATTAATAGCATTGTAGCATTTATTAGCTCCATGTGAAATTGAACGATGACAAGGGAGTAGAAGCATATAACATAACTCTCATCACATCCTCCCTTGAGTCCTGACCCCTGACCTTGGTTCCTGATGTTGGACAGGATGGTCCTGATGTCCTTCTCCTGACCCCCCACTCCCATGCTCTCCGATCCCCCCCTCTTCTTCAGCCTCAGGGAGGAGAAAAGGTTGAGCTTCCTGGGCGGCAGTGAAGCCATGTCGTCTGTTGTGAAGGATCCTACAGACTTGTTGCTGCCTAGGGAGACCTGTTCCAGTAGCGTGGGCAGGTCTGTGGGTCTGTCACCCATGGAGGCCTTGAGTGGGTGTGGGGATGGCTGGCTCTTCTGCCCCACTTCCACTGGTTGGGCCTCCTGGCTTTGGGCGGTATCCCCAAACAGGGAGCTAAAGCTGAAGGCTCCATCAGACAGAGGCCTAGGCTTGGTGGGACTGTTGCTTTTCCTCCTGGTGACAACCGTGTTGGAGTCTGTTGTTGTCCTTGATACTCCAAAAGACCTCCTGAAAGCATTGGCCCACACCTGGAATGCGGACGGTGCTGGCTGGGGCTGAGCTGGGACTGGTTCTGCCTCTACCTGAGGCAATAGGTCCTTCGGGGGGATCTGGTCCCCAGGTTTGGGATGTGTTGAAGGATCTCCTCCTCCAGGGCCTCGGGCCTCCTCTGGAGTAGCCAGGTTCCAGTCCAGGAGTTTCTCTCTCTCAGACAGGGACAGGGTCAGCCTTTTCTTTCGGCCGATTGCTTCCTCCAGCTGGGGAACTTTTGTGACAGGGCACTCTTCTTTACCCATCGATGAACTCTGATTCTGAGAATCTGCAAGTGGTTTAGGACCATCATGGGAGACCTGCTGAACAAATACAAAGTCCTGTTTTATTTCTCAGTTGCAATATGTTAAATGTTTATATACCACAGGAAATGGTTAAGTATCTGTTTGAATATTGTGCTTTACCGGTGGTTCAATCTCCTCAAAATCAGAGTTGGCCTCTTCAATGTTGGGCTCCTCTTTTTCACGTGAGAAGTGCCTCACCAGGATGAGAGGGAGAGCTGAAGGTGTAGAGTACAACAGACATGCTTGATCAGAGCTCATGCAGCTACTGTAGGTCAGACTTTAATATTGCAGACAGATTGTGGCTTCCATCAATGTAAATATCTGCGTCATTGCCCAATCCACCAAATTGTGTGTGTGTGTGTTAAATATATATACACATACATACACATCTTTTTTAATTTGTATATATTTTCCTTTATTAGTTTCCCCTAATTGGAGTAAACTAATGGACAACAAAATGTAGGCTTCAACTTCCAGCTTATACATACTTTATAAATACAGACACAGTATATCTTACACTGGTTATCTTTTGTTAGTTTTTAGTCACATCCTTCAGCTACCCTCAACCCCTCCCATCTACTTCTGAAGACCATCCCATTTTCTATTTGCCATATATTTTTAACTGTGCTGTTTCACAAAAGTTCTGAACCTATATACATTTTACAGACATAGTATATGTTACATTGGTACATCTTGTCCAAACCGTCAGGTCCACCATCTTTGAACCACATCCAGTTTTGGTGCTTATTTGCCATATATTTTTCAACTGTGCTGTTATGTTTCACAAAAGTTCTGAACCTTTCTATTCTCATAGTTTCTAAAGATTGTACATTTTGGGATGGTTGTATCCATATGTATGTATGTATCCATATGTATGTATGCATGTATGCATGTATGCACACACAATTATTTTGGTTGCAAGAATTTTGTATAATCATTTGAAATTGAAAAAAGTTCTGAATCAGATGTTTTGGGAATCAGTTCATAAACCATGTGGCATGGAATTGGTACATCGAAAATTTTATCCCAACTATTTTGCAATGACATAACGGTCATTTCTTTGGTCCTGAAATGAAACTGGTATATTTTTTTTCATTTATCACAATTTTCTTTAACCAATTTTGATCTTTAATGCAAGGCCGTCAGACAAGTTCCTTCTCCCCCTTCCATTTTTTGCGGTAATGCTGCATTTAGTTGGTTGTAATTTTGGGTAGAGCAGACTTTTCCATGTATTTCGTTAGCTGCATGTGAGAGATACAGTGCATTCGGGAAGTATTCCAGACCCTTTCACTTTTTCCATATTTTGTTACGTTACAGCCTTATTCTGAAATTGATAAAGAAACAACAATTTAATCTATCTACACACAATACCCCATAATGACAAAGCAAAAACAGGTTTAGACATTTTAGAACATTTATAAAAAGTTAACATAAGTATTCAGACACTTTTGATAATCGAAATTGAGATCAGGTGCATCCTATTTCCATTGATCATCCTTGAGATGTTTTTACAATTTGATTGATTGGACATGATTTGGAAAGGCACACACACACACACACCTGTCTATATAAGGTCCCACAGTTGACAGTGCATGTCAGAGCAAAAACCAAGCCATGAAGTTGAAGGAACTGTCCGTAGAGCTCAGAGATAGGATTGTGTCGAGGCACAGATCTGGGGAAGGCTACCAAAACATTTCTGCATCATTGAAGGTCCCCAAGAACACAGTGGCCTCCACCATTCTTACATGGAAGTTTGGAACCACCAAGACTCTTCCTAGAGCTGGCCGCCCGGCCAAATTAAGCAATCAGGGGAGAAGGGCCTTGGTCAGGGAGGTAACCAAGAACCCGATGGTCACTGTGACAGAGCTTCAGAGTTTCTCTGTGGAGATGGGAGAACCTTCCAGGACAACCATCTTTGCAGCACTCCATCAAATCAGGCCTTTATGGTATAGAGGCCAGACGGAAGCCACTCCTCAGTAAAAGGCACGAAAGGCCACTTAGAGTTTGCCAAAAGGCACCTAAACAAGATTATCTGGTCTGATGAAACCAAGACTGAACTCTTTGGCCTGAATACCTAGTGTCACATCTGGAGGAAACCTGGCACCATCCCTACGGTGAAGCACGGTGGTGGCAGCATCATGCTGTGGGGATGTTTTTCAGCAGCAGCGACTGGGAGACTAGTCAGGATCGAGGGAAAGATTAACAGAGCAAAGTACAGAGAGATTCTTGATGAAAACCTGCTACAGAGGGCTCAGGACCTCTGACTGGAGCTTTATTTATTTCACCTTTATTTAACCAGGTAGGCCAGTTGAGAACAAGTTCTCATTTACAACTGTGACCTGGCCAAGATAAGGCAAAGCAGTGCGACAAAAACAACAGAGTTACACAAACAAACGTACAGTAACGTACAGCAGATGCCCTTATCGCTCTGGATAAGAGCGTCTGCTAAATGACTAAAATAAAATAAAAAAGTAAAAATGAGAGGATCTGCAGAGAAGAATGGGAGAACCTCCCCGAACACAGGTGTGCCAAGCTTGTAGCGTCATACCCAAGAAGACTCAAGGCTGTGATTGCTGTCGTAGGTGACTTAACAAAGTACTGAGTAAAGGGTCTGAATACTTATGTAAATATGATTTGTTGTTTGCAAACAATTCTAAAAACGTGTTTTTGCTTTGTCATTATGGGCTAGTGTGTGTAGAATGATGAGGGGGGGAAAAACGATTTAATCAATTTTTGAATAAGGCTGTAACCTAACAAAATATGGAAAAAGTCAAAATGCACCAACTCCACCAGTCCTATTTACAAAAATTATACAGTTAATTTTTTTCTTTCTAAAATGTTTTTTTTTTGGATCAATTAGTATATTTGAGTTTAACCATAATATTTCTTTTATCTTTTCTGGTTGATTAAACTGAAATTGGTAGATCAGACTTAACACGCTACTCAGATACATGCTCATTAACATGTATCCGAATCTTTACAGTTCGATAGAGTTGAAGTAACCAGAATCATGTTTTATCAGCAAGAGAGCACAGTTATAATGCATCAGCAGTTATAATGCATCAGCAGTTATAATGCATCAGCAGTTATAATGCGGTCTGTCTATTTTATCAGCAGTTATAATGCGGTCTGTCTATTTTATCAGCAGTTATAATGCGGTCTGTCTATTTTATCAGCAGTTATAATGCGGTCTATCTAAATAATGCAGTCTATTTTATCAGCAGTTATAATGCGGTCTATCTAAATAATGCAGTCTATTTTATCAGCAGTTATAATGCGGTCTATCTAAATAATGCAGTCTGTTTTATCAGCAGTTATAATGCGGTCGATCTAAATAATGCGGTCTATTTTATCAGCATTTATAATGCGGTCTATCCCGAAAAGTAACCTTGTCCAAACACGAATCTAATTCAATTGTTGTCCAGACCAAAACAAAAATGAAAAATATTTTTCTCCAGAGAACAGCAGCTCCCTCTAGTGTGTGTGTGTGAGATCTCACTTCAGCTTTTAAATCTTTCATTTTAGTCAGATTCTCATGCAATACTTCAACACCATCAGTCAGTGTACTGTCATTTTTTCTCATTGGGATTATTAATGAAGTACATTACCAGAGCACCACAGGCCCCAGCTGCAACAGCTCTCTATACATTGCAGTGAAAATTCTAACACTTCTACAAAACACAAACAGAGCTAGTAACGCCACAGCAGGGAATAAGAAGGGGTGAAATGCCTGTAGGAGGATAAGGAGGTGATATAGATAGGACTGATATAAGGATCATGTCAGATTATCAACAGCAGAGGTGGCCTACTCACTAGCACGGATCTTCCTCTTCCATCTGCTGTTCCCAGATGGGAGGGATGACTTGGTACTGGAATGTTCTGCAGGGAGAGTGGGCATAACCCGTATCACAACACATACAGTATTGATCTGCGCCAACACTACTGTGGCAACACATTTGAACTGGATATCTGTCAAACAATGATAAACTATAGTTCTACATTTACAAGTTATGTAAGCGAATGAGAGGTCTCTATACAGTTTTAGGGTGCTAGGCAACTACCATTCAGCCATGGGGCGGCGTTGCACACCTTTCAACTGAGCCCAGCAAATGTAGCGTGGAAAACAGAACAGCTGTGGCCTATTGACAGCCCTATCTGTGCAACCGGACAGAATGTTCAGGCCAGTCCCAGTGCTCAGCGCTCCCCATGCCAAGACAAATATTCCCTTAATGTGGGAGAATGGCTTTGTCTGCCCCACCCAAATTTCTGAGCCTTAACTGGAGGAGTGGGATCTCACACAGGGAAACAGAGGACGGCGGGCTGCTCCTAAATCACTCACTCAGACCCTAATAAACTAAGTTTATATCATATATCACTATATGGATGGAATCATATCCTACAAGCTCTAGACATCCAGACGGACGCCTGTAATGATGCTGGAGAGAAGTTAGACTGCTACAAGGCCAAGGCTGTGGGCGGCGAGAACAGGGAAATAGCTACAGTTGAAGTCGGAAGTTTACTTACACTTTAGCCAAATACATTTAAACTCAGTTTTTCACAATTCCTGATATTTAATCCTAGTAAAAATCCCCTGTCTTAGGTCAGTTAGGATCACCACTTTATTTTAAAAAGGTGAAATGTCAGAATAATAGTAGAGCGAATGATTTATTTCAGCTTTAATTTCTTTTTCATCACATTCCCAGTGGGTCAGAAGTTTACATACACTCAATTAGTATTTGGTAGCATTGCCTTTAAATTATTGACCTTGGGTCAAACGTTTCAGGTAGCCTTCCACAAGCGTCCCGCAATAAGTTGGGTGAATTTTGGCCCATTCCTTCTGACAGAGCTGGTGTAACTGAGTCAGGTTTGTAGGCCTCCTTGCTCGCACATGCTTTTTCAGTTCCGCCCACAAATGTTCTATAGGATTGAGGTCAGGGCTTTGTGATGGCCACTCCAATACCTTGACTTTGTTGTCCTTAAGCCATTTTGCCACAACTTTGGAAGCATGCTTGGGGTCATTGTCCATTTGGAAGACCCATTTGTGACCAAGCTTCAACTTCCTGACTGATGTCTTGAGATGTTGCTTCAATATATCCACATCATTTTCCTCCCTCATGATGGTATCCATTTTGTGAAGTACACCAGTCCCTCCTGCAGCAAAGCACCCTCACAACATCAGGCTGCCACCTCCGTGCTTCACGGTTGGGATGGTGTTCTTCGGCTTGCAAGCGTTCCCCTTTTTCCTCCAAACATAACAATGGTCATTATGGCAAACAGTTCTATTTTTGTTTCATCAGACCAGAGGATATTTCTCCAAAATGTACAATCTTTGTCCCCATGTGCAATTGCAAACCATAGTCTGGCTTTTTTATGGCAGTTTTGGAGCAGTGGCTTCTTCCTTGCTGAGTGGCCTTTCAGGTTATGTCGATGTAGGACTCGTTTTACTGTGGATATAGATACTTTTGTACCCGTTTCCTCCAGCATCTTCAAGGTCCTTTGCACTTTTCACACCAAAGTACGTTCATCTCTAGGATACAGAACGCGTCTCCTTCCTGAGCGGTATGACAGCTGCGTGGTCCCATGGTGTTTATACTTGCGTACTATTGTTTGTACAGATGAACGTGGTACCTTCAGGCGTGAAGTGAAATAATCTCTAAACACTTGTTAAAAAAAATGACTTGTATCATGCACACAGTAGATGTCCTAACTGACTTGCCAAAACTATAGTTTGTTAACAAGAAATTTGTGGAGTGGTTGAAAAACGAGTTTTAATGACTCCAACCTAACTGTATGTAAACTTCCGTCTTCAGCTGTATGGCTGAAGCTAGGGGGAAATCAGGCTAATGTGTTTCTCATGTGGGTGAATGTCAGGGAGACTTCACACCTTTCTTCTCCTGTGCAGAATCTTGTGGTTTGAGAGATGTATCGGAGTTGGCCCGTTTCTTCGAGTCAGCACTGCAAAAAGACATGGACAACACACAAAAACAATGAGCAACGGCAAATATCCATATACGAATAAGGACACATTGAGGGTTATGCTGTGGTAGTGGACTCACGTCCTGTTGGAGTCAGGCATGTCCAGGTCCACTGTGTCCATGGCCACCTTAGGCACTGTGTGGGTGTACAGTCCATTCATCAGACCTGTGCATCTGTAGTGATGTCCTGAAAATGTAAATCTTATTAGGCCAAATTCACATACTACATTATTGCCATTTATGACACTAAGTGTACTCCAACAAACTAGGACAGCTAGGATGGTTACAAAGCTACTGCTCTTACTATGTGTAAATGTGTCTGCCTCTTTAACTGGCTAGGTCACACTACCAGGCTGCATTACTGCTTTGGAAATAACAGTGCAAACATGTTACCTTACTTTATACATTTGCACCAGTCAGCATGCAATACAAGTGTCATCTATATATCGGTAGATCATCACAGGTATAAATTGAGACTTGGTAAAAGCATTGTGTTAAAGTATAAATCAACATTTAAGGAACACCAACCATGTGATATGAAACAAAAGTGAACATTCATGCTAGTGATTACTCACAGAACCAAACTGAAGCCATGTTGATAACAAGGTTTCAAAGTACATTTCATAATGAAAAACCTATACAAACATTATCTAGAAATCTATGTAAATGCATGGGGCATGCTCTGCACCTGAATCAGTAAGTGAATGGGTTGGTTAGGTTGTGGAGTATACTATGGTTAGGGATGTGGGTCTAATTGTTGAGGCAACACAGCTTCAACACAAACAATAGCCTACTTGAGTCGCTGAATCAGAATGAGTTTAGGGCAATTACCCAAATAATACTGTTGGATGTCACATTGTGTTTGGATTCCAATACAAAATAACAAACAAAAAAAACACCACTCTTTGACCCAGAGATGACCCAAGGATGACCCAGAGATGGCCCAAGGATGACCCAGAGATGGCCCAAGGATGACCCTGAGATGACCCAGAGATGACCCAGAGATGACCCAGAGATGACCCAGAGATGACCCAAGGATGACCCAGAGATGGCCCAAACAGAAAGACGAGAAAGACCCAAAAAGAGAAACCCATAAAGTGAAAGGATGCATGTAATGGTCTATTACTATTATTTGAATTCAGTTCATAGTGGAGACGCTTTTGCATTGGGTCTAATGTATGGTTTTTGTTGTGACAATAAGTGACCGTGCTATTTGGGGAAATAAAAGTAACTGCTCCCTAGAAGTGTCACTCAGTCCCCCTAAAAACACATGACCGACTGGGGAACGAACAGGGCTGAGCGTCACTGTCCAGGGAAATTCAAGTGTGGTTAAGTGCGTGGGAATGAGCCAATCAGCAAACATTTTTTTTTGTAAACAGAGGTTATGCTTGTGACAGGGTTATTAATGTGAGGGTGTGGGTCAAAAAACGTTTCTTTTTTTTGCAAAATCGAACATTTCAGGTGTTAATTCTGCTGTTAATTTGAAAAATCAATACAAGTTGGTAAATTTAGCTAATTTGTTAAAAATAATTAAGGGAGGAAGCAAGTAAGTTATGTAATCAAATACATTTATTTATACTTACAGCTTTAAATAGCATAAATTAATCAAAACAGTTTATTCACTGTGGAAAAATACAAGGTAGCAAACGAAATCTTATAAACAACTAAAATGTACAACAAAATATTTTGGCGCCAACTTGCAGAATTGTGCCCCAAAAAAACTAGGATCTTGTCATGAGCAATGAGCTCAGCTTTGTGTTAGGAGGAACATGAGAGCCTTTGAGAAGGTTTCTGAGTGATAAGCGCCTTCTGCAACAGAGAATCACAGGGGGACATAGACGTGGAGATGGAGGTTACTATCAGATGGGGCAGACAAAAAGACGAAGAAACTGCATGCCAAAAACTCAGACCTTCAACACGTTGTACGTTAGAGCAGTCAGAAAGAACAGCACGTCTCAGTGGGTTAGCTTGGAACAATGGAAGGCTTTTGAAACATACTAGTGACTCAATTAACGAACAAATGTGTGTCTAACGGAATGAACCCGTTGCCATACACAGGACCCATGCTGCGTTCTCAACATGAATTGTTAATGAGTGGTCACGAAAAGCTATGGAGGCAGCGAATGCAAAGCAACAATATTGATCATGTGACCCAAGTAGGCCATCACCTTCCACCCATAACGATTCAGCCCGTCACAATGATTGGTGTGTGTGTGTGTGTGTGTGCGCACCGTGGGATTTATTTAAGATACCAATCAGAGTTTGCAGCAATCAGCCATAGGTTGCAGTAATGGAATTTGAAACAGACTACATAAGAATGAAAGAATGGAGAAATGAAATGTGAGAAATATGGAAGGGAAAACATGACCTAAAAATATTAAGAATCACAAATAAAATAAAAGCTTTGTTGCAACACTCAGCAATCCTTTTGAAAAATAAGTCATAACTGTACTACCAGACCAAGCTATTGATTCAGAACACTTCAGCAAAAACATTCCTGGGATCATTTGCATATTAGAATATGTGCAAAAATGTGCATCAAATCCAAGTCTTGTGATCCAAGCAGCACAAAAGCAAAGAACTATACCTAAATATTTCAAAGAAAAACAATCTTTCTTTTGAAGAATCTGCTACAGTACCTGGTGTAAGAGATAAACATGAGGATCCTCTGTGTTTACAGACTTATCTAATCTTTTACAACAATGAGAGTTTAAATCAGATTCATCTAAAATCAAATGTGTCCCATTAAACTGCACTAGAAAAATCTACCACATAAGTGTGAAAGATTCAAAAAATAATAATAGAGCAACAAAATAGCCTCCGGAATCATCTTAGAAAACAAGCTAGTGTGATGCAAAAAAATAAAATAACTGTTTGGCATCTCCATTACACGCCTCACAGGCGCAACATAGCAGTGCACCGTTCAACAGACTACACAAAACAAAAGCACACCAGGCACTACACACAACCTTAGCAGTCCCGCCAAGTCAAGTGCTTTTAGTGGATCCTTTTTGGATTACAATTTAAAAAAATAATTTTACCCAAAAATAAGCTTGGGAATACTGAAATAAAAGATTAAGCAATTGAAAGGATGCATGATGTTTTGCAATGTTAAAGGGATACTTAAGGATTTTGGCCCTTTATCTACTTCCCCAGAGTCAGATGAACTCATGGATACTATTTTTATGTCTCTGTCGTTTGAAGGAAGTTGCTAACTAGCACAATGACTGGAAGTCTATGATAACTGCTAACATGATTTCATGATTCCACAGACTTCCAGTCATTGCGCTAATGCTAGTGGAGCATTGGCTCGCGAAACTACCTCAAACTTCCTTCATATTGGAAGGAGACATAAAAATGTATCCAATAGTTCATCTGACTCCGGGGAAGTGGATAAAGGACTTCATTGCCAAAATCCCAAAGTATCCCTTTAAGGACCATCCATCGCACTTGGTATAATACTTTCATGAACATGAAGTTTGTTTGTCATAAAATCAAATAAAGAATAGAAGACTTGAAATTGAACATAATTTTAGAATCTGCATAAAGCATTTTACATTGTGCAGACTGCTGTAGCTCAGGCACTTGCGTCACAGACAGTAAAGTACAGCATTAAGTCCATGAGGCACCAGGCACTGCACCTCTAGTTGGCCCTGAGTCCTAAACACTACTGGGCCCAGGGCAGTGGGCCTTGGGGCTGGGGCTCAGGCTGCTCAGCCTCCATGTAAATCTGGCCCAGGAGCTCGTGCAGCATGCTCAGTAGGGGCAGGCCCAGACTCAGCAGCTCGTACAGGAAGCCGTAGTCCTCTGAGCGATCCCTGAGGTGCAGCCCCGTCTGGCTGACTGCCCCATGCACCCAGCAGGCCAGCCGGTGGGGCGTCCCACACACTGATTGGCCAGCGTGCAGCGGCCAGCGCAGGCTTCTCCTAAGGAAGGAACACAGGGTACCTGGCGGCTGGCTCTGCAGGCTGCCCGTGGTTGAGTTGGGGTCACTCCCGTCCGGCGAAGAGGTCAGATGTCCCTGGTCCTCCTGTGTGTGATAGGCACAACATAACATTTAAAAATCAGACTAAGTGGTGACTAAACGCATAAATAACATTTAGAAAATATCACAAATAACATCATACATCCCAAGTAAAAATGACTGACTGCTTGGCTGTTACTGAAAGCTGTTTACCGTTCTCCTCTGGAACTTGCTTGAACTTTGAAGGTTGGGTTGGCGCTGAGAATAGTGAATCTTGCAATAAAACTTGCCTGTAAAACAAACCCATCAAATCACAAACACATGCCTGTTGTCACTAAATATCAAATAAATTGACAAACGGCTTCTGCCCCCGGGTAGAAAAGAGGTTGGTATATGGGTGTGTCAATGATCATACCCTGTTGGGAGTTGTAGGCATGTCCGCCCAGGCGTAGTGTGGAGCTGCAGACGTTACAGCGGAAACACTCCCTGTGGAAGAAGTGGCCCTCAGCGCTGAGACGCTCCATCACGTACACACGCTTGGAGCAGAAGTGACACATGTCACTGCCTCCCAGGTTCTGAGGAAACTCCTTCCTTCCAGCACACTGTCAGGAGACAGCACAGACAACAGCAGCATGTTCGGGATATGGAGAGAACAGAATAGGCAAGCTGTTAGCGTAGTTGTCTACTGCTAAACATTAGGGAGCTTTGTGGTTGAGAGCCATATAAAGTGAGCCATTGAAGCCTTTTTGGTTCTATATAGCACCATTTCTTCTAGCAGTGTACAGTATTAGGTGGTGGTATGACCACTTAATAAGTTAACATGTAACCCTAATGTGGATGTTAAGGCAGGCAGTGGGATAGGACTAGTGAGCATTTCATTTATTTATTTAACCTTTATTAAACTAAGCAAATCCATTAAGAACAAATTCTTATTTACAGTGACGGCCTACCCCGGCCAAACCTCAACCTGGATGACGCTGGGCAAATTGTGCGCTGCCCTATGGGACTCCAATCACGGCCGGTTGTGATTCAGCCTGGAATCTAACCAGGGTCTGCAGTGACACCTCTAGCACTGAGATGCAGTGCCTTAGACCGCTGCGCCACTCGGGAGCCCTCAGAGAACCATCCAGACTGAAGAGTAACACCAAGTACAATATAACCTAACCAGATTAGTAATAAGGCCATGAGGAATAAGTCATACCTTTCAATGGTCCCTGTTATTCTGAAGGCAAAAACTGAATAATATTTAATGAAATGGGAACTTAAAACTTGAGGTGTAATATTATTAAGGAATTTATCCAGCACAGTGAGAGATGATCATGATGATGAAATCAACAATTCACTGGACCATAGCAGAAAACTAGTCAAATACGGTAGCTTGGCAAGGCTCTGCACTTGCTTGCATTTTGCTTTTCCTGCATAGTGTGGCAAAGCAAAATGCTGTTTACCGCTCGAGAATTGAAGACCTGAAGTGGGGCAAAACCCTGTGTGAACAGACACCCACATGAGTGCATGGAGTTCCCATCGCTGTGGCCCCTGGAGGCCTTTCCAGTCATGAGCCATGGTGTTTTGTGTAGAATTCACCACAAGATTCAGGTCAGAATGCTTGACAGTACACAGTCCCTCTTTTCTACTAGTAACAGATGTAGTATCCAGAAGCAGTAGGCATGACTTTGTTGTTGTGTAGATGGCTACCAACACTCCTGAAGTTGGTATTAGAGGCCTTGGGCTGGTAATCAATATAGAGCCCTCTTTTGTTTGTGTGTCTTGTGATGTTTTTTCCCACTGGGCTGTGTTGGCACAAACACAATCGTTAGTCACACTGTGCTGACCGGCGAGGCATTAGGCCTGTGGTCAGTTGCATAGAGGATGGCTAGAGTTTCAGCCCTGGCACCTATGTGAGACGATACCTTCCCAACTGTCCGCTAACAGAGCCCAGTCAGAGGTCGAGGGAGGGAGCAGCATAGAGGCAGACAAAAGGAGGAAGAGAGGGGAAAGAAAGGATCAAGAAAGGATAGATCAAGGAAAATAGAGAAATGTATTTCTACTCAGACAACAGCGATGCAGAAATCATGCAGACAGTTACTGCTGCCTGTTTGGCAGGCTGAGAGGGCTCAGCTGGACAGTATTCAGATCGAACAATTGTTTTTTGAATCATTCTACTTGGTGCAGCACTCTCATTGCACTAAAACCAATAAGAACACGGTAAGAGTGAGCTGATTTAATAGACTTACACTCTAAGAATCTTTTGTCTATTCTTACATTTCACATTTTTACTGATACCCATTGGGCAGACTAAGGGTTCAGCTTGATAACCCTCAGGTCAAATTATTCTAGTCTCAGCATTCCCATTGCACTAAAAGCTAAATAAAACATGGTCAGTGTGAGCTGACAGTCTCTTCTATTCTTACATTTCAACTGCAGAGAGAACAAGTTTACCGATACCGGTTCGGTGGACTTCTAACGGGTCAGCTTCATAAGCTTCATTCTGGGGTGGCAGGTAGCCTAGTGGTTAGAGCGTTGGGCTAGTAACCGAATAAAATCGGTTGTTCTGCCCCTGAACAAGAAGTTAACCCACTGTTCCCCGGTAGGCCGTCATTGTAAATAAGATTACGGACTTGCCTACTTAAATAAAAAAAAGAACTCCGATTGATTGGCTTTTGAATGAGTCTTTCCTCTATTTTTACACTTCCAATGCATTTCATATTACTGCTACCTGTTCCAATGCATTTCATATTACTGCTACCTGTTCCAATGCATTTCATATTACTGCTACCTGTTCCAATGCATTTCATATTACTGCTACCTGTTCCAATGCATTTCATATTACTGCTACCTGTTCCAATGCATTTCATATTACTGCTACCTGTTCGGTAGAACTGTCAGGCTTGACGAGTTCAGCTTGATAACTCACAGAACGTTCGATTGGCTTTTTAAATGAGTCTACCTGATGCAGCACTTCCATTGCACTAAAACCAACAAACACGGTCATAGTGAGCTGATATTTTAAGTTTTACATGGTCACTGAGGAGCGCAACAAGGAGCTGTCTGAGTGCACAGGAGATGTTGGGGTAAGAGAAGAGAAGTAGGAAAGAGCAGAGGGTTCAGGGACAGGGTGGATTGAAGTGAGAGAGGGCTCCTGAGACAGAGGTAGATAGATTCGTCTGCAGAAAAAAAACTAGAGAAATTTGAGAAATCTCCAAGACATCTAACCCTTCACATCCCACCTTGATACTAAATATAAGTTCAAGAAAAATTCAACAGCTCAACCTTTATCTTTTCTAGTGAAGATATGAACATTCACTCATTAGTATCTTCACAGAGCACGATCATCATGCAGAGGGAGGTCACCTGACCTGGAATTCTCAGAACTGCAACACCATGGAAACAAAACATTGTGCAAGAAAACAATCTCTGCCACTAAATGGACTTAAAATGGATTATCAAGCTGTTAGACTTCAACAACGTTCTCCACTCTCAGTATATGTGAGTAGGTTTGACTGGTGACATTTTATTATTCCAAACAGGGTGAGGCAGTCAAACAGAACTCATGTCCAGGGACACAAACATTACTGTTCCTCATTTCCTAGATGGGAAGACAAGCAGGCAGGCGAGGGGCAGCACAACACTTTCACCTTATACTCTTTCACTTGAGGAGTCTCGGACCCAGGGAACATAAATCACAGGAGCACACCTTTACCCTTTTGCCATTCTTCAGAAAAAAGTGCAAACTGTAACGACTAGGGAGTTTAACAGAATAAAGGATAAAGGAGAGCCTTTATACTCTTTCTGTTAAACTCCCTAGTCGTTACAGTTTGCACTTTTTTCTGAAGAACGGCAAAAGGGTAAAGGAAAAAAAACAAGTGTGAAAGTCAATCTGCAGGAAATGGATAAGTAAAAACAAATACTGAACAGCAATTATAATCCACAGTTAAGTTGATGATGTGGGGTATAAAATACCATTTAGCAATGTTGTACCTTTCGAACATTGGTGTTTTTGTTTGCGTGTTGCGCAGTCTGCTAGACTTTTGTGGCTAAGGCAGAATTGGATTTACCATGTTGAATGGGCTTAAATCCATTACCCACACAAGCATTGTTTTACTGAGTGTATGGCTGAATGGAGCTGACATGCTATGTCCAGACAGACAGACCATGGGCTCATGGTCACCTGGTTCATCTTGTCCTCCAGCTTCTCTAGGCACTGTCTCATCCCTGTGGGGTCAGGAGAGGGGTGTTCTGGGTAATCTACATCGTCTGGGGTTTCGGTGCGTGGAATCCTCACTCTCTGCTGGTCGAACTCTGTGCGCTGAGAGGCCTGTGTTTGATCATCCTGTGGAGGACTCCAGGACCTTGTTGGAATGTGAAGGGCAGTGGGTTGCGCCACGGCTGCAGGCTCTTCTAAGAGTCGCATATAGATGGAGGGCTGAAAGCAGACGTACACACAAGGCAATGTGTAAAGAAGAACTGACCTCCAGCCAGTAGAGGGCGAACCTCCATGGTCATCAATGTCTACAGTGAGTGGTGTAAAAGGGGTGTATTTTCAAAGACTTTTGTCCTCGACTATGGTGATTTTTAACCATTGATTATTTTGTTATCGTAGGCTATAGGTTAGGGGTTGGGGGATTTTTAAACTACATTATTGGGTTTATAACGCAGTAGCTGACCCTTCCTGGGTCAGCTTGGGTGATTTGGCTGTACCTGCCACTTGGGGCGCAGGGGGAGGGGGCTGTTCCTTGGGCTTAGTGAAGCGAGGGCTCTCCATATCCAGAGAAGGAGATGAAGGAAGGCTTGAATCAGAGTCCCAATCAGACTGACAGAGCAGCAGACAGAAAATGCAGGAAGGGAAAGAGGAGCAGGACAGAGCAGAAGGAATAGGAAAAACCAGAGAAAGCAGTACAGAATGATTGGTTTCTGTACTACCATTCAAAACCACACACTGCGGTCATCCATTACACTGCATGTGTTCCATGGCATTCAATGCCATAATCAGATATTTCAAGGCATTTAGTTAGAGTATTTGAACAGATGTTCTGCTAACAGCCACTCACAGTCCTTTCCAAATCATACTGTATTCTCTTTTGTATCATGGTTTAAAATGCACAACCTCCTCCTAAATAAAAATACAATTTCATAAACATTTGAAAAGACTGCCGGCAAGCACTCGTACAGTGGTAAAGATTCTAAAACCAGATAGCCATCAGAAGAAACGTACGGACAACATGAACATTCAGTCTTAATGGTAGTATGATGTTGGGCCAACATACAGAGTCTAGAACTGAATAGTCTTACAGTAACCATAAGCACTGAGCGCATTGAGTATAGTCAGTATGCAACCATACACGTTACCTGCATTACTGGGATATTTGTCACAGTCTCTACGCAGCACAGCGTACAGGGACCATACCATTGACCCTTCTGGTCAGAGAACAGTACAGCTGCTCACCTTATTGCGCAGGGCACCGCCAGGCGCTGCATTCTCCTCAATCTTGGCCAGCAGCTGGGTGGCCATGGAGCGCACCTTACTCTGCTCTCCGCCCTCACCTGCAGGGGGGGCACTCTGACAGGACAACTGGAGACATAACCAGCCATGGAGATAAAGTGCCAAATGAATGAGCAGTCCCTTTAACAACACTAAAATTGTGCCATCTAAAGCCATACTCGTGATAGAGATATACTTGTTGCTACTAAACACACCTCCTCTAAGTAGTTGCCCTTTCTTCGTCTTTTGCTCATTGGGTCATCTTCCTCCAGCCTCTTGTCATCCTGCGAGGAAAAGGCAGTACAAAATACACCAGTTTATTTTACCCTCATTCACGTCACAATCAAAAGTTATGGAGTCTGAGGGTTATCCATAAGAACGTATGCCTTGTAAGATCTGGATTATCTCTCATTCACATACCTTATCTACTTTCCTATCGGCACAGAGGAATTGCTTTTATCTGCAAAGTTAACATGCACTTACATTGACAAACACTTGACGTAGGGAGCGAGAGCGAGCGAGCGAGCCGGGGGGGAGCGAGAGCGAGCGAGCGAGCCGGGGGGGGAGCGAGAGCGAGCGAGCCGGGGGGGAGCGAGAGCGAGCGAGCCGGGGGGGAGCGAGAGCGAGCGAGCCGGGGGGGAGCGAGAGCGAGCGAGCGAGCCGGGGGGGAGAGCGAGAGCGAGCGAGCGAGCCGGGGGGGAGGGAGAGAGCGAGCGAGCGAGCCGGGGGGGAGGGAGAGAGCGAGCGAGCGAGCCGGGGGGGGAGGGAGAGAGCGAGCGAGCGAGCCGGGGGGGGGAGGGAGAGAGCGAGCGAGCGAGCCGGGGGGGGGAGGGAGAGAGCGAGCGAGCGAGCCGGGGGGGGGGAGGGAGAGAGCGAGCGAGCGAGCCGGGGGGGGGGAGGGAGAGAGCGAGCGAGCGAGCCGGGGGGGGGGAGGGAGAGAGCGAGCGAGCGAGCCAGGGGGAGAGAGAGAGCGAGAGAGCGAGCGAGCGAGCGGGGGAGAGAGAGAGCGAGAGAGCGAGCGAGCGGGGGAGAGAGAGAGCGAGAGCGAGCGAGCGAGCGGGGGAGAGAGAGAGCGAGCGAGCGAGCGAGCGGGGGAGAGAGAGAGCGAGCGAGCGAGCGAGCCAGGGGGAGAGAGAGAGCGAGCGAGCGAGCGAGCCAGGGGGAGAGCGAGCGAGCGAGCGAGCCAGGGGGAGAGCGAGCGAGCGAGCGAGCCAGGGGGAGAGCGAGCGAGCGAGCGAGCCAGGGCGAGCGAGCCAGGGGGAGAGCGAGCGAGCGAGCGAGCCAGGGCGAGCGAGCCAGGGGGAGAGCGAGCGAGCGAGCGAGCGAGGGCGAGCGAGCCAGGGGGAGAGCGAGCGAGCGAGCGAGCCAGGGGCGAGCGAGCCAGGGGGAGAGCGAGCGAGCGAGCGAGCCAGGGCGAGCGAGCCAGGGGGAGAGCGAGCGAGCGAGCGAGCCAGGGCGAGCGAGCCAGGGGGAGAGCGAGCGAGCGAGCGAGCCAGGGCGAGCGAGCCAGGGGGAGAGCGAGCGAGCGAGCGAGCCAGAGGGAGAGAGAGCGAGCGAGCGAGCCAGAGGGAGAGAGAGCGAGCGAGCGAGCCAGAGGGAGAGAGAGCGAGCGAGCGAGCCAGAGGGAGAGAGAGCGAGCGAGCGAGCCAGAGGGAGAGAGAGCGAGCGAGCGAGCCAGAGGGAGAGAGAGCGAGCGAGCGAGCCAGAGAGAGAGAGAGCGAGCGAGCGAGCCAGAGGGAGAGAGAGCGAGCGAGCGAGCCAGAGGGAGAGAGAGCGAGCGAGCGAGCCAGAGGGAGAGAGAGCGAGCGAGCGAGCCAGAGGGAGAGAGAGCGAGCGAGCGAGCCAGAGGGAGAGAGAGCGAGCGAGCGAGCCAGAGGGAGAGAGAGCGAGCGAGCGAGCCAGAGGGAGAGAGAGCGAGCGAGCGAGCCAGAGGGAGAGAGAGCGAGCGAGCGAGCCAGAGGGAGAGAGAGCGAGCGAGCGAGCCAGAGGGAGAGAGAGCGAGCGAGCGAGCCAGAGGGAGAGAGAGCGAGCGAGCGAGCCAGAGGGAGAGAGAGCGAGCGAGCGAGCCAGAGGGAGAGAGAGCGAGCGAGCGAGCCAGAGGGAGAGAGAGCGAGCGAGCGAGCCAGAGGGAGAGAGAGCGAGCGAGCGAGCCAGAGGGAGAGAGAGAGAGCGAGCGAGCCAGAGGGAGAGAGAGCGAGCGAGCGAGCCAGAGGGAGAGAGAGAGAGCGAGCGAGCCAGAGGGAGAGAGAGCGAGCGAGCGAGCCAGAGGAGAGAGAGCGAGCGAGCGAGCCAGAGGGAGAGAGAGCGAGCGAGCGAGCCAGAGAGGAGAGAGCGAGCGAGCCAGAGCCAGAGAGAGCGAGCGAGCGAGCCAGAGCCAGAGAGAGCGAGCGAGCGAGCGAGCCAGAGCCAGAGAGAGCGAGCGAGCGAGCAGAGAGAGAGAGCGAGCGAGCGAGCGAGCGAGCGAGCCAGAGCCAGAGAGAGCGAGCGAGCGAGCCAGAGCCAGAGAGAGCGAGCGAGCGAGCCAGAGCCAGAGAGAGCGAGCGAGCGAGCGAGCCAGAGCCAGAGAGAGCGAGCGAGCGAGCCAGCGAGCCCAGAGCCAGAGAGAGCGAGCGAGCGAGCGAGCCAGAGCCAGAGAGAGCGAGCGAGCGAGCGAGCCAGAGCCAGAGAGAGCGAGCGAGCGAGCGAGCCAGAGCCAGAGAGAGCGAGCGAGCGAGCGAGCCAGAGCCAGAGAGAGCGAGCGAGCGAGCGAGCCAGAGCCAGAGAGAGCGAGCGAGCGAGCGAGCCAGAGCCAGAGAGAGCGAGCGAGCGAGCGAGCCAGAGCCAGAGAGAGCGAGCGAGCGAGCCAGAGCCAGAGAGAGCGAGCGAGCGAGCCAGAGCCAGAGAGAGCGAGCGAGCCAGAGGGAGAGAGAGCGAGCGAGCCAGAGGGAGAGAGAGCGAGCGAGCCAGAGGGAGAGAGAGCGAGCGAGCCAGAGGGAGAGAGAGCGAGCGAGCCAGAGGGAGAGAGAGCGAGCGAGCCAGAGGGAGAGAGAGCGAGCGAGCCAGATGGAGAGAGAGCGAGCGAGCCAGAGGGAGAGAGAGCGAGCGAGAGCGAGCGAGCCAGAGGGAGAGAGAGCGAGCGAGCCAGAGGGAGAGAGAGCGAGCGAGCCAGAGGGAGAGAGAGCGAGCGAGCCAGAGGGAGAGAGAGCGAGCGAGCCAGAGGGAGAGAGAGCGAGCGAGCAGAGGGAGGGAGAGAGAGCGAGCGAGCAGAGGGAGAGAGAGCGAGCGAGCAGAGGGAGAGAGAGCGAGCGAGCAGAGGGAGAGAGAGCGAGCGAGCCAGAGGGAGAGAGAGCGAGCGAGCCAGAGGGAGAGAGAGCGAGCTCATGTTACCTTTGGGATCCTCTTTCTTGGCTGTGTTTGGTTCATTAAGTTGTAAACTGAGTTTGCAGACTTGGATGAATAGTCCTCATTGTTCTCATCCATTTCCCTTGTACCTGTAACAAATCATAGCAGCGTGTTGTAATGAGCATTTTGATACGTGATATACTATAATACACATACCGTATTAAACCATTCAAACCAGGTCAAGCCAAATCTAGAGGGTAACCAGATAGAGAAATCTGAAAATAAAAGCAAACAAGACTACAGTATCCCCAGTTTGAAACGGGTTCAATATGATTAATCAAGTGTCAGACTATTGTGAGGGAATTACCCATTAGTTCCCCCCATTAACCAATTATCTGGCTAAATCATTAGTATTTTTGTTGAATAGCATGCCATAACACCTTCTGTATTCTATAAAGGCAGCCATATAGCTCAGAGGCATTATTATTACCACGAGCGTGAGGTGACCTGAACTGGGGCCTACATGTACAGTTGAAATTGTCAGTTTACATACACTTAGGTTGGAGTCATTAAACCTTGTTTTTTTAACCACTCCACAAATGTCTTGTTAACAAACTATAGTTTTGGCAAGTCAGTTAGGACATCTACTCTGTGCATGACAAGTAATTTTTCCAACAATTGTTAACAGACAGGTTATTTCACTTAATCACAATTCCAGTGGGTCATAAGTTTACATACACTAAGTTGACTGTGCCTTTAAACAGCTTGGAAAATTACAGAAAATGTTCCAAGCTAAAAATAAAGCTTTAGAAGCTTCTGATCAACTAATTGACATCATTTGAGTCAATTGGAGGTGTACCTGTGGAAGTATTTCAAGGCCTACGTTCAAACTCAGTGCCTCTTTGCTTGACATCATGGGAAAATCAAATGAAATCAGCCAAGACCTCAGAAAGTAAATTGTGGACCACAAGTCTGGTTCATCCTTGGGAGCACTTTCCAAACGCCTGAAGGTACCATGTTCATCTGTACAAACAATAGTACACAAGTATAAACAGGAAGGAGACGCGTTCTGTCTCCTAGAGATGAACGTACTGTGGCGCAAAAAGTGCAAATCAATCCCAGAACAGCAGCAAAGTGCCCTGTGAAGATGCTGGAGGAAACCGGTACAAAAGTATCTATATCCACAGTAAAGTCCTATATCAACATAACCTGAAAGGCTGCTCAGCAAGGAAGAAGCCACTGCTCCAAAACCACCATAAAAAAGCCAGACTATGGTTTGCAAGTGCACATGGGGACAAAGATTGTACTTTTTGGAGAAACGTCCTCTGGTCTGATGAAACAAAAATAGTTATGTTTGGCCATAATGACCATTGTTATATTTGGAGGAAAAAGGGGGAGGCTTGCAAGCTGAAGAACACCATCCCAACCGTGAAGCACGGGGGTGGCAGCATCATGTTGTGGGGGTGCTTTGCTGCAGGAGGGACTGGTGCACTTCACAAAATAGATGGCATCATGAGGCAGGAAAATTATGTGGATATATTGAAGCAACATCAAGACATCAGTCAGGAAGTTAAAGCTTGGTCGCAAATGGGTCTTCCAAATGGACAATGACCCCAAGCATACTTCCAAAGTTGTGGCAAAATGGCTTAAGGACAACGAAGTCAAGGTATTGGAGTGGCCCTCAAAAAGCCCTGACCTCAAGCCTATAGAAAATGTGTGGGCAGAACTGAAAATGTGTGTGCGAGCAAGGCCCACTGGGAATGTGATCAAAGAAATAAAAGCTGAAATCATTCTCTACTATTATTCTGACATTTCAAATTCTTAAAATAAAGTGGTAATCCTAACTGACCTAAAACAGGGAATTTTTACTAGGATTAAATGTCAGGAAATGTGAAAAACTGAGTTTAAATGTATTTGGCTAAGGTGTATGTGAACTTCCAACTTCAACTGTATGTGTAACATGCAATCCTATCCTACCATGACAGACGCAAAGTCATAACCGCTCAGTCACACACCATCCTCATTATGGATTGAAGCTTACCTCAATCTAACCTTCAGAATACTGCATGTAACTGAAATATAGCATACCTTAGAAGTAGTAAAACTCCACAGTTATGGAGTAATTTATGGAGAATAGTCGGCATTATAGCAACATTATTTTCCATATGTAGTATGGTAGGTAACATATCGGAATATCGGGTTCCATTATTTAACTGTTGTGCATGGAGTTTACATTTCTGGCGCTTCAGGAAGTAGACTCTCTTGAGCAGGGGCTGTGTGTGCAGTAGCTACTTCTGAAAGCGTGTTGTACTGTGGCATCAGATGAGGCATGAGAGAACGACCCAGAACAACAGCCTACCAGTGATGGATGCAGGTGAGTTGCGGAACATCTCGTAAACCTTAGAGATGTACAGCACCATCATCAGCTTGTCTGGGTCTTGGTCCAGAGCCATCTCCTTCCCTGTGGTCACAGGCTGGATACCAAATTCACGCTCTGCTATGTCAAAGGCCAGCTGGTTGTTCTTGGCTGAGTCCTCCTCATTCAGGGCGTCAAAGTCACTAGGATGGAGAGAGAGAAAGAGATGAGGCATCAGGTTTACATCCTATAAGATCTCAATAAAGTTGAGATTGTTGGTTTAATGATGCATTTTATAATCGTTCTGCTTTCCACACCAGAGTGATGAAAGGGGAACTGAAAAGGTGAGATCTAAGGCCCTTCGCAACAGCCCATAGTAATGTTATGAACATGTTTCCTTTCAATAAAATGGATTCATTCAGAATGAACCGTCCAATCACATGCACCGGTGACACAGAAAGGAAGGTGGGTGGGGGGGATTACCCAATCAGGAGCTAGAGCCAGAGGGATAAGGTCATCACGACTGCACCCCCAGCCCGCTCAGACTGCGTCGACACAGCGTAAGGGATAAACCCCCATTTGACACAGCGTAAGGGATAAACCCCCATTTGACACAGCGTAAGGGATAAACCCCCATTTGACACAGCGTAAGGGATAAACCCCCATTTGACACAGCGTAAGGGATAAACCCCCATTTGACACAGCGTAAGGGATAAACCCCCATTTGACACAGCGTAAGGGATAAACCCCCCATTTGACACAGCGTAAGGGATAAACCCCCCATTTGACACAGCGTAAGGGATAAACCCCCCATTTGACACAGCGTAAGGGATAAACCCCCCATTTGACACAGCGTAAGGGATAAACCCCCCATTTGACACAGCGTAAGGGATAAACCCCCCATTTGACACAGCGTAAGGGATAAACCCCCCATTTGACACAGCGTAAGGGATAAACCCCCCATTTGACACAGCGTAAGGGATAAACCCCCCATTTGACACAGCGTAAGGGATAAACCCCCCATTTGACACAGCGTAAGGGATAAACCCCCCATTTGACACAGCGTAAGGGATAAACCCCCCATTTGACACAGCGTAAGGGATAAACCCCCCATTTGACACAGCGTAAGGGATAAACC
Organism: Salmo trutta; assembly: GCF_901001165.1. Lineage (NCBI taxonomy): Eukaryota > Metazoa > Chordata > Actinopteri > Salmoniformes > Salmonidae > Salmo > Salmo trutta. The sequence goes on from NC_042963.1 coordinate 43,902,924, forward strand.
CCCCATTTGACACAGCGTAAGGGATAAACCCCCCATTTGACACAGCGTAAGGGATAAACCCCCCATTTGACACAGCGTAAGGGATAAACCCCCATTTGACACAGCGTAAGGGATAAACCCCCATTTGACACAGCGTAAGGGATAAACCCCCATTTGACACAGCGTAAGGGATAAACCCCCATTTGACACAGCGTAAGGGATAAACCCCCATTTGACACAGCGTAAGGGATAAACCCCCATTTGACACAGCGTAAGGGATAAACCCCCATTTGACACAGCGTAAGGGATAAACCCCCATTTGACACAGCGTAAGGGATAAACCCCCATTTGACACAGCGTAAGGGATAAACCCCCATTTGACACAGCGTAAGGGATAAACCCCCATTTGACACAGCGTAAGGGATAAACCCCCATTTGACACAGCGTAAGGGATAAACCCCCATTTGACACAGCGTAAGGGATAAAACCCCCATTTGACACAGCGTAAGGGATAAAACCCCCATTTGACACAGCGTAAGGGATAAAACCCCCATTTGACACAGCGTAAGGGACAAACCCCCATTTGACACAGCGTAAGGGATAAACCCCCATTTGACACAGCGTAAGGGATAAACCCCCATTTGACACAGCGTAAGGGATAAACCCCCATCTGACACAGCGTAAGGGATAAACCCCCATCTGACACAGCGTAAGGGATAAAAACCCATCTGACACAGCGTAAGGGATAAAAACCCATCTGACACAGCGTAAGGGATAAAACCCATCTGACACAGCGTAAGGGATAAAACCCATCTGACACAGCGTAAGGGATAAACCCCCATTTGACACAGCGTAAGGGATAAACCCCCATTTGACACAGCGTAAGGGATAAACCCCCATTTGACACAGCGTAAGGGATAAACCCCCATCTGACACAGCGTAAGGGATAAAAACCCATCTGACACAGCGTAAGGGATAAAAACCCATCTGACACAGCGTAAGGGATAAAACCCATCTGACACAGCGTAAGGGATAAACCCCCATTTGACACAGCGTAAGGGATAAACCCCCATTTGACACAGCGTAAGGGATAAAACCCCATTTGACACAGCGTAAGGGATAAAACCCATCTGACACAGCGTAAGGGATAAAACCCATCTGACACAGCGTAAGGGATAAAACCCATTTGACACAGCGTAAGGGATAAAACCCCATTTGACACAGCGTAAGGGATAAAACCCATTTGACACAGCGTAAGGGATAAAACCCATCTGACACAGCGTAAGGGATAAAACCCATCTGACACAGCGTAAGGGATAAACCCCCATTTGACACAGCGTAAGGGATAAACCCCCCATTTGACACAGCGTAAGCGATAAACCCCCATTTGACACAGCGTAAGGGATAAAACCCATTTGACACAGCGTAAGGGATAAAACCCATTTGACACAGCGTAAGGGATAAAACCCATCTGACACAGCGTAAGGGATAAAACCCCATTTGACACAGCGTAAGGGATAAAACCCCATTTGACACAGCGTAAGGGATAAAAACCCATTTGACACAGCGTAAGGGATAAAAACCCATCTGACACAGCGTAAGGGATATAAACCCATCTGACACAGCGTAAGGGATAAAACCCCCATTTGACACAGCGTAAGGGATAAACCCCCATTTGACACAGCGTAAGGGATAAAACCCATTTGACATTTAGGTAAACCGGAAACATTTCAAGGCGTGGAGCTCCTCATAAGTGCCGTCAGTATCCAATACTGGAAGTTCAAATGCTTTATAAACATTTAGAGTTCAATATGATATCCAAATGCTCTTTCCTTTGTGTGGTTTAGGCCATTTCTCTACTTAAGACAAATCTAGTTGTTTCCTACAAAGTTCAGGACATATTGGACAGTTTGTAACTTGAGTCCCACACCTTAAGTTTAACAGAAGTTTTGTCAACAGTATAATCAAGGCCACTGTTGACATTCAACAGCATAACATGTGACAGAACCAAAGGCAGTGCATGGTCACAGACAAGATGATAATCAGTGTGTGCTTTGATGATGGTGATAAGACAACGACTGTGTGTGTGTGTGTGTGTGTGTGTGTATACAATGTATATCCATGTGTGTGTTCTCTCACATGAGGTCAGGCCGGATGAGGTGTATAAGAGCACAGAGCGCCAGGCCACTCTTCCAGGAGGTGGTGAGGTTGGTGACGTCCACGCCTCTATAACCCCGAGTCTGCTTCTGACACCAGGTGAGGAGGCGGCTTGGCCGGATGTCCGACTCTGGAAGAAGAGGGGTCAACCAATCAGTCAGCCAATCACTGACATCCTCACCAAATAACAAAAGCCACAGAGAAAGATAAACACACCAGGCTACTGTTCATAGACATCACAGTGGTGTAATAACACCTCAAAGTTAAGGGAGTATGAGGGAAGGGGAGCGTAGGCCAGCACACGCTTTTGTTGGGCATGTTTGACCCTGTTTAATGTGCCAGCCTGTAACTGTGATAATAAAAGGAACAATGCCTTAACTGTCAGCTGAGGTAAGATTATTGGATAACCAGATAGAAGTCCTAATGACCGATCCTCACGGTCAGCTCCCGCCCCATAGAAATACAACTAGTCATTTAGCAGACACTCCTATCCAGAGCAATTAGCGTTTAGTGCCTTGCTCGAGGGCACAACAACAGATTGGTTCGAATCCCCTAGCAGACTGAACAGCGACCTTTCGGTTACTAGCCCAACGCTCTTAACCACTAGGCTACCTGTAGAACGGACGTTCCCATTCAAGTCAATGATCCATGATGGGTGGACGTGCAGGCGTAATATTTCTATGTCCTGGCTGTGTCTGAGCCTGTGATACGATTAGAGGATGATCCACCACACCTGGGTTAGGCAGAGATGACGGGCTGAGAAAATGACAAGTCTCAGACTGTGGTCAGTCTGTTTTCGTGACGACTCACCTCGTCTGGAGAGACTGACAGATCTATGCGTGGGTCCACAGCGTTCCAGAGGATAGGAGTCCTGCTGCCCGTTTATAAACAGATGACACACCTGAGAGAGAGAGAGTTCGCGTGATGAGTTTCTTTAACATGAAAATAAAACCTGTTTAGAGTGTGAGGTACTCTCCATCTCAGACAGACCTGATGTGGCTTCACACAGCTGGAGTTGAGGTTGGGGTACCGTGTTACCGGGTCAATGGTGTACTGCTCAAAGTTCTTTGAGATGTTCTCTGTCGTTGTTTGGGGTAATAGCCTGTAGAGAGACTCCCTACAAAACGTAACAGAAGATGATCATTCAGTTTCTGTTAAAAGCCAAACAACAGATGACCTGTTACACAGCGGAACAGTAAACACCACAAAAAAAGTTACAAATAAAAACAATTACCTTAACGTCCACTAATAGAATAACCAAACATTTACTAACCTGTAACATAGATCTAATCCCAATTTGAATGTAGACACCTGACAGCAATTTTTTCAGTTACTGAAACCAGTTTCTCATCATTATGGATGAAGTAGTAGAAGCTCATCCCATTAGGTCTGTGTGTGGACGTACATATTACTCCAGTCACATCCGTCAGCCTGCTGTAGTACCTTTCTGCCAGGATCTCCAGGGGGGTCTTGCCCTGCACCCAGCCCCTCACCATCCACACCGTGTCAAAGGCAGCCAGGAAGCCTCGAGCACAGCCAGTCCCCATGGGCCAGAAGGGCTAGAGAAAGAGAACATGTACAGGGTCAATTCATTCAGGAGACACACTAGTAGTTGAGCGACAAAAGCAAACAAGAAATGTTCAGAATCTGTCAATAGGGAATGTGTGGGGAAAACCATGCTCATCTGATCTACTGGAACCATCCCAAAGGAAAACAATCCACAGAAAACCATTCCCACATTTGTTTCTTCAAACAAGTTGAAACAGGATTTGATACAACCTAGTTGTGCGTATACATTTCACCCATAACAGTACAACATCTAGTATGAAGTCAACCCCCCCTCACCTCCAGTAGACTGTCCCCCACCAGGGACACAAGTAGCTGGTGTCCGTACTTCTCCCTGACCAGAGCTGCATTCTCCGAGGCGTACATGCAGGTGAAGTCGAACATGGCCACGTCGGGCTGGCTGCAGTGGTTGATGGCGTAGTCTAGAGAGGGCAACTGGTAGTTGGTGCCAAAGTCGGCCGCCTCACGGGCGTAGGACAGAAGAGCCTCCTGGTTCACGTTGTCTCGGCCCAGCAGCTTCTCTGTTTCAACGTGATCCTGCAGGACAAGAAAAAGGGAGGGTTGATGGGAAATCAGTGGTATTGCTCTGAAAGGATCAGAGCTCTACCTTTACCAGGCCCAGTTGTAGCCATAGAGATGGTTGTAGACTATAACTGGGTCTTAAGATTATCCTGGTCTGGTCACATGGTCAGCAGAACATCAGGGCCCAACCTACTGTAGCTAATCTCTCTTGATTCTGTGGAGATCAGACTGAGGAGGTGAACACAGACTAGGAGGTGCCCTAGACTTTTGTTCAACATTTCTGAACACATAAGCAGGATTGGAAACACTATACAGTAAAAGGCAGTTTATTTAAACCAGCCGCTGAAACATCAAAAGGAACATGTCTCACCTAAGGGAGCAAGCAATTACAGGGGTTACACTTCTACCCAACTATTCTAACAGATCAACGCTCGCACAGGCAATCACCATTATTTTATCAAAACAGATTTTCATTGTAGGGATAAAGATGCAATTCAAGAGCTTGCTGACAACTTATCAGTCAAGGCAGCAGTGCTATAATCAGAGTTAAGACTACATACGGAGGTCACACTCATAGCAGGAGGGATGAGGAGTCGGTCTTCACAAAGGGAGGATATGAAATGAAAACGAGCTTTCGGGAAACAAAATGGAAATGAAGCCAGGGAGGGCTGTGTCTGTTAATAGACTACGTCCTGATACAATGTGTACTGTTGTAAAATTAACACCACCCATCACCCTCATCCTCTCAGAGGACACTGCTTCCTGCAGAGAGAGAACACTCATCCTTATAACTCATGTAAACGAGGCCGTTGCCTACTGTCTGCGCCTCTCTCCCGCGGTGTGATGTTGAGAAGCATGCTGGGTTTGAGACAGATGTAACTCCCTGTGGATGCTAATGAAATGGGGCGGTAATCACTGGTGCCGACTGACACTGACGTATAGTTAAACACGTCTGGTTAAACGCGTGCGTCCACGAACACACGTCTAGTTAAACTCGTGCGTCCACACACACACACACACCTAGATAAAGGCGTGCGTCCACACACACAAACACGTCTAGATAAAGGCGTGCGTCCACACACACAAACACGTCTAGATAAAAGCGTGCGTCCACACACACACACACACACACACACGTCTAGTTAAACGCGTGCGTCCGCACACACACACACACACACACACGTCAAGTTAAACGCGTGCGTCCGCACACACAAACACACACACACACACACACACACACACACACGTCTAGTTAAACGCGTGCGTCCGCACACACAAACACGTCTAGATAAAAGCGTGCGTCCACACACACACACACACACACGTCTAGTTAAACGCGTGCGTCCGCACACACACACACACACACACTCGTCTAGATAAACGCGTGCGTCCACACACACACACACACACACACACGTCTAGATAAACGCGTGCGTCCACACACACACGTCTAGATAAACGCGTGCGTCCACACACACACACACACGTCTAGATAAACGCGTGCGTCCACACACACACACACGTCTAGATAAACGCGTGCGTCCACACACACACACACACACACGTCTAGATAAACGCGTGCGTCCACACACACACACACGTCTAGATAAACGCGTGCGTCCACACACACACACACACGTCTAGATAAACGCGTGCGTCCACACACACACACACACACGTCTAGATAAACGCGTGCGTCCACACACACACACACACACGTCTAGATAAACGCGTGCGTCCACACACACACACACACACGTCTAGATAAACGCGTGCGTCCACACACACACACACACACGTCTAGATAAACGCGTGCGTCCACACACACACACGTCTAGATAAACGCGTGCGTCCACACACACACGTCTAGATAAACGCGTGCGTCCACACACACACACACACGTCTAGATAAACGCGTGCGTCCACACACACACACGTCTAGATAAACGCGTGCGTCCACACACACACACGTCTAGATAAACGCGTGCGTCCACACACACACACACACGTCTAGATAAACGCGTGCGTCCACACACACACACACACACACGTCTAGATAAACGCGTGCGTCCACACACACACACACACACACGTCTAGATAAACGCGTGCGTCCACACACACACACACACACACGTCTAGATAAACGCGTGCGTCCACACACACACACACACACACGTCTAGATAAACGCGTGCGTCCACACACACACACGTCTAGATAAACGCGTGCGTCCACACACACACACGTCTAGATAAACGCGTGCGTCCACACACACACACACGTCTAGATAAACGCGTGCGTCCACACACACACACACACGTCTAGATAAACGCGTGCGTCCACACACACGTCTAGATAAACGCGTGCGTCCACACACACACACACGTCTAGATAAACGCGTGCGTCCACACACACACACGTCTAGTTAAACGCGTGCGTCCACACACACACACACACCACACACACACACACGTCTAGATAAACGCGTGCGTCCACACACACACACACGTCTAAATAAACGCGTGCGTCCACACACACACCTAGATAAACGCGTGCGTCCACACACACGTCTCGTTAAACGCGTGCGTCCACACACACACACACGTCTAGTTAAACGCGTGCGTCCACACACACACACAAACGTCTAGATAAACGCGTGCGTCCACACACACACACACACACACACACGTCTAGATAAACGCGTGCGTCCACACACACGTCTAGATAAACGCGTGCGTCCACACACACACACACACGTCTAGATAAACGCGTGCGTCCACACACACACACACACACACACACGTCTAGATAAACGCGTGCGTCCACACACACACACACACACACACACGTCTAGATAAACGCGTGCGTCCACACACACACACACACAAACGTCAAGATAAACGTGTGCGTCCAAACACACACACACACACCTAGATAAACGCGTGCGTCCACACACACGTCTAGATAAACGCGTGCGTCCACACACACACACGTCTAGTTAAACGCGTGCGTCCACACACACACACACACACACACACACACACACACGTCTAGTTAACTGCGTGCGTACACACACACACACACACACACGTCTAGATAAACGCGTGCCTCCACACACACACGTCTAGTTAAACGCGTGCCTCCACGCACACACACACACACACGTCTAGTTAAACGCGTGCCTCCACGCACACACACACACACACACACGTCTAGATAAACGCGTGCGTCCACACACACACACACGTCTAGATAAACGCGTGCGTCCACACACACACACACACACACACACACACGTCTAGTTAAACGCGTGCGTCCACACACACACACACACGTCTAGTTAAACGCGTGCGTCCACACACACACACACACACGTCTAAATAAACGCGTGCGTCCACACACACACACACACACGTCTAAATAAACGCGTGCGTCCACACACACACCTAGATAAACGCGTGCGTCCACACACACACACACGTCTCGTTAAACGCGTGCGTCCACACACACGTCTAGTTAAACGCGTGCGTCCACACACACGTCTAGTTAAACGCGTGCGTCCACACACACACGTCTAGTTAAACGCGTGCGTCCACACACACACGTCTAGTTAAACGCGTGCGTCCACGAACACACGTCTAGTTAAACTCGTGCGTCCACACACACACACACACACCTAGATAAAGGCGTGCGTCCACACACACAAACACGTCTAGATAAAGGCGTGCGTCCACACACACAAACACGTCTAGATAAAAGCGTGCGTCCACACACACACACACACACACGTCTAGTTAAACGCGTGCGTCCGCACACACACACACACACACACGTCTAGTTAAACGCGTGCGTCCGCACACACAAACACACACACACACACACACACACACACACACACACACACACACACACACACACACACGTCCGCACACACAAACACGTCTAGATAAAAGCGTGCGTCCACACACACACACACACACGTCTAGTTAAACGCGTGCGTCCGCACACACACACACACACACACACACACACGTCTAGATAAACGCGTGCGTCCACACACACACGTCTAGATAAACGCGTGCGTCCACACACACACACACGTCTAGATAAACGCGTGCGTCCACACACACACACACACGTCTAGATAAACGCGTGCGTCCACACACACACACACACCTAGATAAACGCGTGCGTCCACACACACACACACACGTCTAGATAAACGCGTGCGTCCACACACACACACACACGTCTAGATAAACGCGTGCGTCCACACACACACACGTCTAGATAAACGCGTGCGTCCACACACACACACGTCTAGATAAACGCGTGCGTCCACACACACACACGTCTAGATAAACGCGTGCGTCCACACACACACACACACGTCTAGATAAACGCGTGCGTCCACACACACACACACACGTCTAGATAAACGCGTGCGTCCACACACACACACACACGTCTAGATAAACGCGTGCGTCCACACACACACGTCTAGATAAACGCGTGCGTCCACACACACACACACGTCTAGATAAACGCGTGCGTCCACACACACACACACGTCTAGATAAACGCGTGCGTCCACACACACACACACGTCTAGATAAACGCGTGCGTCCACACACACACACACGTCTAGATAAACGCGTGCGTCCACACACACACACACGTCTAGATAAACGCGTGCGTCCACACACACACACACGTCTAGATAAACGCGTGCGTCCACACACACACACGTCTAGATAAACGCGTGCGTCCACACACACACACACGTCTAGATAAACGCGTGCGTCCACACACACACACACACACACACGTCTAGATAAACGCGTGCGTCCACACACAAACACACACACACACACGTCTAGATAAACGCGTGCGTCCACACACACACACACACACACACACACACACGTCTAGATAAACGCGTGCGTCCACACACACACACACACACACACGTCTAGATAAACGCGTGCGTCCACACACACACACACACACGTCTAGATAAACGCGTGCGTCCACACACACACACACACACACACACGTCTAGATAAACGCGTGCGTCCACACACACACACACACGTCTAGATAAACGCGTGCGTCCACACACACACGTCTAGATAAACGCGTGCGTCCACACACACACACACTTCTAGATAAACGCGTGCGTCCACACACACACACACTTCTAGATAAACGCGTGCGTCCACACACACACACGTCTAGTTAAACGCGTGCGTCCACACACACACACACACACACACACCACACACACACACACACACGTCTAGATAGACGCGTGCGTCCACACACACACACACGTCTAAATAAACGCGTGCGTCCACACACACACACACACGTCTAAATAAACGCGTGCGTCCACACACACACCTAGATAAACGCGTGCGTCCACACACACGTCTCGTTAAACGCGTGCGTCCACACACACACACGTCTAGTTAAACGCGTGCGTCCACACACACACACAAACGTCTAGATAAACGCGTGCGTCCACACACACACACACACACACACACACGTCTAGATAAACGCGTGCGTCCACACACACACGTCTAGATAAACGCGTGCGTCCACACACACACACACACGTCTAGATAAACGCGTGCGTCCACACACACACACACACACGTCTAGATAAACGCGTGCGTCCACACACACACACACACACACACACGTCTAGATAAACGCGTGCGTCCACACACACACACACACACACGTCTAGATAAACGCGTGCGTCCACACACACACACACGTCTAGTTAAACGCGTGCGTCCACACACACACACACACGTCTAGTTAAACGCGTGCGTCCACACACACACGTCTAGTTAAACGCGTGCGTCCACACACACACGTCTAGTTAAACGCGTGCGTCCACACACACACGTCTAGTTAAACGCGTGCGTCCACACACACACGTCTAGTTAAACGCGTGCGTCCACACACACACACACACGTCTAGTTAAACGCGTGCGTCCACACACACACACACACACACACACACGTCTAGTTAACTGCGTGCGTACACACACACACACACACACGTCTAGTTAAACGCGTGCCTCCACGCACACACACACACACACACACGTCTAGATAAACGCGTGCGTCCACACACACACACGTCTAGATAAACGCGTGCGTCCACACACACACACACACACACGTCTAGTTAAACGCGTGCGTCCACACACACACACACACACACGTCTAGTTAAACGCGTGCGTCCACACACACACGTCTAAATAAACGCGTGCGTCCACACACACGTCTAAATAAACGCGTGCGTCCACACACACACGTCTAGTTAAACGCGTGCGTCCACACACACACGTCTAGTTAAACGCGTGCGTCCACACACACACGTCTAGTTAAACGCGTGCGTCCACACACACACGTCTAGTTAAACGCGTGCGTCCACACACACACGTCTAGTTAAACGCGTGCGTCCACACACACACGTCTAGTTAAACGCGTGCGTCCACACACACACACACACACGTCTAGATAAACGCGTGCGTCCACACACACACACACGTCTAGATAAACGCGTGCGTCCACACACACGTCTAGATAAACGCGTGCGTCCACACACACACGTCTAGATAAACGCGTGCGTCCACACACACACACGTCTAGATAAACGCGTGCGTCCACACACACACACACGTCTAGTTAAACGCGTGCGTCCACACACACACACACACACACACGTCTAGTTAAACGCCTGCGTCCACACACACACACACGTCTAGTTAAACGCGTGCGTCCACACACACACACACGTCTAGTTAAACGCGTGCGTCCACACACACACACACGTCTAGTTAAACGCGTGCGTCCACACACACACACACGTCTAGTTAAACGCGTGCGTCCACACACACACACACACACACACGTCTAGTTAAACGCGTGCGTCCACACACACACACACACACACGTCTAGTTAAACGCGTGCGTCCCACACACACACACACGTCTAGTTAAACGCGTGCGTCCACACACACACACACACGTCTAGTTAAACGCGTGCGTCCACACACACACACACACACACACGTCTAGTTAAACGCGTGCGTCCACACACACACACACACACGTCTAGTTAAACGCGTGCGTCCACACACACACACACACACACACACGTCTAGTTAAACGCGTGCGTCCACACACACACACACACACACACACACACGTCTAGTTAAACGCGTGCGTCCACACACACACACGTCTAGTTAAACGCGTGCGTCCACACACACACACGTCTAGTTAAACGCGTGCGTCCACACACACACACACACACACACGTCTAGTTAAACGCGTGCGTCCACACACACACACACGTCTAGTTAAACGCATGCGTCCACACACACACACGTCTAGTTAAACGCGTGCGTCCACACACACACACACACGTCTAGTTAAACGCGTGCGTCCACACACACACACACGTCTAGTTAAACGCGTGCGTCCACACACACACACGTCTAGTTCAACGCGTGCGTCCACACACACACACGTCTAGTTCAACGCGTGCGTCCACACACACACACACGTCTAGTTCAACGCGTGCGTCCACACACACACACACACGTCTAGTTCAACGCGTGCGTCCTCACACACACACACACGTCGAGTTCAACGCGTGCGTCCACACACACACGTCGAGTTCAACGCGTGCGTCCACACACACACACGTCGAGTTCAACGCGTGCGTCCACACACACACACGTCGAGTTCAACGCGTGCGTCCACACACACACACGTCGAGTTCAACGCGTGCGTCCACACACACACGTCGAGTTCAACGCGTGCGTCCACACACACACGTCGAGTTCAACGCGTGCGTCCACACACACAGAGTTCAACGCGTGCGTCCACACACACACGTCGAGTTCAACGCGTGCGTCCACACACACACACACACACGCCGAGTTCAACGCGTGCGTCCACACACACACACACGCCGAGTTCAACGCGTGCGTCCACACACACACACGTCGAGTTCAACGCGTGCGTCCACACACACACACGTCGAGTTCAACGCGTGCGTCCACACACACACACGTCTAGTTCAACGCATGCGTCCACACACACACACACACACACGTCTAGTTAAACGCGTGCCTCCACAAACACACACACGTCTAGTTAAACGCGTGCCTCCACAAACACACACGTCTAGTTAAACGCGTGCCTCCACAAACACACACGTCTAGTTAAACGCGTGCCTCCACAAACACACACGTCTAGTTAAACGCGTGCCTCCACAAACACACACGTCTAGTTAAACGCGTGCCTCCACAAACACACACGTCTAGTTAAACGCGTGCCTCCACAAACACACACGTCTAGTTAAACGCGTGCCTCCACAAACACACACGTCTAGTTAAACGCGTGCCTCCACAAACACACACGTCTAGTTAAACGCGTGCCTCCACACACACACACACACACACACACACACACACACACACACGTCTAGTTAAACGCGTGCCTCCACACACACACACACACACACAGTCTAGTTAAACGCGTGCCACCACACACACGTCTAGTTAACCTCTCTAGGGTATGTGGGACGAAATCAACCCACCTACTCAGCCAGTGGAATCCCGTGGCGCGATATTCAAATACCTTAGAAATGCTATTACTTCAATTTCTCAAACATATGACTATTTTACACCATTTTAAAGACAAGACTCTCGTTAATCTAACCACATTGTCCGATTTCAAAAAGGCTTTACAACGAAAGCAAAACATTAGATTATGTCAGCAGAGTACCCAGCCAGAAATAATCAGACACCCATTTTTCAAGCTAGCATATAATGTCACATAAACCCAAACCACAGCTAAATGCAGCACTAACCTTTGATGATCTTCATCAGATGACACCCCTAGGACATTATGTTATACAATACATGCACGTTTTGTTCAATCAAGTTCATATTTATATCAAAAACCAGCTTTTTACATTAGCATGTGACGTTCAGAACTAGCATACCCACCGCAAACTTCCGGTGAATTTACTAAATTACTCACGATAAACGTTCACAAAAAACAAATTATTTTAAGAATTATAGATACAGAACTCCTTTATGCAATCGCTATGTCTGATTTTAAAATGGCTTTTCGGCAAAAGCACATTTTGCAATATTCTGAGTAGATAGCTAGCCCGTGATGGCGAGCTATTTTGACAACCACCAAGTTTGACCCTCACCAAACTCCGATTTACTATGAGAAAAATTGGATTACCTTTGCTGTTCTTCGTCAGAATGCACTCCCAGGACTTCTACTTCAATAACAAATGTTAATTTGGTTCAAAATAATCCATAGTTATGTTCAAATATCCTCTGTTTTGTTCGTGCGTTCAAGACACTATCCGAAGGGTGACGCGCCCGACGCGTTTCGTGACAAAAAAATTCTAAATATTCCATTACTGTACTTCGAAGCATGTCAACCCCTGTTTAAAATAAATTTTTATGCGATTTTTCTCGTAAAAAAGCGATAATATTCCGACCGGGAAACCCTGTTTCGTTCAAAGACGAAAAAATAAAAACATGGTGTCTGCTCGTGCACGCGCCCCCAGTCTCATTGTTCTCTGATCGACCACTATCCAAATGCGCTACTGTTTTTCAGCCTGGGCCTGCAAAGACATCATTCAACGTTTTGCCGCCTTCTGAGAGCCGATGGGAGCCGTAGGAAGTGTCACGTTAAAGCAGAGATCCTCAGTTTTCAATAAAGAGAGTGTAGAAGGCCAAGAAATGGTCAGAGAGGGCACTTCCTGTAAGGAATCTTCTCAGGTTTTTGCCTGCCATATGAGTTCTGTTATACTCACAGACACCATTCAAACAGTTTTAGAAACTTTAAGGTGTTTTCTATCCAAATCAAACAATTATATGCATATTCTAGTTTCTGGGCAGTAGTAATAACCAGATTAAATCGGGTACGTTTTTTATCCGGCCGTGCAAATACTGCCCCCTACCCTAGAGAGGTTAAACGCGCGTGTCCACACACACACACACACACACACACACACACACACACACACGTCTAGTTAAACGCGTGCGTCCACACACACACACATACACGTCTAGTTAAACGCGTGCCTCCACACACACACACATACACGTCTAGTTAAACGCGTGCCTCCACACACACACGTCTAGTTAAACGCGTGCCTCCACACACACACGTCTAGTTAAACGCGTGCCTCCACACACACACACACACACACACACACACACACACACGTCTAGTTAAACGCGTGCCTCCACACACACACACGTCTAGTTAAACGCGTGCCTCCACACACACACACACACACACGTCTAGTTAAACGCGTGCCTCCACACACACACACACACACACACACACACGTCTAGTTAAACGCGTGCCTCCACACACACACACACACACACACGTCTAGTTAAACGCGTGCCTCCACACACACACACGTCTAGTTAAACGCGTGCCTCCACACACACACACACACACACGTCTAGTTAAACGCGTGCCTCCACACACACACACACACGTCTAGTTAAACGCGTGCCTCGATACACACACACGTCTAGTTAAACGCGTGCCTCCACACACACGTCTAGTTAAACCCGTGCCTCCACACACACACGTCTAGTTAAACGCGTGCCTCCACACACACACACACGTCTAGTTAAACGCGTGCCTCCACACACACACACACGTCTAGTTAAACGCGTGCCTCCACACACACACGTCTAGTTAAACGCGTGCCTCCACACACACACGTCTAGTTAAACGCGTGCCTCCACACACACACGTCTAGTTAAACGCGTGCCTCCACACACACACACACACACACACGTCTAGTTAAACGCGTGCCTCCACACACACACACACACACACACACACACACACACACACACGTCTAGTTAAACGCGTGCCTCCACACACACGTCTAGTTAAACGCGTGCCTCCACACACACACACGTCTAGTTAAACGCGTGCCTCCACACACACACACATCTAGTTAAACGCGTGCCTCCACACACACACACACACACACACGTCTAGTTAAACGCGTGCCTCCACACACACACACACACACGTCTAGTTAAACGCGTGCCTCCACACACACACACACACACACACACGTCTAGTTAAACGCGTGCCTCCACACACACACACACACACGTCTAGTTAAACGCGTGCCTCCACACACACACACGTCTAGTTAAACGCGTGCCTCCACACACACACACACGTCTAGTTAAACGCGTGCCTCCACACACACACACACACGTCTTGTTAAACGCGTGCCTCCACACACACACACACACACGTCTTGTTAAACGCGTGTCTCCACACACACACGTCTTGTTAAACGCGTGCCTCCACACACATACACACGTCTTGTTAAACGCGTGCCTCCACACACACACACACACACACACCACACGTCTTGTTAAACGCGTGCCTCCACACACACACACACACACACACACACACGTCTTGTTAAACGCGTGCCTCCACACACACGTCTTGTTAAACGCGTGCCTCCACACACACACACACACACGTCTTGTTAAACGCGTGCCTCCACACACACACACACACGTCTTGTTAAACGCATGCCTCCACACACACACACGTCTTGTTAAACGCGTGCCTCCACACACACACGTCTTGTTAAACGCGTGCCTCCACACACACACACACGTCTTGTTAAACGCGTGCCTCCACACACACATCTTGTTAAACGCGTGCCTCCACACACACACACGTCTTGTTAAACGCGTGCCTCCACACACACACACACACACACACACACACACACACACACACACACGTCTTGTTAAACGCGTGCCTCCACACACACACACACACACACACACACGTCTTGTTAAACGCGTGCCTCCACACACACACACACACACACACGTCTTGTTAAACGCGTGCCTCCACACACACACACGTCTTGTTAAACGCGTGCCTCCACACACACACACACACACACACACACACACACACACACACGTCTTGTTAAACGCGTGCCTCCACACACACACGTCTTGTTAAACACGTGCCTCCACACACACACACACACACACACACGTCTTGTTAAACGCGTGCCTCCACACACACACACACACGTCTTGTTAAACGCGTGCCTCCACACACGTCTTGTTAAACGCGTGCCTCCACACACACACGTCTTGTTAAACGCGTGCCTCCACACACACGTCTTGTAAAACGCGTGCCTCCACACACACACACACACACACACACACGTCTTGTTAAACGCGTGCCTCCACACACACACACACGTCTTGTTAAACGCGTGCCTCCACACACACACACACGTCTTGTTAAACGCGTGCCTCCACACACACACACACGTCTTGTTAAACGCGTGCCTCCACACACACACACACACACACGTCTTGTTAAACGCGTGCCTCCACACACACACACACACACACACACGTCTTGTTAAACGCGTGCCTCCACACACACACACACGTCTTGTTAAACGCGTGCCTCCACACACACACACACACGTCTTGTTAAACGCGTGCCTCCACACCACACACGTCTTGTTAAACGCGTGCCTCCACACACACACACGTCTTGTTAAACGCGTGCCTCCACACACACACACACGTCTTGTTAAACGCGTGCCTCCACACACACACACACACACACACACACACACACACACACGTCTTGTTAAACGCGTGCCTCCACACACACACACACGTCTTGTTAAACGCGTGCCTCCACACACACACACGTCTTGTTAAACGCGTGCCTCCACACACACACACACACACACACACATCTTGTTAAACGCGTGCCTCCACACACACACGTCTTGTTAAACGCGTGCCTCCACACACACACACACGTCTTGTTAAACGCGTGCCTCCACACACACACACACACACACGTCTTGTTAAACGCGTGCCTCCACACACACACACACACACGTCTTGTTAAACGCGTGCCTCCACACACACACACACACACACACGTCTTGTTAAACGCGTGCCTCCACACACACACACGTCTTGTTAAACGCGTGCCCTCCACACACACACACACACACACGTCTTGTTAAACGCGTGCCTCCACACACACACACACACACACGTCTTGTTAAACGCGTGCCTCCACACACACACACACACACGTCTTGTTAAACGCGTGCCTCCACACACACGTCTTGTTAAACGCGTGCCTCCACACACACACACACACACGTCTTGTTAAACGCGTGCCTCCACACACACACACACGTCTTGTTAAACGCGTGCCTCCACACACACACACACACGTCTTGTTAAACGCGTGCCTCCACACCACACACACACACGTCTTGTTAAACGCGTGCCTCCACACACACACACACACGTCTTGTTAAACGCGTGCCTCCACACACACACACACACGTCTTGTTAAACGCGTGCCTCCACACACACACACACACGTCTTGTTAAACGCGTGCCTCCACCACACACACACAACACACGTCTTGTTAAACGCGTGCCTCCACACACACACACACACACACACACACACACGTCTTGTTAAACGCGTGCCTCCACACACACACACACACACGTCTTGTTAAACGCGTGCCTCCACACACACACACACGTCTTGTTAAACGCGTGCCTCCACACACACACACACACGTCTTGTTAAACGCGTGCCTCCACACACACACACACGTCTTGTTAAACGCGTGCCTCCACACACACACACACACACACGTCTTGTTAAACGCGTGCCTCCACACACACACACACACACGTCTTGTTAAACGCGTGCCTCCACACACACACACACACGTCTTGTTAAACGCGTGCCTCCACACACACACACACACACACACACACACACGTCTTGTTAAACGCGTGCCTCCACACACACACACACACACATCTTGTTAAACGCGTGCCTCCACACACACACACACACACACACACACACGTCTTGTTAAACGCGTGCCTCCACACACACACACGTCTTGTTAAACGCGTGCCTCCACACACACACACACACACGTCTTGTTAAACGCGTGCCTCCACACACACGTCTTGTTAAACGCGTGCCTCCACACACACACACACACGTCTTGTTAAACGCGTGCCTCCACACACACACACACACACACACACACACACACGTCTTGTTAAACGCGTGCCTCCACACACACACACACACACACACGTCTTGTTAAACGCGTGCCTCCACACACACACACACACACACACGTCTTGTTAAACGCGTGCCTCCACACACACACACACACACACACACACACGTCTTGTTAAATGCGTGCCTCCACACACACACACACGTCTTGTTAAACGCGTGCCTCCACACACACACACACACACACGTCTTGTTAAATGCGTGCCTCCACACACACACACACACACACACACACACATCTAGTTAAGACCTCCCAACACATCCTTCTAACCCAGCAACACATTTTACCCGCTCAAATAGATCTAGTCTTGTTTTTATTCCCAGTTTAATGCCACAGCTGCGATTTGGCACCCTCTGGCAGATGGGGCACAACGGCACAGCTGTAAATATCTGCACTGTGGGGGAGTGGCATATTGAGCACAAAGCAGCAAAACAAAACACTCACATGAATGATGACTCCCTTGTCCAGCAGACTCTGCTTCTTTGCGGTCATCACAAAGTAGTGTGTGTTGTCTCTGTAGTACACAATGTTCTCCAGATCAATCCCTGCAATCACAAGACAACACAAAGCTTCATAAAACAACTGTGTCAGTCATGTTGACCATACAACCAAATTGTTTGACCCGGTTAGTGGGAGGATCATGTTCCAAATGCGGTGTGTATCATGACCAATTTGAGTGATGGTACACGACCCTTTCATTAAGAGGGGATTTGAGCGGAGGAGATTCCAGCCTGTCTTCACACTGCTGAACCTCACAAAGCCAAGCAGGCTGCTAGAAATCAGCAGCACCAGATCCTCGATGGTGTGTTAGCATGGGAAACATCTACAAGACAGAATGGTACTTCAGCAAAACACTCTTTATAAGAGACACTGGTTTCATGGATTAAAACATTTTATTGCGGTTCCCAATGGACTGATGTGATGACACCTAGGGTATCACCATTCCAGGTAAATTAGCCTGATCGCACATCAATGACCATAAGAGTTGGCAAGACCGCACAAACAGGTCTAAGGCTTGGCTAGAGGTCAATGCCCTGCAGAGGGGTACAGAACGTGTGTGTGTGTGGGGTCAGGTTTGTGAGATGGCCCACCGGTTTCCTCTTTGAGCTCCAGGAAGAACTTCTGGTTGAAGATGAAGGCCACGCCGCTGATCTCCTCCACCTTGGCCTCGGCTGTGGTATTCCTGTTAACGAAGTTGGCTGTGATGGCTATGGCCAGCTTGCCACGGAACTCTTTCCTCCTGAAACCTACAGTATGACGCAAAGCATCTTTATTGTTCTGCTGACACTCAACATGTAGGAAGTTAATAATTTTATACCAGATTAAACTGAGTCAGACAGATTGTGATAAGTCAGAGCAATCATTTTTTATTACATAGTGTTTAGGAAATACAGGCTGATAAGGTTAAGATAATGATATAGAACAAAAAGCATTAGGGGCATTATAAAATACTACCTTATAACTGTCTGAGCAATACTCCTGTCTGGGTGACAACTAACCCATGCATTTTCTTTTTTAGATACAGACTACACTCAAGACTGATCCAAATACTGTAATAGACTTTCACCAGTCACATGACCAGGTTCCATCTGTATACAAGCTGTTCATCTTCTCCGGGTGACTTCTGGGTAATGTGCTCTGACACAGGTCAAAGATTACCTGCACTATCTAGAGTTAACTGCAGATGAAGACAAGTACTCTAAAATGGTTGCGGCTTGATTTCAATAAAAAAAATTAACATGATTTTATAGCTTTTAATAGAAATTCCAAAGCCAAAAATAGTTAATTCAATTGCCAAAACAATGAAAATGTTCCATTGTCTGTCATATCCACATACTGTAGACATCATAGTAACTTCCTATTGAAGTAATACAATATTTAAGTGTATATTACTTCGTTTTTATTTGATTACTATTATTTTTAATTCTTTAAAGACATCTTCACATCTCTGCTCAGGCAGTAGCAGCCACCCAACGTTATCTTTGTGCCGTCTTCAGTCATCCAATTTAGCTAGGCTAGCCTGCCAAAGTACGCTGCAGAGCTGTCTGACAAAATAGTTTTACTAGTTCCTCAAAGTAGATAAGGCGTACTTTCACGAACTGTCTTGATCCCTCTCTCTCATCGTTGTGGTCATTTCTCTCTCATGGTCTGTGTGTAGCTAACCTAACGTAGCAGGCGTAAAAGTGGATCCATCTCTGGCTGACTTGGAAAAAACAGGTGCAATGGATTATGGTCATTGTAGTTAATTACCAAGTTTGTGTTAAACTAGGTTGAATATTTGCTTAATGAAAACTACAACTCCCTTCAGCCCAGCGTCCCACATACTTCTTGATTTCTCTTATGAATGATTCGATTTCTCTAGAAAAATGGAGCGTTGGGCTCAAAAAAATACAAATTGAATGTCGGTCAATTAGTTTACCACTTTTTTTTTTACAAAAATGTAGGTTAATAGCCCAGTACAACTTTTTCCCTCAGCCATGTTCTCTCACATCCTGGAACACCTTGTGTGCAGTTCTATTGGACTTTACCCCTTAAGACATGACTGAAATTGAAAGCATTTTATGACCATAAAGTGTTTATGACTGGCAAGCTAAGGGACAAATTCTGTTGTTTTTGCCCCTTTAGTTGAACATGTTTCCAAGAACAGGCTTATATATTGTTCAGGTGTGCAACTTCAGCCTTGCCCAGAAGTCTTACAGACAACTTTAAATGTTTACACAGTCAAACATTGTGTGTAGAGCAAATAACATCTCCATCATGTGTTCTTCTCACCGTCTAGCGTGTTTCTGCGTCCATCTGCACCAATCACCACGTCAAAGTCAAAGTCAACGAGGGGGTGGTTTTCTGGTCTGATCTCAGCTCTCCATCCAGGCCCTGGGAAAAGGACAACATACAGTATACAGCAGTGGAAAGCCATAACAATACAGCAATATATAGTCAACATGTTCTATTACTGTTAAGGTTGCATTTGAGACATGTTTGTTATTGATTACAAGTCACTACATTGTGCTTTTTGATTATTGTGAAGGCACTGTTAAATACATAGCTAAGTTGTCTCCAACTATAAATTGCTGAAATCTTGCTGAGGGTTTGTAATCTTTCACAACGCAGCGTGGTAAGTGGCAATGACGCAGAGAGAAACAGAGACCCTCTCCATATCAGCTCAACACTTCTGCCACACAGTCTCACAGAAACACACTGTGCCCACGGCACATTCTCCTAAGGTACCCACTTAAGAGCATCATCCCTGCTGCAGAAGACACATTGCAACACTAAATTTAGGCTCGTCTCCCATCTTTATCAGTCGAGTAACAACCACATGCTACAGTATAAAAACTAACTGGGGTAAAAGAGGGGGTTTGTTCAAATTCAATGTTTAAAATCAAGTGGGGAAGTTAGTGCAGCTGAGGGACTATGGAATACAGCTGAGGGACTATGGAATACAGCTGAGGGACTATGGAATACAGCTTCGGAAATATACAGTACTAGTCACGAGTTGACACCGACTCATTCAAGGGTTTTTCTTATTTTTTTACATTGTAGAATAATAGTTAAGACATAACTATGAAATCATGTAGTAACCAAGTGTTAAATCAAAATATATTTTATTTGAGATTCTTCAAAGTAGCCCCCCTTTGCCTTGATGACAGTTTTGCACACTCTGGGCACTCTCTCAACCAGCTTCACCTGGAATGCTTTACCAATCATGAAGAACTTCCCACATATGCTGAGCACTTGTTGGCTGCCATTACACAGCCTGGAGGTGTGTTCGGTCATTGTCCTGTTGAAAAACAAATTATATTCCATCTGGTTTGTGCTTAGTGGGACTGGCAAATTGATGCAGAATGCTGTGGTAGTCATGATGGTTAAGTGTACCTTGAATTTTAAATAATTCACCAAGTGTTACCAGCAAAGCATCCCACACCCCCTCCTCCAAGCATCATGGTGCGAACCACACATGCAGAGATCAATTGTTCACCTACTCTGCGTTTCACAAAGACACAGCGGTTGGAACCAAAAATCTCAAATTTGGACTAAGACGAAAGGACAGATTTCCACTGGTCTAATGTCCATTGCTCGTGTTTCTTGGCCCAAGCAAGTCTCTTCTTCTTATTGGTGTCCTTTAGTAGTGGTTTCTTTGCAGAAATTCAACCATGAAGGCCTAATTGAGTCTCCTCTGAAAAGTTGATGTTGAGATGCGTCTGTTACTTGAACTCTGAAGCATTTATTTGGCCTACAATCTGAGGAGCAGTTAACTCTACTGAACTTACGGGTCTTCCTTTCCTGTGGTGGTCCTCATGAGAGCCAGTCTCTTCATAGCGCTTGGTCTTTGCGACTGCAATTGAAGAAACTTTCAAAGTGCTTGACATTTTCCAGATTGACTGACCATGTCTTAAAGTAAAAATGGACTTGTGGATAGGGACCCCCTCCCTATCCACATCAAAGGGACAGCAGTGGAGAACGTGGAAAGTTAAGTTCCTCGGGGGTACACGTCACAGACAAACTGAAAATGGTCCACCCACACAGACAGTTGTGAAGGCGCAACAGCACCTCTTCAACCTCAGGAGGCTGAAGAAATTTGGCTTGTCACCCAAAACCCTGAGAAACTTTTACAGATGCACAATCGAGAGCATCCTGTCGGGCTGTATTGCAGCCTGGTACGTCAACTGCACCGCCCTCAACTGCAAGGCTCTCCAGAGGGTGGTGCGGTGTGCACAACGCTTCACCAGGGGCAAACTACCTGCCCTCCATGACACATACAGCAAAAAGATCATCAAGGACATCAACCACCCGAGCCACTGCCTGATCACACCGAAACCCATCCAGAAGGCGAGGTCAGTACAGGTGCATCAAAGCTGGAACCGAGAGACTAAAAACAGCTTCCATCTCAAGGCCATCAGACTGCTAAACAGCAATCACTAACAGAGGCTGCTGCCTACATTGAGACCCAATCACTGGCCACTTGAATAAATGGATCACTAGTCACTTTATACAATGCACTCTTAATAAATGTTTACATATCTTACATTACTGATATAATATGTACAGTTGAAATTGGAAGTTTACATACGCCTTAGCCAAATGCATTTAAACTCAGCTTTTCACAATTCCTGACATTTAATCCTAGTAAAAATTCCCTGTCTTAGGTCAGTTAGGATCACCACTTTATTTTAAAAATGTGAAATGTCAGAATAATAGTACAGAGAATGATTTCAGCTTTTATTTCTTTCATATTCCCAGTGGGTCAGAAGTTTACATATACTAATTGAGTGTTTGGTAGCATTGCCTTTAAATTGTTTAACTTGGGTCAAACGTTTTAGGTAGCCTTCCACAAGCTTCCCACAATAAGGTGGATGAATTTTGGCCCATTCCTCCTGACAGAGCTGGTGTTTCTGAGTCAGGTTTGTAGGCATCCTTGCTCGCACATGCTTTTTCAGTTCTACCCACACATTTTCTATAGGATTGAAGTCAAGGCTTTGTGATGGCCACTCCAATACCTTGAATTTGTTGTCCTTAAGCCATTTTGCCACATCTTTGGAAGTATGCTTTGGGTTATTGTCCATTTGGAAGATCCATTTGCGACCAAGCTTCAACTTCCTGACTGATGTCTTGAGATGTTGCTTCAATATATCCACATCATTTTCCATCCTCATGATGCCATCTATTTTGTTTAGTGCACCAGTCCCTCCTGCATCAAAGCACCACCCTGATGCTGCCACCCCTGTGGTTCACGGTTGGGATGGTGTTCTTCGGCTTGCAAGCATCCCCCTTTTCCTCCAAACATAACGATGGTTATTATGGCCAAACAGTTCTATTGTTGTTTCATCAGACCAGAAGACATTTCTCCAAAAAAGTATGAGTCCCCATGTGCAGTTGCAAACCGTAGTCTGGCTTTTTTATGGCGGCTTTGGAGCAGTGGCTTCTTCCTTGCTGAGTGGCCTTTCAGGTTATGTCGATATAGGACTCATTTTACTGTGGATATAGATACTTTGTACCCGTTTCCTCCAGCATCTTCACAAGGTCCTTTTCTGTTGTTCTGGGATTGATTTGCACTTTTCGCACCAAAGTACGTTTATCTCTAGGAGGCAGAACGTGTCTCCTTCCTGAGCGGTATGACGGCTGTGTGGTCCCATGGTGTTTATACTTGCGTACTATTGTTTATACAGATGAACGTGGTACCTTCAGGCGTTTAGAAATTGCTCCCAAGAATGAACCAGACTTGTGGAGGTGTACAATACTTTGGTCTTGGCTGATTTGTTTTCATTTTCCCATGATGTCAAGCAAAGAGGCACTGAGCTTGAAAGTAGGCCTTGAAATACATCCACAGGTACAGCCCCAATTGACTCAAATTATGTCAATTAGCCCATCAGAAGCTTCTAAAGCCATGACATTTTCTGGAATTTTGCAAGCTGTTTAAAAGGCACAGTCAATTTAGTGTATCTTCTGACCCACTAGAATTGTGATTCAGTGAATTATAAATGAAATTATCTGTCTGTAAACAATTGTTGGAAAAATGACTTGTGTCATGCACAAAGTAGATGTCCTAACCGACTTGCCAAAACTATAGTTTGTTAACAAGAAATGTGTGTGGTGGTTGAAAAACAAGTTAATGACTCCAACCTAAGTGTATGTAAACTTCAGACTTCAACTGTATATGCTGTATTTTATACCATCTGTTGCACCTTGCCTACGCCGCTCATCCATATACATATTCTCATTCACCCCTTTAGATGTGTGCATTAGGTAGCTGTTGGGGAATTGTTAGATTACTTGTTAGATATTACTGCACTGTCGGAACTAGAAGCACAAGCATTTCGCTAACTGCTAACCATGTGTATGTGACAAATAAAATTTGATTTTGCATCAAAAATTAAGCAAGCAAAACTGACCTACAAAGCATATGCGCTTCACTGTAGACCTAGAGGCAGCCTCTACTCGTAAATGGAATTATGCAAGCACGTGTTTCTAAATCAAAAACACAAGATTGAGAAGTAGCCAATCCATCTGTGGCGTGTGATGTCATTTTGATCAAGTACCAGGGCTTGAGGGAGAGAAAGACCTGGTGCAGCCAACCAATGAAAATCAGCAATAATGCTAACCATACAAACTCAATATGAACAACAATGAACAGAAATGTAAAAAACAGATTTCTAACAAACACTTAAGCATCAAACAAACAGTTGTAAACACAGCTGTCTAGTGCTGATTGCCAAGGTTATGTTAACATGGCATGGAGGTTTAAAATGCTGAACCATGCTTTAACAGAAGGTTGCTGGACCTGATACTGTGTTGGATTGAAATGTGTTTAACAGAAAGACGAAAAACATGACCTGTTCCTGTCCAGAGGTGGGAAACGCTGTATTTTCTGACTGAACCGAAAGAGTCACCTTCATTCTCCTGGTTCTCCGGTGGCTCCAACAGTTTGACAAACTCCACGTTGACATGGACCTCCACCCCCACGATGAGGGAGACCTTCAGTAGCATGAGCTGGAGCTGGCGAATACCTTCAGACACATACAAAGTATAATTAAGCAACAAGGCCAGAGGGGGTGTGGTATATAGCCAACATACCACAGCTAAACCGTGGTATATTGGCCATATACCACAAGCCTGAGGTGCCTTATTGCTATTATAAGTTGGTTACCAACGTATTTAGAGCAGTAAAAATAAACTTTTGCTCATATCCTTGGTATACGGTCTGATGTACCATGCTGTTAGCCAGCATTCAAGGCGAACCACACAGTTTAGAATTGACAACACTTATCCAACCACACACAATTAGTCTAATAACCTGTGGCCTTGATAGGCTTCGAGATACACAGTTAGTGAACTGCCAAATGACTGATATTCCATTCTGAGGTGTACCTAGCTAGCAGCTGGTAAGTCTGTTGTTTTCAACTTCACAAGTTAACCTGAGAAACGGTTTATATCAGCGAGTATTTAGGACTCTGTTACTAAAGCAGAGGGTCAGGAAAGGAAGCATCTCACACATGGGGATAGAATAAGCCTCATAGGAACAAGACGGACATCTCTATGAAAACTCTATGGAAATCTCCGTGGGGGAAAAATATACACACTGCTCAAAAAAATAAAGGGAACACTTAAACAACAATGTAACTCCAAGTCAATCACACTTCTGTGAAATGAAACTGTCCACTTAGGAAGCAACACTGATTGACAATAAATTGCACATGCTGTTGTGCAAATGGAATAGACAACAGGTGGAAATTATAGGCAATTAGCAAGACACCCCCAATAAAGGAGTGGTTCTGCAGGTGGTGACCACAGACCACTTCTCAATTCCTATGCTTCCTGGCTGATGTTTTGGTCACTTTTGAATGGTGGCGGTGCTTTCACTCTAGTGGTAGCATGAGACGGAGTCTACAACCCACACAAGTGGCTCAGGTAGTGCAGCTCATCCAGGATGGCACATCAATGCAAGCTGTGGCAAGAAGGTTTGCTGTGTCTGTCAGCGTAGTGTCCAGAGCATGGAGGCACTACCAGGAGACAAGCCAGTACATCAGGAGACGTGGAGGAGGCCGTAGGAGGGCAACAACCCAGCAGCAGGACCGCTACCCTCCGCCTTTGTGCAAGGAGGAGCACTGCCAGAACCCTGCAAAATTACCTCCAGCAGGTCACAAATGTGCATGTGTCTGCTCAAACGGTCAGAAACAGACTCCATGAGGGTGGTATGAGGGCCCGACGTCCACAGGTGGGGGTTGCGCTTACAGCCCAACACCGTGCAGGACGTTTGGCATTTGCCAGAGAACACCAAGATTGGCAAATTCGCCACTGGCGCCCTGTGCTCTTCACAGATGAAAGCAGGTTCACACTGAGCACATGTGACAGACGTGACAGAGTCTGGAGATGCCGTGGAGAACGTTCTGCTGCCTGCAACATCCTCCAGCATGACCAGTTTGGCGGTGGGTCAGTCATGGTGTGGGGTGTCATTTCTTTGGGGGGCCGCCATGTGCTCGCCAGAGGTAGCCTGACTGCCATTAGGTACCGAGATGAGATCCTCAGACCCCTTGTGAGACCATATGCTGGTGCGGTTGGCCCTGGGTTCCTCCTAATGCAAGACAATGCTAGACCTCATGTGGCTGGAGTGTGTCAGCAGTTCCTGCAAGAGGAAGGCATTGATGCTATGGACTGGCCCGCCCGTTCCCCAGACCTGAATCCAATTGAGCACATCTGGGACATCATGTCCCGCTCCATCCACCAATGCCACGTTGCACCACAGACTGTCCAGGAGTTGGCAGATGCTTTAGTCCAGGTCTGGGAGGAGATCCCTCAGGAGACCATCCGCCACATCAGGAGCATGCCCAGGCGTTGTAGGGAGGTCATACAGGCACGTGGAGGCCACACACACTACTGAGCCTCATTTTCACTTGTTTTAAGGACATTACATCAAAGTTGGATCAGCCTGTAGTGTGGTTTTTCCACTTTAAATGTTGTGTGACTCCAAATCCTGACCTCCATGGGTTGATAAATTTGATTTCCATTGATTATTTTTGTGTGATTTTGTTGTCAGCACATTCAACTATGTAAAGAAAAAAGTATTTCATAAGATTATTTTATTCATTCAGATCTAGGATGTGTTATTTTAGTGTTCCCTTTATTTTTTTGAGCAGTGTATATAATTCACCCGGTTGCCAAATGTTCCAATAAATGACACCAGAAGGCCAGTCTGTCAGCAGTGGTTTTGAAACACATAGCATTTGCATTTATGGGCTCCTCCACTTTGCATGTTGTTATCTAAGGCACGGCAGTTGCAGGGAGATAACGCTCACACACGCACGTCAGATTTCTTAGCAGAGCAAGCCAGATATATTTTTTAAAAATCCAACTGAAGAACGTGGAGTGAGTGAGGAGGAAGAGATCATGTAACAATGTTACCATCTGATAAATCTTTCAGCCACATTCAACTTCCGTCAGTTTTCCCCAGCAGAACACCAAAACAAGGAAGAATAACATTACTTAACATAATTTCCTATGAGATGAAGAATGACATTAGCAGTACAATACTTACTGATGTGGTCTATGGCTCCAGCACAAAATTTGCCGTAGAACTTCTTGGCCCCGAGGCCCCTGAGGTCGTGGATGGTGTAGGGCCACAGATGCAGCACGTTGTTCCTGGAGAAGGTGTCCCTCTTCTCAATCACCACCACCTTGGCCCCCAGCAGAGCAAGCTCGATGGCCGTACGCAAACCACAGGGGCCCCCTCCGATGATCAGACACTTGAGAGAGAGAGACTTCGTCATCAGTGTACAATAGAAACTGTAATTAAAACATCTCACATGATTAACAAACTGTTGCAGGAGGTGAAATTAGGTGAGATTACAGAAAATGCTATTAGCTACATCAAAAGGTGATCACCTCTTCCACATTAGCTCTATTGTATTGCAACCTCTGGTATTAAACATCAAAGATTAAAACAAGGCCTCATAAGGAGAACATATCAATACAGCATATAGGGCCCCATTATGAAATCAGGTTTCATATCCTACAATAAAACAAAACCACGAGTAATTTCACTGGTGTGATCCACTGACGGCATGACAGAGCATTGAGATGACCTTATCCTCTGACGTAGTTGTTGGCCTGTCATATAGGCAACTCCACGGTAACAGAATGACGCGGATATATTAAAGTGAAAAATCTGAGTACGCCAAACAAAAACCAATGATTGTAAAGTTAAATAGTTTTATATGGTCTATGCACAAGGACGACTTAACTTCCACTGGAGATCTTACAAAACACATTTACTTCAAGAACAGTGAAGATTCAAAAAGTTTGGTAACAGAATGACACCACAAACCGCAATTCGTGTTTAGAGTTGTATTGTTTGTGACTCAAACATCTGAGCGTTGGACAGAGTCAGGTATTTGAAGGTTACTAGGCCAGTCCAGGCCTGAGTGTGGTGGGTTTGAATGAGCGGATATCACTCCACTGACTGCACTTGGACATGGATGTCTGCTATGCATTATGGGGGATTTGTCTCACCAGACAACCAGCGTTGCTGAAAGGGGTCAGCTGATTACAGTCAGACTTAGTCCTCAAGAGATACTTTGTGCCATTCATGAGGTTGTTATTACTAGAGACTTGACCTGTGGTATTTCAACTACACAGCTTGCAAAATCTCAGCATGCATAGTATTCAACAGAATTAAAGCCCATTTAGACCAAATAAAGGTGACAATGAACTGTTGGAATGAAAGGAATTAATTGGCCCTAATGTGGCTCTGTACAAGGTGAATGATTGTCACTGGGATCTGGAGACGATAGTGTCATTTGGCTCTGTGTGGAGCTGTGGCTTTTGGGCTATTCTTAGAGAATGCTCGAGTCAGCGCTCACGTTGTTGTGTACCGTTTCCAGAGCTTGTCATGAACCCTACACAGATCGCACCATAAGAGGTCAACTAAGGGGAGAAAAAAAACGATTGTGTCACTTTTACTGGACACAACAATAAGGATGAGTTAAGTCCTGCAAGTCTGGCAGGGCCAATACTCAGGTGTTTACCCGCGTGTGACAGCAGTGTTTTTAAAGGTCTGGCAAAATACAAGTTTCCTTGTTTACTGAGAAGTCTCTTTTGTCTATACTGCAGCTGTGAGAAACTGGTGCTTCCATACAGAGGTGTATCCAGTGCCATTCAGGTTCAGACACGATGCCCAGATGAGGGATTTCACAAAAGACCAAGCCTAGTTTCATAATGAACATGTTTTGTTAACATCCGTACAATGTAAAACATTTGGTGATATTTCATCACTTTCAGACACAAAACCCAACCCTGATTGGTTCATGGGTGCCTGGGCACACATGAAATCCAAGATCCCTTAATACTGCTGCACTATTTAACAAATACAGTACCAGTCAAAAGTTTGTACACACCTACTCATTCCAGGGGTTCTTTATTTTGACTACATTGTAGAATAATAGTGAAGACAACAAAACTATGAAATAAGATATGGAATCATGTACTAACCAAAAAAAATAAGTGTTAAACTAAAATATATTTAACATTTGAGATTCTTCACAAGGAGCCACCCATTGCATTCTCTCAACAAGCTTCATGAGGTAGTCACCTGGAATGCATTTCAATTAAACAGGTGTGCCTTGTTAAGTCAATTTGTGGAATTTCTTTTTCTTAATGCGTTTGAGCCAATCAGTTGTGTTGTGACAAGGTAGGGGGTTATACAGAAGTTAGCCGTATCATGGCTAGAACAGCTCAAATAAGCAAAGAGAAAGGACTGTCCATCATTACTTTAAGACGTGAAGGTCAGTCAATACAGAAAATGTCAAGAACTTTGAAAGTGCAAAAACCATCAAGCGCTATGATGAAACTGGCTCTCATGAGGACCACCACAGGAAAGAAAGTTTCCTCTGCTACAGAGGATAAGTTAATTAGATTTAACTGCACCTCAGATTGCATCCCAAACAAATGTGTCAGAGTTCAAGTAACAGACACATCTCAACATCAGCTGTTCAGAGGAGACTATGAATCAGGCCTTCATGGTGGAATTGCTGCAAAGACACCACCACTAAAGGACACCAATAAGAAGAAGAGACTTGCTGGAGCCAAGAAACACGAGCAATGGACAATAGACCGGTGGAAATCTGTTCTTTGGTCTGGTGATTCTAAATGAGATTTTTGGTTCCAACCGCTGAGTCTGTGAGACACAGAGTAGGTGAACGGATGATCTCTGCATGTGTGGTTCTCACCATGAAGCATTTTACATTTTAGTCATTTAGCAGACGCTCTTATCCAGAGCGACTTACATTAGTGAATGCATACATTTCATTAAAAAAATTTTTCTCCGTACTGGTCCCCCGTGGGAAATCGAACCCACAACCCTGGCGTTGCAAACACCATGCTCTACCAACTGAGCCAGACTGCATGGTGGTGTGATGGTGCTTTTCAAGGCACACTTAACCAGCATGGCTACCACAGCATTCTGCAGCGATACGCCATCCCATCTGGTTTGCGCTTAGTGGGACTATCATTTGTTTTTCAACAGGACAATGACCCAACACACCTCTATGCTGTGTAAGGGCTATTTGACCAAGGAGAGTGATGGAGTAATCAGATGACCTGGCCTTCACAATCACCCAACCTCAACCCAATTGAGATGAGTGGGACCGCAGAGTGAAGGAAAAGCAGCAAACAAGTGCTCAGCATGTGGGAACTCCTTCAAGACGGTTGGAAAAGCTTCCTCATGAAGCTGGTTGGGAGAATGCCAAGAGTGTACAAAGCTGTCATCAAGGCAAAGGGTGGCTAGTTTGATGAATCTCAAATATAAAACATATTGATTTGTTTAACACTTTTTTGGGTACTACATGATTCCATATGTCATTTCATAGTTTTGATGTCTTCACTATTATTCTACCTTGTAGAAAATAAAGGAAATCCCTTGAATGAGTAGGTGTGTCCAAACTTGATTGGTACTGTATGTTGAATTTATGAAATATAGAAAAGTACTAACTCTCCAGGCGATGCTTTCCAAAGGTCTGGAGGGTCAACAATTCAATACAACGATTAATACAACTAACATACTCAAGTGAGTCACCCATATGGAATGCGAGTGTATATTACAATATCACTGTGTCCATTTTATTTATTTAACTAGGCAAGTCAGTTAAGAACAAATTCTTATTTACAATGACGGCCTACAGCAGGCCAAACCCGGACAACGCTGGGCCAATTGTGCACCGCCCCATTGGACTCCCAATCACGGCCGGTTGTGATACAGCCCGAATTCGAACCAGGGTGTCTGTAGTGACACCTCAAGCACTGAGATGCAGTGCCTTAGACCATTGCGCCACAAGGGCGTGAACCAATCTGAATGAATAGGATATGCAAATCTACATGTGTTACATAAACAAGCAAGCATAAGAACCAAAACTATTCCAGTCACTACAGCAATGTAAAACAAAAACCATAATCCCACTTTAAAATGGGATTAGAAAATAGTTGGCCATGGAATTTGGCTAGTCTACAGTCGTGGCCAAAAGTTGAGAATTACACAAATATTAATTTCCAAAGTTTGCTGCTTCAGTGTCTTTAGATATTTTTGTCAGATGTTACTATAGAATACTGAAGTAGAATTACAAGCATTTCATAAGTGTCAAAGGCTTTTGACAATTACATGAAGTTGATGCAAAGAGTCAATATTTGCAGGGTTGAACCTTATTTTTCAAGACCTCTGCAATCCGCCCTGGCATACTGTCAATTAACTTCTGGGCCACATCCTGACTGATGGCAGCCCATTCTTGCATAATCAATGCTTGGAGTTTGTCAGAATTTGTGGGGTTGTGTTTGTCCACCCGCCTCTTGAGGATTGACCACAAATTCTCAATGGGATTAAGGTCTGGGGAGTTTCCTGGCCATGGACCCAAAATATCCATGTTTTGTTCCCCGAGCCACAAGGTGCTCCATCATGCTGGAAAAGGCATTGTTCGTCACCAAACTGTTCCTGGATGGTTGGGAGAAGTTGCTCACTGAGGAAGTGTTGGTACCATTCTTTATTCACAGCTGTGTTCTTAGGCAAAATTGTGAGTGAGCCCACTCCCTTGGCTGAGAAGCAACCCCACACATGAATGGTCTCAGGACGCTTTACTGTTGGCATGCCAACAGGACTGATGGTAGCGCTCACCTTGTCTTCTCCGGACAAGCTTTTTTCCGGATGCCCCAAACAATCGGAAAGGGGATTCATCAGAGAAAATGACTTTACCCCAGTCCTCAGCAGTCCAATCC
Organism: Salmo trutta; assembly: GCF_901001165.1. NCBI lineage: Eukaryota > Metazoa > Chordata > Actinopteri > Salmoniformes > Salmonidae > Salmo > Salmo trutta. Next base: position 43,936,138 of record NC_042963.1, read on the forward strand.
CTGTACCTTTTGCAGAATATCAGTCTGTGCCTGATGTTTTTCCTGGAGAGAAGTGGCTTTTTTGCTGCCCTTCTTGACACCAGGCCATCCTCCAAAAGTCTTCGCCTCACTGTGTGTGCAGATGCACTCACACCTGCCTGCTGCCATTCCTGAGCAAGCTCTGTACTGGTGGTGCCCCGATCCCGCAGCTGAATCAACTTTAGGAGACGGTCCTGGCGCTTGCTGGACTTTCTTGGGTGCCCTGAAACCTTCTTCACAACAATTGAACCGCTCTCCTTGAAGTTCTTGATGATCCGATAAATGGTTGATTTAGGTGCAATCTTACTGGCAGCAATATCCTTGCCTGTGAAGCCATTTTTGTGCAAAGCAATGATGACGGCACGTGTTTCCTTGCAGGTAACCATGGTTGACAGAGGAAGAACAATGATTCCAAGCACCACCCTCCTTTTGAAGCTTCCAGTCTGTTATTCAAACTCAATCAGCATGACAGAGTGATCTCCAGCCTTGTCCTCGTCAACACTCACACCTGTGTTAACGACAGAATCACTGACATGTCAGTTGGTCCTTTTGTGGCAGGGCTGAAATGCAGTGGAAATGTTTTTGGGGGATTGAGTTCATTTGCATGGCAAAGAGGGACTTTGCAATTAATTGCAATTCATCTGATCACTCTTCATAACATTCTGGAGTATATGCAAATTGCCATCATACAAACTGAGGCAGCAGACTTTGTGAAAATTAATATTTATGTCATTCTCAAAACTTTTGGCCACGACTGTAGACTATCAGACAAGCACCACCCAGAATCTCACTGTCATCTAGGCCTATCTAACTCCAGCATCCTTCCCTTAGGACCCCTAATGTTTTCCTCTGAGAATTAAGTCATTCAAACACTACGCTAAACATTCAAGAAAATGTACACCTAAAATGGGCAGAAATAATATTTTTTAAAACAGCCTGCATTATCAAATCCATTGTGTTGTAATGGATTTGCTGATTTTGCACTGTCAAAAGAATTGGTTTCATATGTGAGGAGGTTAATCATGCTTTCCTTGTTTGACATGATCCTGTGGACGTGTGCAGTGTAGCTGTTCTCCGTATTGCTCCCATAAGAAGCGGCTACCAGCTGGGTGTGTAGGGATATCATATCTCATAACAGTATAAGAGATACACAGCAACAGTCTGTCGTGCATCATAACATTACCATGAAAGAGAAGTCACATTATGAACCTATTGTACAACTAGTACTTTAACATACTGTAAATAGTACTTTAACCTCTTTTGTATAACTGCCTTAATCTTGCTGGGCCCCAGGAAGAGTAGCTCCTGCCTTGGCAGGAAATAATAAGGAATCATTACAAATACACATTTTTGACCAACATTTTATAAGTAAGAACCCCTTTTCAAGTTGTAAACTATTAAGAGTTTTGAGTGAATGTGAATTGATGTCACAGGGCTTCGATTTAATTTAAAAAATAAATTAACTGTAGTCTGGCTCATAGTAGTAAAGAATTAGATAAAAAGGTAGCCAGCTATGAATCATCATTCCTTATGCAGATATGGGATATTAGCATGGAGAATATCATGTATTCAATCCCAATGTGGAAGCTCTGCCCAAAAGGCAAATATAGGGTTTATTCATTTTAGGCTCCTTCCTTATAATCGACAGGTAACTGCCAAAATAATGGAAACACTTGAGTAAATAAGGGATACAAAGTATATTGAAAGCTGCTGCTTCCACACAGCTGTGGTGCCGATGTTAATTACGCAATTAACATCACGCTCATGTATAAAATGCTGGGCAGGCCATTATTTTAGCTCCCATGGCTATTCCCTCATTTACATTGACCCACTTTATTATTTATTTAAATTGTTTTGCACTGACTCCCTTGCACACTCACTAGACTCTACCCCCACACACTACACTGACAATCCAACAAACAAATATTGACACCACACACATGCTGCTGCTACTGTTTATATTACAGTATATCCTGATTGCTTAGTCACTTTTACCCCTACCCACACTAACGGGAGATTCTGGAGCGGTGCCCGAGTCAGCGTTACTGTGAAAGCACAGGTGGTGGTACCTTCATTTGGAAGGACGGGCTCGTGGTAATGCCTGGAGCGGAATACCATTCCAGACATTATTAGGAGGCATCCTCCCCTCAGCAACCTCCACTGTGTAAAAGCTTGGGTGATTTCTTACCCTAGTGCCCTCACAGGCCTGGGCTTTCTTGTACTCCTTGTGGCCGGCTCTCTTGTCCAGTTTGGTCCAGAGGGCCTTGGCCTTCCAGTTGGTGACCGTGGCTTTGAGGTTGCTGTAGAAGTTCCTGTAGTCCAGTGGGTCCAGATCCATCTGCCTGCATAAGATACAGAAGGCCTGCATAGTGCCCTTACACGTGGACGCCTGGACAAAGTTCTCAAAGAGCTGCCTGGCCTGAGCACTCCTCTCATCCTCTGTTTCACACATCTTCCGTTTTGGAGACTGTCTGGGCAGTCCCTCGCTCCGGCCCCAGCCCTCACAGGCTTAGTTAGACTATGACACAACTGCCATCTCAGCGGGTTCTGGAAAGGAAAATGGCATTTGATTTTATTACAGCGTCACTTCGCACTCAGACTATCGACAAAAATCATCTAGACATTTGCTCTGTGATATGGTCTCCCAAGTAATGTTACATGGTAATTAATAGCACGCTTAATAAAACATGACAAAAATAAATTCTTAAAAAGTCCACAAGTATAAGTTGCACCCTGTAGCTTGATTATGTTACTGGACTTTAAAAAAAAATAAAAAATCAAAACAAGGAGATGTCACATTAAAATGTATGTAATATCTCTAGCATGTTCTCAAGACACAATACAACCTGCACTCCTTCATATAAGAGTCACAGCGAAATAGAAGTTGAAATAGTACATCCTGTTTAAAGCATGAGGATGCTGTTGCATAAATCATCATAAATATCCCTAATTTGCATAGCTGGAGATGTCATGACAGCTCAGAAACAAAGCCCATTAAACAGGTGCCTCAAGTCCTCAACAGGCAGCTTCATTAAATAGTACCCACAAAACACTAGTCTCAACATAAACAGACGACTCCGGGATGCTGGCCTTCTAAGGCAGAGTTCCTCTGTACAGTGTCGGTGTTCTGTGGCCCATCTTAATCTTTTCTTTTTATTGGCCAGTCAGATATGCCTTTTTCTTTGCAACTCTGCCTAGAAGGCCAGCATCCCGGAGTCGCCTCATCACCATTGACTGGTGTTTTGCGGGTACAATTTAATGAAGCTGCCAGTTGAGGACTTGTGAGGCGTCTTTCTCAAACTAGACACTAATGTACTTGTCCTCTTGCTCAGTTGTGCACCAGGGCCTACCACTCTTTCTATTCTGGTTAGAGACAGTTCGCGCTGTTCTGTGAAGGGAGTAGTACACAGTGTTGTACGAGATTCTCAGTTTCTTGGCAATTTCTCACATGGAATAGCCTTCATTTCTCAGAACAAGAACAGACTGACAAGTTTCAGAAGAAAGTACTTTGTTTCTGGCCATTTTGAGCCTGTAATCGAACCCGCTGATGCTCCGGATACTCAACTTTTTTTTAAAAAAGGCCAGTTTTATTGCTTCTTTAACTGTTGTTTTGATTTTCAGTTGTCTTAACATTATTGCAAAAGGGTTTTCTAATGATCAATTAGCCTTTAAAAATTATAAACTTGGATTAGCTAACACAACGTGCCATTGAAACACAGGATTGATGGTTGCTGATAGTGGGCCTCTGTATGCCTAATGTAGATATTCCATCAAAAATCTGCCCTTTCCAGCTACAAGTCACTTACAACATTAACAATGTCTACACTGTATTTCTGATCAATTTGAAGTGCTTTTCTTTCAAAACAAGGACATTTCTAAGTGACCCCAAACTTTTGAATGGTAGTGTAATAGTGTACACACATTTCACTGCCTCCATCTGCAGTCTCTCCCAGTACCTGCCCAAATAACAGAACAAGCTACGCCATTCAACTAGTCATCATTCAGTAATTCATCCTCTTCAAGTAAGCATACCACCAATTTCAAGCAGCATATTGTAGGAGCATGTGCTCATGATGTATCCAAGGAAATCAAATCTGTTATTCGATTTAATACATTCGCTCAATGACTCTGCCCGTCATGTCAATTGAAATGTAAACCTGGATGTGTTAAAGGAACCACCAAAGTTCTAAAGTAGGGGAGACTGCTGTTTCCATGAGGCCTGAAACATGATGCCCTTTGATATTTGGATCATTTGAACAGCTATGTGCAGACTGCAGGAGCGCGGAACGCAAACAAGTGAGAAGTCTGGCCTCATCTCCCCACTGCTTTTAGTGGACCAGAGGGGGTGTCATCTCTCATACCCAATCACGTTTGGCAGATTGCTAGATGAGATGTTGCTAAGGCTCTGGCACTAAAATTCAGATGCGCTCTGCTCCAAGCTACACTGCTCTTCTCTCTGTCCAGAGTGAACTACTCATGGGACGTTTCAGCTCAGTCAAGAGAGAAATAAAATGTAACTACATGACTTCTGATTGGGAATTCTCACACATTTCAACTTCGCTTCCTCTAGGGGGGTTGAAGACACACAGTAACCCACACAATTCCAGGGAGTCAGTGTGGTATGGGATAGTTCACGGCCTAATCTATATTTAACCGGTTGAAGCACTGTGGGAAATTGCACAGGGAGAGTCTGGAATTATATCGCACTCACAATCTGCCTCTATTCGTAGAAACTGTTTTAAGTAGAGTAGAAAACTAGAACAAGACACTTATGTTTCCACTGAAACCCCTGTATTTAGACACACACTCATGGGGAATATAGGGTAGACTGGGACAATATGCAAAACACAACATACTTCTACAAACTCAAGAACATGGCAGGAGTTTGTTGGAAGAAAAAAAAACTAATTTTCCCATCACCTAGAATCAAAAGCCAACAGCTAGCTACACAACAACAACCATGTTAGCGGCTGTGTCCATGTACAGTACCTTCAGAAAGTACTCACACCTCTTGACTTTTTCCATATTTTGTTGGGTTACAGCCTAAATGTAAAATTTATTAAATTGAGATTGTCGTATTCTGTGTAGGCTAGTGACACAAAATAAGTTGCATGGACTCACTGCGTGTGCGCGCAGTAGTGCTTAACATGGTTTTTTTTAATAACTACCTCATCTCTGTTTCCCCACACATACAGATAATTGTAAGGTCCCTAAATCAAGCAGTGAATTTCAAAACAGATTCAACCACAAAGACCAGGTAGGTTTTCCAATGTCTTGCAAAGGGCACATATTGATATATGGGTGTAAAAAAAAAAGCAGACACTGAATATCCCTTTAAACATGATGAAGTTATTAATTACACTTTGGATGATGTATCAATACAACCAGTCACTACAAAGATACAGGCGTCCTTCTTAACCCAGTTGGGGTTAGAGGAAGGAAACCACGCAGGGATCTCACCATGAGGCCCATGGTGACTTCAAAAAAAAGTTGAGTTAACCTCAAGGATCGGATCATTTTCAAATTGTCACCTAAAAATGACATACCCAAATCTAACTGCCTGTAGCTCTGGACCTGAAGCAAGGATATGCATATTCTTGATAAAAATCTAATTTTCAAATGATATTAGTCACATGCGCCGAATACAACAGGTGTAGACCTCACGAGTACCTAACCAACAATGCAGTTTAAAAAAAATACAGATAAGAAATAAAAGTAATTAAAGAGCAGCAGAAAAATACCGGGTACAGGTACAGAATCAATGTGCAGGGGCACCAGTTAGCTGAGGTAATATGTACATGTAGGTAGAGTTATTAAAGTGACTATGCATAGATGATAAACAGAGTAGCAGCGGTCTAAAAGAGAAAGGGGGAGGCAATGCAAATAGCCTAGGTAGCCATTTGATTAGGTGTTCCTGAGTCTTATGGCTTGGGGGGGGGGGGGGGGTAGAAGCTGTTTAGAAGCCTCTTGGACCTAGACTTGGCGCTCCGGGATTGCTTGCCATGTGGTAGCAGAGAGCACATCTATGACGGTAGCTGGAGTGTGACAATTTTTAGGGCCTTCCTCTGACACCGCCTGGTATAGGAGGTCCTAGATGGCAGGAAGCTTTGCCCCTGTGATGGGGCCGTACGCACTACCCTCTGTAGTGCCTTGCGGTCGGAGGCCGAGCAGTGCTCTCGGTGGTGCTCTCGATGGTGCAGCTGTAGAACCTTTTGAGGATCTAAGGATGCATGACAAATCTTTTCAGTCTCCTGAGGGGGAATAGGTTTCGTCGTGCCTGCTTCACAACTGTCTTGGTGTTTGGACAATATTAGATTGTTGGTGATGTGGACACCAAGTAACTTGAAGCTCTCAACCTACTCCACTGCAGCCTTGTCGATAAGAATGGGGGCATGCTCTGTCCTCTTTTTCCTGTATTCCACAATCACCTCCTTTGTCTTGATCACGTCGAGGGAGAGGTTGTTGTCCTGGCACCACACGGCCAGGTCTCTGACCTGCTCCCTATAGGCTGTCTCGTCGTTGATCAGGTCTACCACAGTTGTGTCATCGGCAAACTTGATGGTGTTGTGCAGTCATGACTGAACATGGAGTACAGGAGTGGACTTAGCACACACCCATGAGGCCCCCTGGTTGAGGATCAGCGTGGCAGATGTGTTGTTACCTACCCTTACCACCTGGGGGGAGCCCGTCAGGAAGTCCAGGATCCAGTTGCAGAGGGAGGTGTTTAGTCCCAGGATCCTTAGCTTAGTGATGAGCTTTGAGGGTACTATGGTGTTGAACACTGAGCTGTAGTCAATGAATAGCATTCTCACATAAGTGTTCCTTTTGTCCAGGTGGAAAAGAGCAGTATGGAGTGCAATAGAGATTGCATCATCTGTGGATCTGTTTGGGCGGTATGCAAATTGGAGTGGGTCTAGGGTTTCTGGGATAATGGTGTTGATGTGAGCCATTACCAACCTTTCAAAGCACTTCATGGCTACGGAAGAGAGTGCTACGGGTCTGTAGTCATTTAGGCAGGTTACCTTCGTGTTCTTGGGCACAGGGACTATGGTGGTCTGCTTGAAACATGTTGGTATCACAGACTCAATCAGGTACATGTTGAAAATGTCAGTGAAGTCACCTGCCAGTTGGTCAGCACATGCCCGGAGCACACCTTGGCGTGACCCTGGACAACACCCTGTCGTTCTCCACTAACATCAAGGCGGTGACCCGATCCTGTAGGTTCATGCTCTACAACATTCACAAAGTACGACCCTGACTCACACAGGAAGCGGCGCAGGTCCTAATCCAGGCACTTGTCATCTCCCGTCTGGATTACTGCAACTCGCTGTTGGCTGGGCTCCCTGCCTGTGCCATTAAACCCCTACAACTCATCCAGAACGCCGCAGCCCGTCTGGTGTTCAACCTTCCCAAGTTCTCTCACGTCACCCCGCTCCTCCGCTCTCTCCACTGGCTTCCAGTTGAAGCTCGCATCCGCTACAAGACCATGGTGCTTGCCTACGGAGCTGTGAGGGGAACGGCACCTCCGTACCTTCAGGCTCTGATCAGGCCCTACACCCAAACAAGGGCACTGCGTTCATCCACCTCTGGCCTGCTCGCCTCCCTACCTCTGCGGAAGCACAGTTCCCGCTCAGCCCTGTCAAAACTGATCGCTGCTCTGGCACCCCAATGGTGGAACAAGCTCCCTCACGACGCCAGGAAAGCGGAGTCAATCACCACCTTCCGGAGACACCTGAAACCCCACCTCTTTGAGGAATACCTAGGATAGGATAAAGTAATCCTTCTAACCCCCCCCCCCCTTAAAAGATTTAGATGCACTATTGTAAAGTGGTTGTTCCACTGGATATCATAAGGTGAATGCACCAATTTGTAAGTCGCTCTGGATAAGAGCGTCTGCTAAATGACTTAAATGTAAATGTAAATCCGTCTGGCACCGCAGCCTTGTGCATGTTGAACTGTTTAAAGGTCTTACTCACGTCAGCTACGAAGAGTGTGATCACAGTCGTTCGGAACTGCTGGTGCTCTCATGCATGTTTCAGTGTTATGTGCCTCGAAGCGAGCAAAGAAGTAGTTTAGCTCCTCTGTGAAGGCTTGTGTCACTGGGAAGCTCTTGGCTGTGCTTCCCTTTGTAGTCTAATGGTTTGCAAGTCCTGCCACACATGATTTGACCTTAGTCCTGTATTGACGCTTCGCCTGTTTGGTTCGGAGTGCATAGCATCGGAGGAATCCCGGAACATATTCCTTCTGTGCTAGCAAAACAGTCCTGTAGCTTAGCATCTGCTTCATCTGACCACTATTTTTATTGATCAAGTCACTGGTGCTTCCTGCTTTCATTTTTGCTTGTAAGCAGGAATCGGGAGGATAGAATTATGGCCAGATTTGCCAAATGGAGGGCAAGCTTTGTATGCGTCTCTGTGTGTGAAGTAAAGGTGGTCCAGAGCTTTTCCCCCCTCTGGTTACACATTTAACATGCCGATAGAAATTTGGTAAAAACGGATTCAAGTTTCCCTGCATTAAAGTCCCTGGCTACTAGGAGCGCCGCCTCTGGATGAGCATTTTCCTGTTTGCTTATGGCGGAATACAGCTCATTCAATGCTGTTGTAGTGCCAGCCTCTGACTGTGGCGGGGTGTAAAACAGCTACGAAAAATACAGATATACTTATCTAGGTAGGTAGTCTACAGTTTCTCATGATACAATTGCGCGAGACTTCCTTAGATATCGTGCACCAGCTGTTACTTACAAAAATACATTGTGCCCCCTTATCTTACCAGACGTCGCTGTTCTATCCTGCCGATACAGTGTTGATAGTGTCGTCGTTCAGCCACGACTCCGTGAAGCATACGTTTTTACAGTTTTGAATATCCAGTTGGTTGGTTTATTTACTTATTTTTGTACATAATGTTTCCGCTACCGTCTCTTATGACCGAAAATAACTTCTGGACATCAGGACTGAGATTACTCACCACAGACTGGCAGAATCCAGTCTGACGAGTCAGATATACTGCTTTCTCAGGAACAGGCCCAGATCCGTGATTTGCATGAAGAGGCGGATTAAAAAGGGGCAGAGGGTGGGCTGACTTCTGAGAATTCATAGGCGAACGCATAAACCCCCACTTCCTTCCATTCTGCTAGCAAATGTGCAATCTTTGGACAATAAAATCGATGACCTACTTGGAAGAAACTACAAAAGAACACAATCGATTGGGGGCACGTAAAACGTCTGCCTTCTCCGGCGCCATCTTAAGTTTGTGGAAATGTGAAATTAATGTAGGAGAATATAAACACATTAGATCTGATAAAAGATAATACAAAGAAAACTTTTTTGTACCATCATCTTTGAAAACACAAGAGCCATAATGTATTGTTTTAGGCAAGGTGCAATTTTGGCCACTTGATGTCAGCAGTGTATATGCAAAGTTTTAAACTGATCCAATGAACCATCGCATTTCTGTTCAAAATTTTGTATCAAGACTGCCCAAATGTGCCTAATTGGTTTACTAATAACTAAGTTCATAACTGTGCACTGTCCTCAAACAATAGCATGGTTTTATTTCACTGTAAATTGGACAGTGCAGTTAGCTTAAATTCTTGTTAATCTTTCTGCCAATATCAGATATGTCAAAGTCCCGGGAAATGTTCTTGTTACTTACAACCTCATGCTAATCGCATTAGCCTACATTAGCGGTTTTAATGGCTGTGATAGGAGAAAACTGACGGACCAACAACATTGTAGTTACTCCACAATACTAACCTAAATGACAGAATGAAAAAGAAAGCCTGTACAGAATACAAATATTCCAAAACATACATCCGGTTCCAATAAGATACTAAAATAAAACTGCAAAAAAATCTGGCAAAGAAATGAACTTTATGTCCTGAATACAAAACGTGTTATGTTTGGGCCAAATCCAATATGTTATGGATTTGCCTGTCATCGGCAAGGACGAGGGAGTTAAGGATACAAATAAAAACAGAAGAGCAAAGCACAGGCAAGATCCTAGAGGAAAACCTGGTTCAGTCTACTTTCCAGACACTAAGAGACAAATTCACCTTTCAGCAGGACAATAACCTAAAATACAAGACCAAATATACACTTGAGTTCACAACATTGAATGTTCCTGAGTGGCCTAGTCACGTTTGAATTAAATCTGCTTGAAGATCTATGGCAAGACATGAAAACGGCTGTCTATGATCAAGAACTAACATAAAAAATAAAATAAAAAAATAGACAAACATTGCACAATCCAGGGGTGGAAAGCTCTGAAGAGACTTACCCAGAAATACTCAGAATTACCATTGGCAGCAATTACAGCTAACATGTATTGAGTCAGGGGTGTGAATACTTATGTAAATTAGATCTGTATTTAATTCAAATGCAACATTGTCTAAAAACATGTTTTTTTTTGTCATTATGTGGTGTTGTGTAGAAGGGTGACAATTGTTTTTATTCAGGCTATAACACAAAATGTGTTATAAGTCAATGGGTATGAATACTTTCTGAAGGCACTGTAGGTTACCTGGACATAGCCTGAGGTAAGGAAAAAGTATACAGCAGTGGAGGCTGCTGAGGGGAGGACAGCTCATAATAATGACTGGAAGAGTCAATCGAGTCAAACATGTGGTTGATACCATTCCATTGACTCCCTTCCAGCCATTACTATGAGCTGTCCTCCCCTCAGTAGCCTCCACTGGTGTACAGGTAGAGCTAACCAAGAAGTATAATTACGTTTACATTTTAGTCATTTAGCAGACGCTCTTATCCAGAGCGACTTACATTTCATTTCTTTTTTCGTACTGGCCCCCCGTGGGAATCGAACCCACAACCCTGGCATTGCAAACACCATGCGTTGCAAACACCATGCGTTGCAAACACCATGCTCTACCAACTGCGCTACAGGGAAGGCCAAACAAACAAGACATGGGTATTGGTTACAACAGCTAGAAAGGGGTTGGTTTTGCAACAGACAGGCTATAACTTAACATTAGACATAATGATCTAAAAATCCTGCTTTTCAAATCTGTTATCATCCTTTACCTCTGCTGAGAGTTGGAGTAGCCAGGGCAATTTGGAACAAGAAAAGTGTTCTGTTCATGAATCCTCTATCAGCATATGATAAAAAGTAAGGCTGTGAATTTCAACATATGCTCTTGCTTAAGAGACCTTTTAAGGAAGTGTGCTTGATCACTGATAAAGGTTTATGTTATTCTGACTATGTAGGTCAACCCACAAAAGCACATTTCAGTACTTTTTTTTCAAACTTAAAATTGGACGTTTGATACAAGGCCATTGACAATGCTAAATATTTCAGATAAAAATAAGTTTGAGCTTTTGCATACAGTTGTAGTGGAAAATGAGTTTAATGTAGAAGTAAGCTTCTTATTAGTTCAGACCAGCTGACTGAGTACTGTGGTAGTAGACTGGGAGTGCTGAAGCACATAGTGTAATGTTAAGAGAACAGTATGAGAGAAGGAAAGTCATGCCTTCCCAGTGAGACAGGAATCAAAATGAGGTGGTCCTATCTCCTCTGTAGCTCAGCTGCTAGAGCATGGTGCTCGCAAGGCAGGATAATGGGTTTGCTTCCCAGGACAAAGCTAAAATGTATCCGAGCATGACTAAAATGGCACACACACACACACACACACACACACATTGAACAAAAATATATACTTTCTTTTTCTTTTTTTAAACATGTAAAGTGTTGGTCCCATGTTTCATGAGCCGAAATGTTCCATACGCACAAAATGTGTTTACATCCCCGTTAGTGAGCATTTCTCCTTTGCAAGAGATAATCCATCCACCTGACAGGTGTGGCTTATCAAGAATCTGATTAAATAGCATGATCATTACACAGGTGCACCTTGTGCAGTGGACAAAAGGCCACTCAAATGTGTAGTTGTGTCACACAATGTCTCAAGTTGAGGGAGTGTTTAATTGATAGGCTGACTGCAGGAATGTCCACCAGAGCTGTTGCCAGAATTTCTCTACCATACACCACTTCCAACGTCGTTTTAGAGAATTTGGCAGTACATCCAACCGGCCTCACAACCGCAGACCACGTATGGTGTCGTGTGGGCGACCGGTTTGCTGATGTCAATGTTGTGAACAGAGTGCCCCATGGCGACGGTGGGGTTATGGTATGGGCAGGCTTAACCTATGGACAACGAACACAATTGAATTTTAATGCACAGAGATACCATGAGGAGATCCTGAGGCCCATTGTTGTGTCATTTATCCGCCAGCATCACCTCATGTTTCCGCATAATGTATCTCTGACCAACAAATGCATATCTGTATTCCCAGTCATGTGAAATCCGTAGATTAGGGCCTAATGAATTTATTTCAAGTGACCGATTTCCTTATATGAACTGTAAAGCAGTAAAGTCTATGAAATTGTTGCGTTTTTAATCTATCAAAGAAGAGCCGACAAGTGCCTGGCCAGACACTGAGCCAGGAACACCTCGAAAAACACATGGCTCACTGGCTCTGAGCACCAAGCAAAGAGACTTCTTCCTAGACCATCACAGCTTGTATAAACCGATCTCTTTACAGTACAGGCAATGGCAATTTCATAATACAGTCTAGAGCTCATAGGACATTCTTTTTCCATGGGGAAAATCCCAAAAGTCTCACACTAAGCATTTAGGGCGTGTCAGTGGTGGTGTGGTGAAAGGGAATTCAAAGTGGTTGGCTGGTGACATGCAGGTTTTAATATGATGCTAATTAACTCCAGCACACTCAGTTTCCGCCCAGGCAGGAAACATCCCCTGGAGGAATGTCAGAGATGTGAAATATGGACCTGCTGCATGATAGACAGGACAATTTGTAATGGAGAAAGAACAGAGAAGGCCCTTTATGAAATATAATTATATTAGTTAGGTCAGTTGTTCCTTTCCTCCAATCAGGAAAGGGACATAACCTAACTTGAAAAAGAACATTACAGTCATATCTATGAAGTCAAATAACATTCAAACTTAGATTCAACATGGTCATACTCCTAGTTTATTAGCATTTACTACAGATTCCACATCATAGAAAAGGTCCTGCTTGACATGAACTCCAGTCCGTCTGCCCAATGGACGGTTTCATATGTTAGCCTTAATGACCGGGGATATGTAGGTCATGCCATTACCACACAGGCCGTAATGACATCTCTGGAGGACCATCGAGAGACCAAATCTATGCACATCAAACCAGATAACACCCACACCCATCCTTGGCAGGATAAGCTATAAACTAGCGATCCAGCAATCACATACTTGCAATTCCCTTGGCTTAAAGACGACATGGTCAAGCCGACATCTGCAGTGGCCATACAGCATTTACTGCGATATGGCCTCTGCAGAAGTCAGGGCATTTATACTTCACTGAGCTGTTATGAAGGAAGTGAGTTTATATAGGACCTTCCGCTCCCACCTACCGTCACCCAAACATGTCAATGCAGAGTTACACGTAGCCCTCCGCATTGTTACAAAGTTTGAGCGGTGTGGAGCTCAATTTGCCCTCTAAGGCTTCGCAATTGCGTCACACCTTCCATACAAAGCCTCCGACCACATTTTCGGCTCAAGCATAAAATGGACTTTTACTGTAATAGACACACATTCATGTAATAAGGCAAAGCGTTAACAGGTGCTGAAGACCGTGACCAACCGCTAGGGCGGAAAATGAAGTATATGCGAGGGGAGAAATAGTGCGAGGGCTGGTATAGAAGGACCAATTATACTGGTAATTACTGCACAGTGCAAAGACATCCTGGAAGATATTCTTGCTTTCAGATAATAGCAATTCCACAGTAACAATTAGGCTGAGACTCAGATTTTTCCCATTTAAAAAAAAATGGACATCAAAATTGAATAAACCATACAACTATGCACAATGACTACTTTGAACAATTTACACAGTAAATTAAATAAAAACATTTACTGGAAAAACTGTGCAGATGCAAAGTTGGTTAACAGAATGACAGCAGAATATACCTCAGTGTTATTCTGTTACCAACTTTTGTATTTGCACAGTTCTTCCTGTTATTTTCCTCTTCTACTTGAACACATGCCAAAACTTTACCATCAATGTACCTTCAACACACCACAATATATAAATATTTCAACAAACATCAATTACCTCAATAGTAGATCTATTGCATTATTAAAACCGCATCAAAGAGCTCTGCAGTGTATTCATACATACCAATTGTAGACCAAAGTAACGGAAGTGTAAACTGACTGAGAACCCCAGGAACCTGACAGACTGCAAGCCCAGGTGTCAATAAGCAGGTAGATAAGGGAATAGACTCAGGGTGGAAGCCAATCATATCTGGAGCTTGGAGGAAAATCCATGCAGGGACATTTACAACAAGTGGTCTTATCTAATTGACTGTGGTTTACTAATAAGAGCATAATGCAGTGCTTTGTAAAATACAATCCTACAATAGTCACCCAATAAAAAAAACAAGCAATCACAGTGATAATACTATAAAAGGAAAAGTTTGTCTCCCGCTCACATTCTTCTGTCTGTATGGATACTTCCATCTCAGTCAACCTTCACAGAGAATGTATTGGCCTCAAATCATCTGACAGAAAACCATCCGGTTCGAGAGCGACACCCCTAGCTCCTGATGTATTTTTGTCCTGCCTCTGGGCTGATATGCAGGCCCAGCCCTTATAAATCTCTGACTTATTCTAGTAGTGATAGAGCTTGGGTAACTGTTTTTTACATGGGCAACAAGGGCGAGATTATGAAAAGCTCACTTCAAAAGCTAAAAGATTAACATTACGACCATAACAATGGGATTGAGGTCCTTATAGAAAAATGCTTTGGCCATTGAGAGGGTTTAGGATTAAAGTCACATTGACAGGAACGAAAGCCAGGGACTTGGTAAACATGGGGCATATTGGTGCAGCCAGAGACAGGTTTAAAAAAACAGCAATGTTCCCAGGAAATCTTAACCCAAATGTGACAAACACATTCATATAAATGTTTCAGATTTTCAATTCTAGCCTCTGTAAAATGAATAAGTAGTGCAAAGATGTATCAACACACCTTTAAGTTGGTAATAGTCCAGGGAAAATAAGCGTTTTGGTAGGGATTTGTCTAACGACCTTCCACTCACACTTAAAGCTGCAATATGCTACTTTTTGGGCAACCCACGAAATTCACATAGAAATGTGATTTACAGATTTGTCATTCACATTGAAAGCAAGTCTAAGTGGTAGATATGTTTTATTTCTATGCTTTCTGTTCTTAAGCGTTGTTTTTGCATCTTACTTTTGTACACCAGCTTCAAACAGCTGAAAATACAATATTTTTGGTTAAAGAAAAGTTATTTCACTGCTTGTTTTGTCAAACTGAAATTAGGCAAACTAGCCTAATTTTAGCATCCGGGAAATGACAGCCCTTTCTGCATATTGCACCTTTAAGCTCCTTGTGCCAATTGTTTTTCTAGCAGTTGTTTACAGAACGCATGTTTTGAAAGGGGCTTTTCAGTTCTGACAAGACCAATATACAGATAATTGACAAAATAAAGGAAACACTTGTGTAAATGAGGGTTACAAAGTATATTGAAAGCAAGTGCTTCCACACAGGTGTGGTTCCTGAGTTGATGACGCGCTTAACATCCGATCAGGCTTATGGTCATGTACAAAAATGCTGGGCAGGCCATTATTTTGGCTACCATGTCTATGCCCCCATAGGATGCCAATGCCTCCATCCACAGTGCATGAGTGGTCACTGAATGGTTTGATGAGCATGATAAATTATGTAAACCATATGCCAAGGCCGTCTCAGTCACCAGATCTCAATCCAATTGAAAACATATGGGAGATTCAGGAATGGCACCTGAGACAGCGTTTTCCGCCACCATAAAAAAAAAAAAAAATCAAATTATGGAGTTTCGCTTGGAAGAAAGGTATCACATCCCTCCAATAGAGTTCCAGACACTTGTAGAATCTATTCCAAGGTGCATTGAAGTGGTTCTGACTCGTGGTGGCCCAACGCCCTATTAAGACACTCAGTTGGTGTTTATTTGGGCAGTTACCTGTACATTGCTGAACTGAACCCTCACCCAAATTGAACACCCTCGCAAAATGTGCGTTCACATGAATGAACACAAACGGCTCATAATGACCTGAAAGGGACCAAGTCACTAACTTCTTTCTGACTGAGTTTAGCTGTAGTTCGTTAAATCCATCTGAATTCTATGACAGGTCAAAGGACCCGAGGCACCTGCTCCACTCACCTCCGATCTGTTGACGGGAGGTAGGCCAATCCAGCCAACATTTCCATAAAGTCATATACTAGTATTTAAGTCAGACAGAGCCAGTCATCCCTCAAGACTGACAGCCTTTGTTACAGCGTGAACAACTTGATAATTGCGTACATTAGTTACTACAGCCTGTTGAATACGTTTTTCAGAGCAAATTGATGACTAAAAGGCTTTTTGAATCGTTAAATTGTCTCAAATAATCTGATATGTACCATATAACACACTTGCCTTTCCAACAGTGCAGGGTTGTAAAATATGGAGCATGATGTTTTTCAACTTGGACGGTGTAACCAAATACTATTATACCGTATTCAGAACACGATAGCATCTCCTAAGAAACGTATAAATATTTTAGTGGCACACGTTGAACTAAAATAATACGAGCTAAAATGGAATAGAATTATACAGGCAATTTGTTTAGTGTTAAAAGCTCACCAGAATACAACGGACTTTTAGATAACATTGTCAGTCACTTACATCTGTGTGTCAATTGAAAGTAACTTTAAAATGACAGCTGTCCCAATAAAGACTCCTTGCTTTATCCAGAATACACTTTCCTACAGGCGTTACAAAGTTCCACCGAGCAATTAACGTCAAAGTATCCAACTTTTAGCTCAGTCTGTTGACTACCGAAATGTACTCACGTTGTAGCCTTCAAACGGGAGCTGTAGATAATGCCCAATGATTATTTGATAATGCCCAACAAATCTTTAAAAGGCGGTACTTCAGTGTAATAGCGTCAAATGGGAATCTGTACTTGGGGAAACGTGAGCGTAAATGAATGCGTCATTCGAAACCAATTGGGAAGGTGGTATTTACCAAATAAAAATAAAAACACGTTTTTATTTAACCATTATTTAACTAGGCAAGTCAGTAAATAACAAATTAGTATTTACAATGACGACGCTGGCCAATTGTGCGCCGCCTTCTGGGACTCCCAATCACGCCCGGATGTGATACAGCCTGGACTAGACAAATGTGATTCGTTCGATTGCGCCCAATGACTCCTTGTAGTTCACTGTTTGGTTGGAGCTGCCTTGGGCATCTGTTGGGGGTGTTCCCCTGCTCAGACATTGCATGCATCAACCAATGGTTGCGTGCCACGTCATCTACTGTGCTATCATTTAGACACAAGTTACATTTTTCGAAACGCAATTGTTAAAATACTTCAAACTTAACTGTGCAAAAATAAAACAGTTTGTGTCCCTTGGGAAGTCCCTTGGCAATTCTATAGTCTACATTGGAAAAGGTTGCTGACAGTTGGTCCCAGGATTCGTC
This sequence comes from Salmo trutta, assembly GCF_901001165.1. Lineage (NCBI taxonomy): Eukaryota > Metazoa > Chordata > Actinopteri > Salmoniformes > Salmonidae > Salmo > Salmo trutta. The sequence continues at coordinate 43,953,694 of NC_042963.1, forward strand.
TGGCAATAATACTGCGTTCAAAACCAAGTGAGAAGGTGTTAATTACCAGTTGTGAAGTCGTAAATACCTGTTGGAGGCTTTCAGGCATTTGTTGAGAAACAAAGATTGGCTAATGGCCAACAAGCTGCATCAACGATAAACTAAACATACAGCTATCATGCTTGTAAACAAATTATAGTGTTTAAAAAAAACATGTTAATACATTGCTTTTTATAAATAGTGTTTTGTTGTTACATTTAACTTCCGAAATGCTGTTATCGAGGTCATTTCAATAGTAGGTGACGTCAGAGGTCAGCATGTCAGAGAAGTCGTAGGTCATTTCAATAGTAGGTGACGTCAGAGGTCAGCATGTCAGAGAAGTCGTAGCTCAGTGATGATTGACGAGTTTCACACTAGTAATTATGAGTTGGAAGGGCGGTCAAGTAGATTTTCCCAGTCAGATGTAGGCCGTCATTGTAAATAAGAATTTGTTCTTAACTGACTTGTCTAGTTAAATAAAGGTTCAATTTAAAAATGTAAAAAAATGCCTATGCCTTTTAAAGTGTGTTGGATTATTATTTTTTTATCCAACTTGCGCCTACATGTCTGACTGCATGATGTTTAAAGAAATTATATGACCAAAGGTCATGAAGTTTTGACTGCAAGTTTCTGCAGCTGCTCTTCACCAACTTGATCCTGCCTGCATCGTGGAAGGCTCTATTGTCAACCAATCATTAGGGTGTTTTTGTAGGGCCCACCCCATGAGAATGTGGCCAAAGACGTTACTGAAACAGGAAGCAACTGCATGTAGGCCTATATACAAATGAATGCGATATTTGAGTCTCCCGCTCAGTAATTGATTGTAGAATGAACACATATAATTTCAGTTTGTGAGTGTGTGATATGGGGGTTGGAACCATGTTTATTTTAGCATTGTAAAGATTTTTAAAAATAAATAATGGCAACACTGCTATGTTGAACATCTCATTCCAAGATCATGGGCATTAATAAGGAGTTGATCCCCCTTTGCTGTTATAACAACCTCCACTCTTCTGGGAAGGCTTTCCAATAAATGTTGGAACATTTCTGCAGGGACTTGCTTCTATTCAGCCACAAGAACATTAGTGAGGTCGGACAATGATGTTGAGCGATTAGGCCTGGCTCGCAGTCGGCGGTCCAATTCATCCCAAAGGTGTTCGATGGGGTTGAGGTCAGGTCTCTGTGCAGGCCAGTCAAGTTCTTCCACAACGATCTCGACAAACCCTTTCTGTATGGACCTCGCTTTGTGCATGAGGGCATTGTCATGCTGAAACAGAAAAGGGCCTTCTCCAAACTGTTGCCACAAAGTTGGAAGCATAGAATCGTATTGAATGTCATTGCACGCTGTAGCGTTAAGATTTCCCTTCACTGGAACTAAGGTGCCTAGTACACCATGAAAAACACCCCCAGATCATTATTCCTTCTATACCAAACTTTACAGTTGGCACTATGCATCGGAGTAGGTAGCGTTCTCCTGGTATCCGCCAAACCAAGATTCGTCCGTCGGACTGCCAGATGGTGAAGCGTGATTCATCACTCCAGAAAACACGTTTCCACTGCTCCAGAGTCCAATGGCGGCGAGCTTTACACCACTCCAGCCGACGAGTGGCATTAAGCATGGTGATCTTAGGCTTGTGTGTGTTTGCTCGGCTATGGAAACCCATTTCATGAAGCTCCAGACGAACAGTTTTTGTGCTGACGTTGCATCCAGAGGCAGATTAGGACTCAGTAGTGAGGACAGATGATATTTATGCGCTACACACCTCAGCAGATCTGTTCTGTGAGCTTGTGTGGCCTACCACTTAGCAGCTGAGCTGTTGTTGCTCCTAGATGTTTCCATTTCGCAATAACAGGACTTACAGTTGACCGGAGCAGCTCTAGCACGGCAGAAATTTGACGAACTGACTTGTTGGAAAGGTGGCATCCTATGACAGTGCCACACTGAATGTCACTGAGCTCCAAAAAAACATTCTACTGACAATGTTTCTCTATGGAGATTGCATGGCTGTATGCTCAATTTTGTACACCTGTCAGCAATGGGTGTGGCTGAAATATCAGAATCTGTGGTCATAGGACACATTGCCATTGGGAATGGTCACATATTCTGGTGCTAATTGAAACTTCTACCCAATTTCAGTTTTCAGTGTGATCAGAGCTGGAATATACAGTACCAGTCAAACGTTTGGACACCTAGTCATTCAAGGGTTTTTCTTTCTTCTATTTTCTACATTGTAGAATAATAGTGAATACATCAAAACTATGAAATAACACATATGGAATTATGTAGTAACCAAAAAAGTTTAACCAAAAAACAAATCTAAATATATTTGAGATTCTTCAAAGTAGCCAACCTTTGCCTTGATGACAGCTTTGCACACAATAAGCATTCTCTCAACCAGCTTCATGAGGTAGTCACCTGGAATGCATTTCAATTAACAGGTGTGCCTTCTTAAAAGTTAATTTGTGGAATTTATTTTCTTCTTAATGCTTTTGAGTCAATTGTGTTGTGACAAGGTTGGGGTGGTATACAGAAGAGATCCCTATTTAGTAAAAGGCCAAGTCCATATTATGACAAGAACAGCTCAAATAAGCAAAGAGAAATGACAGTCCATCATTACTTTAAGACATGAAGGTCAGTCAATCCGGATAATTTCAAGAACTTTGAAAGTTTCTTCAAGTGCAGTCGCAAAAATCATCAAGCGCTATGATGAAACTGTCTCTCATGAGGACCATAACATGATGATCTCCGCATGTGTAGTTCCCACAGGAGGTGAGATGGTTTGGGGGTGCTTTGCTGGTGACACTGTCTGTGATTTATTTAGAATTCAAGGCACCCTTAACAAGCATGGCCACCACAGCATTCTGCAGCGATACACCATCCCATCTGGTTTGCGCTTAGTTGGACGATCATTTGTTTTTCAACAGGACAATAAGACAAAATACATCTCTAGGCTGTGTAAGGGCTATTTCGCCAAGAAGGAGAGTGATGGAGTGCTGCATCAGATGACCTGGCCTCCACAATCACCTGACCTCAACCCAATTGAGATGGTTTGGGATGAGTTGGACCGCAGAGTGAAGGAAAAGCAGCCAACAAATGCTCAGCATATGTGGGAACTCCTTCATGACTGTTGGAAAAACATTCCATGTGAAGCTGTTGTCATACGCGTCGTAAGGGACAGACCAAGGCGCAGCGGGTATAGTGCTCATCTTCTTTCTTTATTTAGAGTGAACACTCAAACAAAATAAACAAACAGTTCCGTAAGGCACATGGCTATACAGAAAACAACCACCCACAAACCCAAAGGAAAAAAGGGCTGCCTAAGTATGGCTTCCAATCAGAGACAACGAAAGACACCTGCCTCTGATTGGAAACCATACTCAGCCACACATAGAAAATGAACATAGAAAATAAAAACTAGAACAAATCCCCTCTAAATAATCCAAACCCCCAAAACACACAAAAACAACACCCCCTGCCACGCCCTGACCATACTACAAATGACCCCTTTACTGGTCAGGACGTGACAGTACCCCCCCCCCCCAAAGGTGCAGACCCCGACTGCACCTCAAAACCCCCCAAAAAAACAACCCCAAGCCTAAAGGGAGGGAAGGGAGGTTGGCCACCGTCAACGACGGTTCCTGTGCTACATCCCCCTTCGCCAATCCTCCCACTACGGAGGTGGCTCTGGCTCTGGGCGTAGCTCCCGTTCTGAAGACTCTGGGCTGCAGACCACCGCTGAAGGCCCTTGGCTGCAGACCGCCGCTGGAGGCCCCGGGCTGAGGGGCGTCGCAGGAGGCCCCGGGCTGAGGGGCGTCGCAGGAGGCCCCGGGCTGAGGGGCGTCGCTGGAGGCCCCGGGCTGAGGGGCGTCGCTGGAGGCCCCGGGCTGAGGGGCGTCGCTGGAGGCCCCGGGCTGAGGGGCGTCGCTGGAGGCCCCGGGCTGAGGGGCGTCGCTGGAGGCCCCGGGCTGAAGAGCGTCGCTGGAGGTTCCACGCTGAAGAGCGTCTCTATAGGTTCCGGACTGGGGACCTTTGCTGCAGGCTCTGTGCCATGGGTCATCACTACTGGTTCCGCGTCATGGATAATCACTGGAGGCTTTGTGCCATGGAGCATCACTGGAGGCTTCGTGCCATGGATCATCCCTACAAGCTCCGTGTCATGGACCATCCCTACAAGCTCCGGGCCATGGATCATCACTGGAGGCTTCATGCCATAGATTATCGCTGGAAACGTCAGACCATTGACCATCATTAGAGGCTTCCTTCGGGGCGCTGGAACTGGTCTCACCGGACTGAGGAGACGTACTTCGGACCGTGTGCTCACAGCAGGCACCGGCCTTACCGGGCTATGGTGGCGCACTGGAGGTCTGCTTCGTGGGGCTGGCATAGGAGGCGCCAGGCTAGTCACACACACCTTCAGGCTAGTGCGGGGAGCAGGAACAGGACGTACTGGGCTCTGGTGACGCACTGGAGGTCTGCTACGTGAGACTGGTATAGGAGGCGCCAGGCTAGTCACACACACCATCATGCTAGTGCGGGGAGCAGGAACAGGACGTACTGGGCTCTGGTGACGCACTGGAGGTCTGCTACATGGGACTGGCAAAGGAGGCGCCAGGCTAGTACCACATACCTTCGGGCTAGTGCGGGGAGCAGGAACAGGGCGTACTGGGCTATGGTGGCGCACTGGAGATTGAGTGCGCGGAGCAGGCACAGGGTCCACTGGGTCTTGGAGGCGCACTGGAGGTCTGGAGCGCACGGCCTGCACAACCCGGACTGGCTGGATACTCAACTCCGCTCGATCACTGCGGGGTGCGGGCACAGTTCGCACCTGCCTTTGTATGCGCCCTGACAACACAAAATACGGTGTCTGCTCCATCACTTGCTCCTCATAGTAAGCCCGGGAAGTTGTCTCAGGACTCCATCCTGACCCTGCCCAACTCCCCTTGTGCCCCCCCCTAAAATGTTTTGGGGCTGCCTCTCCGTCTTGCCTTTAGGTGCATTTAGAGCCTCCTCTCGTCACCGCTCTGCTCTTGCTGCCTCCACTTCTTCCCATGGACGGCGATTCCATCCCTCCTGGATCTCCTCCCATGTCCAGGATCCCTTGCCGTCCAAGATCTGCTCCCATGTCCATTCCTCCTGCTGCTCCTTCTTCCGCTGCTTGGTCCTTCTTTGGTGGGTGGTTCTGTCATACGCGTCGTAAGGGACAGACCAAGGCGCAGTGGGTATAGTGCTCATCTTCTTTCTTTATTTAGAGTGAACACTCAAACAAAATAAACAAATGACCAAACAGTTCCGTAAGGCACACGGCTATACAGAAAACCACAAACCCAATGGAAAAAAGGGCTGCCTAAGTATGGCTTCCAATCAGAGACAACGAAAGACACCTGCCTCTGATTGGAAACCACACTCAGCCACACATAGAAAACGAACATAGAAAATGAAAACTAGAACAAATCCCCTCTAAATAAACCAACCCCAAAACACACAAAAACAACACCCCCTGCCACGCCCTGACCATACTACAATGACAAATGACCCCTTTACTGGTCAGGACGTGACAGCTGTTTAAGAGAATGCCAAGAGTGTGCAAAGGGTGGCTACTTTGAAGAATCTAAAATATAAAACATATTTTGATTTGTTTAACACTTTTTTGGTTACTACAGTACATGATTCCATATGTGTTATTTCATCATTTTGATGTCTTCACTATTATTCTACAATGTAGAAAATAGTAAAATAAAGAAAAACCCTTGTGTCCAAACTTTTGACTGGTACTGTAAATGTTTGAGGACCGGGTTTTGTTTTTTCTGGATTCCATTAGAATGACAATTGCAGAGAAAGGGACAGGGCAACAACTCTGTAACGGCTGTCTGAAGAGAGAGTGGACCAAAACGCAGCGGAGTTAGTGTTCGTCATCTTTAATTAAGGAAGAACACTATACAAACAAAACAAGAAAAAAATCGACAGCCAAACAGTCCTGTCAGGTGAAACACAATGACAGAAACAATTACCCACAAAACCCCAACGGAAAAACATGCACTTATGTGTGACTCCCAATCAACAACAACGAACTTCAGCTGTGCCTGATTGGGAGCCACACACACACGGCCCAAAACAAAGAAATACAAAAACATAGAAAAAGAACATAGAACACCCACCCAATGTAACACCCTGGCCTAACCAAAATAAAGAACAAAAAACCCCTCTCTATGGCCAGGGCGTTACAAACTCTTACAATTCCAAATATTTAATCCTGCAAGATACTTAATTATACAGTATAACTACCTTTTTTTGTCAAAGCAAAGATGCATAATTTTCTACAGTATATCAGTCTATATTGGTCCGCTAATACTAGAAAATGACCAGTTGTGAAAAAATATTTTTTTACAAAAATAATATATACTGCTCAAAAAAATAAAGGGAACACTTAAACAACACATCCTAAATCTGAATGAAAGAAATAATCTTATTAAATACTTTTTTCTTTACATAGTTGAATGTGCTGACAACAAAATCACACAAAAATAATGAATGGAAATCCAATTTATCAACCCATGGAGGTCTGGATTTGGAGTCACACTCAAAATTAAAGTGGAAAACCACACTACAGGCTGATCCAACTTTGATGTAATGTCCTTAAAACAAGTCAAAATGAGGCTCAGTAGTGTGTGTGGCCTCCACGTGCCTGTATGACCTCCCTACAACGCCTGGGAATGCTCCTGATGAGGTGGCGGATGGTCTCCTGACGGATCTCCTCCCAGACCTGGACTAAAGCATCTGCCAACTCCTGGACAGTCTGTGGTGCAATGTGGCGTTGGTGGATGGAGCGAGACATGATGTCCCAGATGTGCTCAATTGGATTCAGGTCTGGGGAACGGGCAGGCCAGTCCATAGCATCAATGCCTTCCTCTTGCAGGAACTGCTGACACACTCCAGCCACATGAGGTCTAGCATTGTCTTGCATTAGGAGGAACCCAGGGCCAACCGCACCAGCATATGGTCTCACAAGGGGTCTGAGGATCTCATCTCGGTACCTAATGGCAGTCAGGCTACCTCTGGCGAGCACATGGGGGGCTGTGCGGCCCCCCAAAGAAATGCCACCCCACACCATGACTGACCCACCGCCAAACCGGTCATGCTGGAGGATGTTGCAGGCAGCAGAACGTTCTCCACGGCGTCTCCAGACTCTGTCACGTCTGTCACATGTGCTCAGTGTGAACCTGCTTTCATCTGTGAAGAGCACAAGGCGCCAGTGGCGAATTTTGCCAATCTTGGTGTTCTCTGGCAAATGCCAAACGTCCTGCACGGTGTTGGGCTGTAAGCACAACCCCCACCTGTGGACGTCGGGCCCTCATACCACCCTCATGGAGTCTGTTTCTGACCGTTTGAGCAGACATATGCACATTTGTGGCCTGCTGGAGGTCATTTTGCAGGGCTCTGGCAGTGCTTCTCCTGCTCCTCCTTGCACAAAGGCGGAGGTAGCGGTCCTGCTGCTGGGTTGTTGCCCTCCTACGGCCTCCTCCACGTCTCCTGATCTACTGGCCTGTCTCCTGGTAGCGCCTCCATGCTCTGGACACTACGCTGACAGACACAGCAAACCTTCTTGCCACAGCTCGCATTGATGTGCCATCCTGGATGAGCTGCACTACCTGAGCCACTTGTGTGGGTTGTAGACTCCGTCTCATGCTACCACTAGAGTGAAAGCACCGCCAGCATTCAAAAGTGTCCAAAACATCAGCCAGGAAGCATAGGAACTGAGAAGTGGTCTGTGGTCCCCACCTGCAGAACCACTCCTTTATTGGGGGTGTCTTGCTAATTGCCTATAATTTCCACCTGTTGTCTATTCCATTTGCACAACAGCATGTGAAATGTATTGTCAATCAGTGTTGCTTCCTAAGTGGACAGTTTGATTTCACAGAAGTGTGATTGACTTGGAGTTACATTGTGTTGTTTAAGTGTTCCCTTAATTTTTTTGAGTAGTGTATATTTTATAAATATATTTTTTTAATTCAGATTTTTCATGGGGTCCTGCAGCACCCTCACCACCCCTACTTCCCGCGGCTATGTATACACCTGTGAAATCATGATTTGTCCAAATAACCATGGACGAAAACCATGGCTGTAAGCCTTGGCATATCAATCCTTATACCACGGGTACGACAAAACGTTTATTTTTACTGCTCTAATTACATTGGTAACCAGTTTATAATGGCAATAACGTACCTCAGGGGTTTGTGGTATATTGCACTCTGCGTTGGACACAGCCCTGTCGTGCATATGAACAGTCCTTAGCCGTGGTATATTGGCCATATACCACACCCGCTCCGGCCTTATTGCTTAATTCTACGGTACCATTTATGTTTACGTTGTCTGCCCATGAGAGATTAGGAAAGACATAACACAAACACACACTCAAGGAGGGCTGGGCACTCTTCCACATTGCATGGTGTTTTATTGCCCAGTGACAGCTGTCCACTTGGAGGGCTTGAGTTCCAGAGACATATCAACTTCTCCTTCTCACACAATACATTTTCTATTTATTTCATTTTACCTTTATTTAACCAAGTAGGCCAGTTGAAAACAAGTTCTCATTTACAACTGCGACCTGGCCAAGATAAAGCCAAGCAGTGCGACAAAAACAACAGTTACACATAAACAAACGTACAGTCAATAACACCGAAGAAAATTAAAATGGAAAAATCTATGTACAGTGTGTGCAAACGTAGAAGAGTAGGGAGGTAGGCAATAAATAGGCCCTAGAGGCAAAAATAATTAAAATGTAGCATTAATATTGGAGTGATAGATGTGCAGATGATGATGTGCAAGTAGAGATACTGGGGTGCAAAAGAGCAAGAGGGTAAGTAATAATATGGGGATGAGGTAGTTGGGTGTGCTATTTACAGATTGGCTGTATACAGGTACAGTGATCGGTAAGCTGCTCTGACAGCTGATGCTTAAAGTTAGAGAGGGAGATATAAGACTCCAGCTTCAGAGATTTTTGCAATTCGTTCCAGTCATTGGCAGCAGAGAACTGGAAGGAAAGGAGGCCACAGTAAGTGTTGGCCTTGGGGATGACCAATGCAATATACCTGCTGGAGCGCATGCTACGGGTGGGTGTTGCTATGGTGACCAGTGAGCTGAAATAAGGCGGGGCTTTACCTAGCAAAGACTTATAGATGACCTGGAGCCAGTGGGTTTGGCAACAGGTCGCAGTGGTGGGTAGTATATGGGGCTTTGGTGATAAAACGGATGGCACTGTGATAGACTACGTCCAGTTTGCTGAGTAGTGTTTTAGGCTATTTTGTAAATGCCTTGATCACACCTACAGCATCATTGCACAAAATGGTACTTAGCACCATCTGGATATGTGTGCAACAAAGGTTTAACATTCACCTTCTGCTACCATTTCTGTCAAGCAGTCTAGGCATACAGTTTGATGCATACGTTCACATGCACCACATAGAACTCACTGCAACTGCCTCTGTAACGCAATGGTGCAAGGTAAATGCAGCGTTCCATTGGAAACGAATGTACTTCTGGTGTACCAAAATGCAATGACACTGTCAGTGTGTTCGAGGAGTAACATATTAAAGCTTCTGTTTGACCCTAGGGGCCTCTGTGAGTACCTACAAGTGAGTTATGGATCCCATACATTTGAAATATGGAAACATATTGTAAAAATAAATCATCAAATAACTATCAAAGAACATTTGATTGTGTAAAAAAGTGTTGTTTTCGTTGAATTTTCCCACGGAATCATAGACTGATCGTTTGTTCCTTGACTACATGCGTCTGAAAAAAAGATTAGACCTACATCCCCATCTACAGGACAAACAGTGCTATTGCAAATCCACCATATATACGGTCTATATATGGTCACGCTTCCGGCACAGCATAGGCAACTCTGTCAACTTTACGCTCTCTGCATTTCATGCTAAATAAAGAAAGTTGTAAAAAAATATGAGAAATGTGCTGCTTCCAAAATGTATATTTACTTAGCCAGTGATATGCTATTGCGTTTTAACCATATAAATCCATAATAGTAGTCCTAGGGCCTATAATGAATGTATGGTGATAGTGTGAACAAAATAATAGGTCAATTCTAGTGTTAAAAATGTAACATCCAAAGACAATATACTTAAGGTAAGAACATGTGCTGATTAAGGGACATTTTTTATTATCATCACCATCAATGGAAGCAGCAGCAACAATAGAATCAGAATCCTCATTTTCCAATAATCATTTAGATAATACAATACATTCTGGATCCCAATACTTCGGCTTTATACTTACCATAGATCCCGTTAAAAATACCATGATTCTTTTTCCGGTTTCTTTTTTCCCTTCTGAGTTTCCAAATAAAACAGCTGTGCTTTGTATGCGTCAGCGTCCTCCTTGCATGCTGTTGGTACAAGTATGTCTGGTCCTACCACGAGGATGATGCAGGTTGCAGCGCTTACTTTTTGTTTGTGTTTAGTGAATGGAATCTCGAGCCCGAAGACCATCCCGGACACCTCGATAACTGGTGTTAGTTTCGAGGACCATTTGAATGGAGGTCATGCGACTCTAAACGAAATGTTCCGAGAGGTGGAGATGTTGATGGAGGACACGCAGCACGTACTGGAGGAGGCTGTGGATCAGGTAAATGTTCCATTCTGCTATATGTAATAATACACTATAATTCAATAGACTATTTACAACTATCCTTTAATTATTTTTAATAGCAGACTATTTACAATACGTTTTTAATTACAGGAAAACTTTTGACGTTGTGGCCATGGGTAGAGCCAGGCTGTGTGTTTTTATTATACCTGATTAATAGCCTGTAGCCTGCTTTCCTTGTAGTCTACGCCCCCCCCCCCCCCCCCCCCCCCCCCCCCCACACACACACACACACACACACACACACACACACACACACATCAGTTGTTGGTAAATATTAATGTTCTGTATGTCTGTATTGTACTTTAAGTGCTATTTAATAAATGAAAGGATTTAAATTGTATGTTGCATATGCATGGTCTATCATAGAACCAGAGATATGAACTGTGGAACAAACAAGATGTGCTCACAATTGTAATGTTTATCACTTTTTCTCATAGATGGTCAATGAGAGTGCCAAATCATTGCTTAATATACTGGATTTGCTTCCGAACTACCACAATGATACCAGTACATATAGGGACAACAGGAACCACACTGTTTACATAGCGGAGAGGATTGACAAGGTAGGTGCACTACAAACAGGGTGAGGAGGTAATGATGCAAGATCATGTGTGGATGCATGTCACAAGTCATCAACATGTACATTTTATCTGGATGATTTATATTCTCGAGGGAGATCAGACAACAATGGTTGGTCCTTTTGGCATTAAATGTTTAGGTTTTCTGACAAGGAAAGTATCCGGTTTCTCTTCTAGGAAATGGACAACAGAACAGGGGGGACTCACTTCCAGACCCATATCGAGATCAATGGCCAATGGAACGAAGTTGATCATGTGAGTTTGTATTAGATATATATTTTTGATTTGTTAGGTGCTGAAAAAAGGATCGCAGGGAGTTTAATGCAAACCAGTTTGAGGTAAGAGGTGTTTCAGCTTCCAAGTCTGCAAACAGCTGGGTACTGATCATCAGAACAATCCCATGACCGTTATTGTATTCAGACAAGGATGTTTGTATATGTTGAATAATAGCCAGATGGAATGAGGTGAGACCATAGCAGGGTAGGACAGTTGAAGAAACCGAATCAGTCACATGATGACTACACAGATTTGATCTCTCTGTCTAACACTCCATAACCTCGTCCCCACGCTAGAGGAAGTGTATGGTAATTAAAACCTTAGTTGTTTCAATATTTTCTCTGGGAATTTTTAGGTCAAAGTTATCTCCTGAATATGCTGGAATTGAAGTGCAATTGATCCCAAACCTGATGATATGTATTGTTTGGATACTATGTGATATAGCTAAGTAAGTTTATTGAGGTGGAGCATCAAGACAATAATTAAGTCAATTGCTATTCCTCTAAAACAAATGGAAAAGCCTGTTGAATAACTTAAGCTCTTCTACCATTGCCTAGTTTTTTCCTCTGCTCTTTTATTAACCTTTTCCTCATCTAACAGCTGATTATGCAAGGAAGGAGGGAACTGGGTACAGCCATTTTGTTTTGAGACTGAAACAATGTATCCTGTTGCCCCAGTTTCAAACCAGTGTTCTTTTCCAAGTCATTTCTGAGCTACTGCAGGAAAACTAAAAAGACAGAACACTTTACAACGTTGTGAATAGATTGTCTGTCTTTTATAATGAATGAGATCATAGTGTATTTTAAAGAGGTGGCCATATACTTTACACTTTTTAAAAACATGAGAACACCAATATTAAGCCATTATTCCACAGGCTGTTGCACCATTGGAGATTTTATGGCAGTGTTTTGATCTTTTTCCTTTCCTGGCATCATTACAGAATGTGGTTGAATTAATAGACATGAAGAAAAATGCATGGAAACAGCCTGCTGGAAACCTCAAATGACTTGCACTTGAGTCATTTTACGTTTTAGAAACATGTGTCTACTTAATTTTGCTGCTGTGTGGGCTGCTCCACAGAGATAAGTTTGGTTAAATATTTAGTGGGGGGGAAAATGTTCTGCTTTGGGAAAAATGAAGCGCAGCCCTATGCACAGTATGATGCCTCAACAGCTGTGATTTATCAACAGAATTACAGGGTATTAAGGTTGGTGAGCAGCATGTCTCCTCCAGTCCCCCAACACTGAGTTATCCCGTCTGGCCAACTGGAAAGCCTTTTTTGTACTGAAGCTTTTGCAGAGATATTCTTATGTTTTAATGTCACGAGCACAAGTACAGTGAAATGCCTTCATTGCAAACTCCAAACTCAACAATGCAGTAATCCATCACAAAAAAATTACAGAAGGTAGAACAAAAACACACAAGAAATAAGAACATAATAAAGCAAGAAGCTTTATCCTAGATATGCATTGTTACTTCATGTGAGCTAAGGGGTTGGCTGAGATGGATTTGAGTGGTACGCAGTGGAGGAAATTCTTACTGTTGATGGTTTCCAGACTGCTGTTAGTGACACAACCCTCATCTGTCTAGACTAGTCCAGGCTGCCATGGAGATGGAAGGGGATGTGTGTTTGATCCTGCCTGTTATTTGATACAGTACATGTCTTTGTGGTTCAATGGAGTGTAAAAGAGATTGAAACAAAAACGCATCATAATACACTGTGTATGCTCACATCTTGACTTCCCACAATGGAAGTAATTAGGTAATGATTAACACCACACACAGCCAATGTTATGAAATAATAAATGGTTCAGGTTTATTCATGGCAAGTGAATCGGGTACTGTTTGTGTAGTGAAATGCTGTATTCTCATGTTGCTAGGTGTGGGAGAAGACCGTGTTAGGCATATCCACAGACCCGTCAGGTCTCCATTCTCAGTAGCCAAGTGCTCAAGGCTGACAGACTTTGGGAGCTCTCTGACAAAGTATGTTGTTTTTGTAAGCTGGCTGAGTTTCCCCGACTCCACATAGCATGAAGAGATAAAGTTAATCACGAGGTTTAGATGACGGATTTTGGCAGAAGCTGTTTCCTCAGGCTGATGGAGGGCCAGTGTTCAGGTCAGTTGTTCAGTCTAACAAGAACACCATTTAACTGGAATTTCCAGATTTTTAGCCATCAATCAATCTGTACTCAATGTAAAGGTCTATGCACATCCCTTATGAGCAAACCATTTGTGTGAAAACAAACATTGCAGAAATTGGACAGGCTAATAAAACAGGGAATATGGGTGTACCTCTGTGGGAGGGGGGTTGGATGGTGTGTTGTGTGGATGCTGGTTGGTCCTGTCTGAATGTGTTTTCTCTTACCAGGAATGTATGCTTGATGAAGATTGTGATAAGAACAGTTACTGCCTATATGAGCTAGTAAGCTCCAAGTGCCTCCCCTGCAAAGATGTTGATATGGTGAGTCTTTTTTTTGGGATAAACATCTTATTTTCATCCCAATCCTGAGTCAAAATTCAGCCTTACATTGAGTTGAGAAATGGAAACGAAAGGGATGTAAACAAATGCCATGTACCCAAGTTGTGTACTTATGATGATACTCCAGATCTTGTGAAGTTCTAGATCAGGGATGGGCATCTTTAATGGGGGTGGGGGCCACAAAAAATCTGAACTACTCATGAGGGTCTGCAGTGGCTTGTGGGTCTGCATACCCACATCAATACACTCCAATTGGTCTGCGGGCCGTCGCTGGTTTAGATTATGTCTCTGATTCCCAGCTTGTTCCAATCACAAACAATGACTATTACTAATGTTTTTTTTTAGACCTGCACAAAGGATGAAGAGTGTTGTTCAGACCAGACATGTGTGTGGGGACAGTGCACTAAGAATGCCACCAAGGGCAATGCAGGCAGCATCTGTCAGTACCAGAGTGACTGTAAGCCAAAACACTGCTGTGCCGTTCTCAAAGGTATATGGTCAAATGCACATTCAGTGCCCAAAAAACCTATCGATTGAATTAACTGTTCAAGGTATTGTTTGGTTTGTGTTAAAGTATTTTGTTACTTACTGGTCCTCTTTCTCTTTTTTTTCTCTCCTGTACCCATGATTCTAAATGAACCTTTTCATTGGTATCACTGGTGCGCCCATCTTTAAAGTTAGTAGTCCAAACTCTATAGAACTACCAGGAAAAAAAGGCCACAGTATATTAATTCTACCTTTAAAAAAAAAAAAAGTCCAATGAACCTGTTTTTGGTTACTGCATGATTCCATATTTGTTATTTCATCGTTTTTATGTCTTCACTATTATTCTACAATGTAGAAAATTGTAAAAATAAAGGGAAAAACCCTGGAATGAGTAGGTGTCCAAACTTTTGCGTGTTATTTATATATAATGTAGTAAATCATGTTTTTGACTACACTTGGCCTTTTTAAAGGGGCAATCTGCAGTTCAAACGATAAAAAACTGGCCACCTCGCCCTTGTTTTGGTACAAAGCTGACGGATGGGGCTGGGGAAAAGTAACCACTCAAATGTATAGACAGAGCTATGGATGCAAGGACTGACCATCCATGAGATAAATTATAGTTTTGTCCATGCTTTGAGGCTATACAGTGTTGTTTACAATGACATTGTTTACAAACAGTGGAGTAAAAGAAGCTTGTATTTGGGCTTTGATGGGGTAAGAAAGTTTAAAGGCCCAATGCAGCTGTTTTTTTAATCAAATAATTTATGGGTAACCGTTAACTACCTTACTGTAATATTTTTCCATTACAATGGCCAAAAATAGCTTTTTAGATAACTATTTCTCAAGCAAGAATTTTGTTAGGACTGTCGACGTGGTCTGAAGGGGAAAACTAGCTGTTATTGGCAGAGGTTTGGAAGTCTTGTTATTGGTGTATTATCCAATTTACTGCCTGGTGATATCACCAATCAAGTCAACTCCTGCCCATGAAAACCTGCTTGATTACAAGGTCTTGTCTAGATTTTATTTTAAACCAGCAACTATCAGGAAAAACTGAATTCTGACTGCACTGGGCGTTTAACTATATTCATGAGGCATTTCTAAGTTATATTCTTTAACGGTTATATATCGTTAATTTAAAAGGCCCAAAATGGATGTACCATCAGAGGTAATCCTGAGGTAGCTATCCAGTCCCATTTGTTCCAGTGCCATTTTAAACCATACTGGTGACGTTACCAGGTTGTTAGCCTGGACAAGGTTTTTTTTAATTATTTTTTTATCAAACAAATGGCTAGCAGCCAATAGTCATTTAAACGGCCTGCAATATGGTTGATTTAAATTATCAAATGTGTACCGCGAATTCATGATGAAAAGAAAAAATGTAGTGTCTGCTTAAACACATGATCAGACACCCTCGTCTCCCCCTTAGCAATTGTGTGACAATTTTTTTTTTCTTTTCTTGCGATGAGTTGTCCTGGCGGTGGAGAAAATACATTTTCCTGCAGTTCCACACCTTTTGCCATGACTTAATGCCATGTTCATATATCTGGGTGACTAACAAACTCAATGGGGGGCCCCCTGCAGGTCAGAGCACCTACTCAAGTGCCCTGGGTGCCTGGTCATTAATTAGCCCATGTCGGCTAACATTTTTAGATTGGTCTAGCCAGCTAGCAATCTAAAAATGTTAGCTGACATGGGCTAATTGAGTGACTGACATAACACAAGTAAAACTGCTGATGCACTACCATATTTTGAAAAATAAATATATATATATATATATATTCGTTTTTTGGGGGGGTGGTGGGTCCCCTAGTGGCCTCTTATGTCGCTTATTTGTATCAGACAGACATGAAACACAGATGTAACAACTTTGCTTGCTCCCAACAACACATAATTTTGTCATTTAGTATATTATCTGGATGAATATTTTTCTAGGCTACCAAATCCGCATTCCAGGTGCACTGCACGGCATAGCTAAATATTTAGGAGCATATGTTACCAATACTGTTGCAAATTAGAGCCCAGCCTGTACCCACTTCATTCTTTCCTATAGGTTCATGCATTCCCCTTCCCTGTCTAATATGCTTTCTTCACCCCTTGTCCCCCTCTTACGATCCTCATCTCCTCTGCTTGGTTGCAGAGCTGCTCTTCCCAGTGTGCCAGCCCAGGCCGGATAAGGGTGAAGCGTGCAACAGCCACCCTAACTTGCTGATGGACATGTTGTCCTGGGACGTGGAGGGTCCGAGGGAATACTGCCTCTGTGCTGGCGGTCTCCACTGCCAGCCCCATGGGTGAGAGCATCTCTAATCCTCATAAAACAGCTGTGACTGTTGCATATGGGTCTGTCAGATGTTTCCCATACAAAAAAAGAAACTATTGCAATATATTTTTACCGCTACACTATTTAGGATACATGTTATATATATTTAAAACATTTGAAATACATTCCAACATATTATGTAAAACATCACAAAATATGTTAAATGTATTTTAATGCATTTTAAAATACTTTCAGAAATGCATTAAAGAATTGTCACATGTTATCGATATACAGTACCAGTCAAAAGTTTGGACACCTACTTATTCCAGGGGTTTTCTCTTATTTTTACTATTTTCTACATTGTAGAATAATAATGAAGACATCAAAACTATGAAATAACACACATGGAATCATGTAGTAACCCAAAAAGTGTTAAACAAATCAAAATATATTTGAGATTCTTCAAGTAGCCACCCTTTGCTTTGACAGCTTTGCACACTCTAGGCATTCTCTCAACCAGCTTCATGAGGTAGTCACCTGGAATGCATTTCAATTAACAGGTGTACCTTGTACTTTAAGACATGAAGGTCAGTCAATGTGGAAAATTTCAAAGACTTTTGAAAGCAGTATGAAGAAACTGACTTATGAGGACCGCCACAGGAAAGTAAGACCCAGAGTTACCTCTGCTGCAGAGGATAAGTTCATTACAGTTAACTGCACCTCAGATTGCAGCCCAAATAAATGCTTCACAGAGTTCAAGTAACAGACACATCTCAACAT
Organism: Salmo trutta; assembly: GCF_901001165.1. Classification (NCBI taxonomy): domain Eukaryota; kingdom Metazoa; phylum Chordata; class Actinopteri; order Salmoniformes; family Salmonidae; genus Salmo; species Salmo trutta. Next base: position 43,971,231 of record NC_042963.1, read on the forward strand.
CAACTGTTCAGAGGAGACTGCGTAAATCAGGCCTTCCATGGTCAAATTGCTGAAAAGAAACCACTACTAAAGGACCAAAAAGAAGCGTCTTGCTTGGGCCAAGAAACACAAGCAATGGACATTAAACCGGTGGAAATCGTCTGAGTCCAAATTTGACATTTTTGGTTCCAACCGCTGTGTCTTTGCGAGACACTGATTAGGTGAAAGCATGATTTCCGCATGTGTGGTTCCCACTGTGAAGCATGAAGGTGTGGGGGTGCTTTGCTGGTGACACTGTCAGTGATTTATTTAGAACTCAAGACAGACTTAACCAGCATGGCTACCCCAGCATTCTGCAGCGACACGCCATCCCATCTGGTTTGTGCTTAGTCCCACTATCATTTGTTTTACAACCGGACAATGATCCAACACACACCTCCAGGCTGTGTCAGGGCTATTTGACCAAGAAGGATGGAGTGTTGCATCAGATGACCTGGCCTCCACAATCCACAAGTTTGCAAAGCTGTCAAGGCAAAGGGTGGCTGCTTTGAAGAATCTCAAATATAAAACGTATCAATTTGTTTTAACACTTTTTTTTTCTTCTTGTTACTACATGATTCCATATCTGTTATTTTAATGGTTTTGATATCTTCACTATTATTCTACAATGAAGAAAATAGTATAAATAAAGAACCCTTGAATGAGTAGGTGTGTCCAAACTTTTGACTGGTATTGTATAGTTGTTTTAAATAGACCGCTGCACCACTCGGGAGGCCACTAAGGCAGTGCTAGAGGTGTTACTACAGACCCGGGTTCATTCCCGGTCTGTGCCACACAATTGGCCCAGCGTCGTCCGGGTTAGGGGAGAGTTTGGCCGGGGAGCTTTACTTTGCTCATCGCGCCCTAGCAACTCCTTGTGGCAGGCCGGGTGCCTGCAGGCTGACCTCAGTAGCCAGTTGAACAGTGTTTTCTCCAACACATTGGTGCGGCTGGCTATTTTGTTTAGGAGCGCGGTTAGGTGGCTCATGTTTAGGAGGACGCATGACTCCACTTTCGCCTCTCCCGAGCCCTTTAGGGATTTGCAGTGATGAGACGATCGCAAAAGCGGGATAAAATACAAAAAGTAAAAAATAAAATAATAATAAAAACAGCCTAGTGCCTGAGCTCAGGCAATTTTTTTCATTATTTAATTAAGCTGGAAGCACTTACAGTGAGGGGAAAAAAGTATTTGATCCCCTGCTGATTTTGTACGTTTGCCCACTGACAAAGAAATGATCAGTCTATAATTTTAATGTTAGGTTTATTTGAACAGTGAGAGACAGAATAAAAACACAAAAATCCAGAAAAACACATGTTAAAATGACTTGCATTTAAATGAGGGAAATAAGTATTTGACCCCCTCTCAATCAGAAAGATTTCTGGCTCCCAGGTGTCTTTTATACAGGTAACGAGCTGAGATTAGGAGCACACTCTTAAAGGGAGTGCTCCTAATCTCAGCTTGTTATCTGTATAAAAGACACCTGTCCACAGAAGCAATCAATCAGATTCCAAACTCTCCACCATGGCCAAGAACAAAGAGCTCTCCAAGGATGTTAGGGACAAGATTGTAGACCTACACAAGGCTGGAATGGGCTACAAGACCATCGCCAAGCAGCTTGGTGAGAAGGTGACAACATTTGGTGCGATTATTCGCAAATGGAAGAAACACAAAATAACTGTCAATCTCCCTCGGTCTGGGGCTCCATGCAAGATCTCACCTCGTGGAGTTGCAATGATCATGAACGGTGAGGAATCAGCCCAGAACTACACGGGAGGATCTTGTCAATGATCTCAAGGCAGCTGGGACCATAGTCTAGAGGTCGACCGATTAATCGGAATGGCCGATTTTAATTAGGGCCGATTTCAAGTTTTCATAACAATCGGAAATCGGTATTTTTGGATGCCGACTTGTTTTTTTTTTTTTTTTTTTAGACCTTTATTTAACTAGGCAAGTCAGTTAAGAACAAATTCTTATTTTCAATGACGGCCTAGGAACAGTGGGTTAACTGCCTTGTTCAGGGGCAGAACGACAGATTTTTACCTTGTTGGGGATTCAATCTTGCAACCTTACGGTTAACTAGTCCAACGTTCTAACTACCTGCTTTACATTGCACTCCACGAGGAGCCTGCCTGTTACGCGAATGCAGTAAGAAGCCAAGGTAAGTTGCTAGCTACCATTTTAAACTTATCTTAGAAAAAACAATCAATCATAATCACTAGTTAACAACACATGGTTGATGTTACTAGTTTATCTAGCCTGTCCTGCGTTGCATATAATTGCTTAGGTACACGTTCCTCCAACGTGTACCTAACCATAAACATCAATGCCTTTCTTAAAATCAATACACAAGTATATATTTTTAAACCTGCATATTTAGTTAATATTGCCTGCTAACATGAATTTCTTTTAACTAGGGAAAATGTGTCACTTCTCTTGCAACAGAGTCAGGGTATATGCAGCAGTTTGGCCCGCCTGGCTCGTTGCGAACTGTGAAGACTATTTCTTCCAAACAAAGACAGCCGACTTCGCCAAACGGGGGATGATTTCACAAAAGCGCATTTGCGAAAAAAGCACAATTGTTGCACGAATGTACCTAACCATAAACATCAATGCCTTTCTTAAAATCAATACACAGAAGTATATATTTTTAAACCTGCATAGCAAGTTAGCAGGCAATATTAACCAGGTGAAATTGTCACTTATCTTGCGTTCATTGCACGCAGAGTCAGGGTATATGCAACAGTTTGGGCCGCCTGGCTAGTTGCGAACTAATTTGCCAGTATTTTACGTAATTATGACATAACATTGAAGGTTGTGCAATGTAACAGGAATATTTAGACTTATGGATGCCACCCGTTAGATAAAATACGGAACGGTTCCGTATTTCACTGAAAGAATAAACATGATAGTTTCTGGATTCGACCATATTAATGACCTAAGCCTCGTATTTCTCTGTGTTATAATTAAGTCTATGATTTGATAGAGCAGTCTGACTGAGCGATGGTAGGCACCAGCAGGCTCGTAAGCATTCATTCAAACATCACTTTCGTGTGTTTTGCCAGCAGCTCTTCGCAATGCTTCAAGCATTGCGCTGTTTATGACTTCAAGCCTATCAACTTCCGAGATTAGGCTTGTGTAACCCATGTGAAATGGCTAGCTAGTTAGTGGGGTGCGCGCTAATAGCGTTTCAAACGTCACTTGCTCTGTATGGATAACGCTGCTTCGAGGGTGGCTGTTGACGATGTGTTCCTGGTTCGAGCCCAGGTAGGAGCGAGGAGAGGGATGGAAGCGCTACTGTTACACTGGCAATACTAAAGTGCCTATAAGAACATCCAATAGTCAAAGGTATATGAAATACAAATTGTATAGAGAGAAATAGTCCTATAATTCCTATAACTACAACCTAAAACTTCTTACCTGGGAATATTGAAGACTCATGTTAAAAGGAACCACCAGCTTTCATATGTTCTCATGTTCTGAGCAAGGAACTTAAACGTTAGCTTTCTTACATGGCACATATTACACTTTGTTTTTGCATTATTTAAACCAAATGGAACACGTTTCATTATTTATTTGAGGCTAAATTGATTTTATTGATGTATTATATTAAGTTAAAATAAGTGTTCATTCAGTATTGTTGTAATTGTTATTATAAAGAAAAAATCGGCCGATTAATCGGTATCGGCTTTTTTGGGTCCTCCAATTATTGGTATCGGCATTGAAAAAAATCATAATCGGTCGACCTCTACTATAGTCACCAAGAAAACAATTGGTAACACACTACGCCGTGAAGGACTGAAATCCTGCAGCGCCCGCAAGGTCCCCCTGCTCAAGAAAGCACATATACATGTCCGTCTGAAGTTTGCCAATGGACATCTGAATGATTCAGAGGACAACTGGGTGGAAGTGTTGTGGTCAGATGAGACCCAAATGGCGCTCTTTGGCATCAACTCGCTGTGTTTGGAGGAGGAGGAATGCTGCCTATGACCCCAAGAACACCATCCCCACCGTCAAACATGGAGGTGGAAACATTATGCTTTGGGGGTGTTTTTCTGTTAAGGGGACAGGACAACTTCACCGCATCAAAGGGACGATGGACGGGGCCATGTACCGTCAAATCTTGGGTGAGAACCTCCTTCCCTCAGCCAGGGCATTGAAAATGGGTCGTGGATGGGTATTCCAGCATGACAATGACCCAAAACAGACGGCCAAGGCAACAAAGGAGTGGCTCAAGAAGAAGCACATTAAGGTCCTGGAGTGGCCTAGCCAGTCTCCAGACCTTAATCCCATAGAAAATCTGTGGAGGGAGCTGAAGGTTCGAGTTGCCAAACGTCAGCCTCGAAACCTTAATGACTTGGAGAAGATCTGCAAAGAGGAGTGGGACAAAATCCCTCCTGAGATGTGTGCAAACCTGGTGGCCAACTACAAGAAACGTCTGACCTCTGATTGCCAACAAGGGTTTTGCCACCAGGTACTAAGTCATGTTTTGCAGAGGGGTCAAATACTTATTTCCCTCATTAAAATGCAAATCAATTTAACATTTTTGACATGTGTTTTTCTGGATTTTTTTGTTATTCTGTCTCACTGTTCAAATAAACCTACCATTAAAATTATAGACTGATCATTTCTTTGTCAGTGGGCAAACGTACAAAATCAGCAGGGGATCAAATACTTTTTTCTCTCACTGTAATATAGTTTTTGTTTTACAATTTGAGATGTGGAGGAAAAAATGTTGTATGAAGTTGAACATGTGCTGTTTTTGACAATGTCAAAAAAATGTGTGTGTGTGTTTTATTCACTATGACTGATGAAATTATCACTGCCAAAGTTTTGGCTTGGTGGCCCAAAAACATTTCTCCATTGATCAATATGTAAAGAGTAATTTCAGAAGCCAAATTAGGAACAACTTTGACTGTCATATCCATCCATTTTACAATTTAATATTGTAAGGCATTACATGAATTTCAGCAAACGTATTTACGTGACGTGTTATATCAAACTAGGCAAGTCTACACTGGGCCAATTGTGCGCCGCCCTATGGGACTCCCAATCACGCCTGGATGTGATACAGCCTAGAATGGAACCAGGAACTGTAGTGATGCCTCTTGCACTGAGATGCAGTGCCTTAGACCGCTGTGCCACTCAGGAGCCATATTGAAATGTATAAAAAAAGATGTATATGGGTTTTACTAACTTTAAAAAACACTTTGTTTCAGACGCGGATCCCTGTGTGTGTGAACTAGGTGACCACCAGATACAGTGAAGAGGGACTAATGCCTTAAGATGAGACATGGTTGTGTGTTTTCTGAAAACTTTTGACTGGGCTCTAGTATCGGTCGGGCATTGTGTTAGACAGACAATGGCATAACCAGATGAAAATGGGGCCGACAGATGTGTTCTCAACCACATCAACTAAGGAAAGCACTCATGATGTAATTGGAATAAATAAAATGTTTTCTTGTATTTACTTACTATCTATAACTACTGATATTACAGGCCAGTGCTATATATATATATATATATATATATCTCACACTAGATGGCAGCATTATACATGCATCTGATGTGCTGTTTGATGTTGAATCCTCTCTGTTCTTTAGTTGTGACTCAGACAGTGATGCTTGAGGTAGAAAGGCAACATTCTGTTGACTCTGTATGTAGGTTAACCTGGTTTAACAGTTGCATTGCACACATGCGTGCACGTCATAGGACACATTGCAATTGGGAATGGTCACATTCTGGTGCTAATTGAAACTTCTACCCAATTTCAGTATGATCAGGGCTGGAATATACAGTACCAGTCAAAAGTTAGGACACCTACTCAGTCAAGGGTTTTCCTTTCTTCTTACTATTTTCTACGTTGTAGAATAAGAGTGAATACATAAACTATGACATAACACATGCACTCATGTAGCAACCAAAAGTGTTATACAAAATATGAGATTTTTCAAAGTAGGCACCCTTTGCCTTGATGACAGCTTTGTACCCTTTAGGCATTCTCTTAACCAGCTTCATGATATAGTCACCTGGAATGCATTTCAATTAACAGGTGTGCCTTGTTAAGTTCATTTGTGGAATTTCTTTCCTTAATGCGTTTGAGACAATGGTGTTGTGACAAGGTTGGGGTGGTGTACAGAAGAGAACCCTATTTGGTAAAAGACCAAGTCCATATTATGGCAAGAACAGCTCAAATAAGCAAAGCGAAATCATTACTATAACACAGGAAGGACAGTTACGTTTTTTTTACATCCCTGTTAGGGAGCATTTCTCCTTTGCAATGCCTCAAGTTTTAAGGGAGTGTGCAATTGGCATGCTGACTGCAGGAATGTCCACCAGAGCTGTTGCCAGATAATTGGATGCTAATTTCTCTACCATAAGCAGCCTCCAATGTCGTTTTAGACAATTTAGCAGTACGTCCAACCTGTATCCCAACCGTAGACCATGTGTAACCACGCCAGCCCAGGACAACCTCATCCAGCTTATTCACCTGAGGGATCGTCTGAGACCAGCCACCCGGACTGCTGATGAAACTGTGCTGCTGATGAAACAACCAAAGAATGTCTGCACAAACTGTCAGAAACCATCATCGTCCTCACCAGGGTCTTGACCTGACTGCAGTAAGGCATCGTAACCGACTACAGTGGCCAAATGCTCACCTTTGATTGCCACTGGCATGCTGAAGAATTGTGCTCTTCACGGATAAATCCCGGTTTTAATTGTACCGGGCAGGTGGCAGACAGCGTGGATGGCGTCTTGTGGGCATCGTGAATGCACAGAGATACCGTGACGAGATCCTGAGGCCCATTGTCGTGCCATTCACCCACTGCCATCATCTCATGTTTCAGCATGATAATGCACGGCCCCATGTCGCAAGGATCTGTACAGAATTCCTGGAATTGTGTAGTTCTATGGCCTGCACACTCACCAGACATGTCACCCATTGAACAGGTTTGGGATGCTCTGGATTGACGTGCATAACAGCGTGCTCCAGTTCCCACCACTATCCAGCAACTTCGCACAGCAATTTGAAGAGTGACAACATTCCAAAGGCCACAATCGACAGCCTGATCAACTATATGCAAAGGAGATGTCGCACTGCATGAGGCAAATGGGGGTCACACCAGATACTGACTGGTTTTCTGATCCACGCCCCTACTTTTTTTTTAAGGTATCTGTGACTAACAGATGCATATCTGTATGCCCAATCGTGAAATCCATAGATTAGGGCCTAATAAATGTATTTCAATTGACTGATTTCTTTATATGAACTGCAACTCAGGTAGCTTAGTGGTTTAGCGTGTTGGGCAAGGAACCGCAAGTTTGCTGGTTTGAATCCTTGAGCTGACTAATTGAAAAACCCTAATTGCTCCTGTTCAGTGTAATTAAAAATAAAATAAAAACAGGCCTTCCTATTTGTACAAACCTAAAATGAGTAACAGATCCTGTTTACCAATGTAAGTATTGACTAAGTATTTAAAAATCATCCCAAAAATGCTCTGCTACAGTCTTTGCAGGTAGCCAAGTGGTTAGTGTTGGGCTAGTTATTGAAAGGTTGCTGGATTGAAACCCCATGCTGAGAAGGTAAAAATCTGTTGTTCTGAACAAGGCAGTTAACCGACTGTTCCCTGGTAGGCCATCATTGTGAAATAAGACTTTGCCTTGTAATGTTCTAGTGTGCAGCAGCCTGCAATTGAGGCTGGATATGTCAGTACTCCAGTGGGTTAGTAAACCTAAAACCTGGGGTGGGTGAAGTCATGGCAAAACTTGGCTTTTTCACTGCATAACAGATTATAGACAGATTACACACAGCTGTGGGACATCAGGAAAAATCAACCTTTTACCACATCAGGACAAACTGCATGTGGACCTAAAACCTAATGCAAATGGAACACTCCCAGATGGGATTAGAGGTAAAATCCAAGCCCATTCTGCGTGGCTCTCGACCTGGATTTTCAAAGGCTGTGTTTACACAGGCAGCTCAATTCTAATGGGTTTACTACAGAACAGGAACTTTGAGTTAGCCAGCTAACTTGCCTTAATATTTCCTGAAATAACTTCTTATTTTTTAGAAGGATAAGCTTGAAATGGGCATGTTCTAACTGACTTAACAACCAAAAACAACGGTGCTCTTCTGAACAACCAGTTAAATGCACTGCTGCCCTTTCAAATGGATCACTCATTGCTTCAAGCCACACACCGCCACACCCACCAAACGGAGTAGACATACCTCACTCAGTCTGTTCAGTAACGTTTTTGGGAAACGTGTCGTTCAGTACTAACCGTTACGCAAAGTAGCAAACGTTCAATCAAACTGAACGCACCCCAGAATTGGGCTGCCTGTGTAGACATAGGCTAAGTGCTCAGTTAATTGCAACAGTTATTACTGTGACGTCCATTCTATTACAGGCTTATGCTCTAATTTTGCGCTGCAATGTAAATGCTTTCTCTGTTGGTATCAAGTAAAATATGTTTGATTGAATTGACTGATATGGAATGAAACCTCAGACGTATTTTTGATCATGATAGGCCTATGATTTAAAAAAAAAAAAATTATCATTAGAATTAAACTATACTTTATATTATTCTTTTTTATGTCAAAGAAAATGAATTTCCATAAAGCAGTTGCTAACAGTGAAATACAACAGTGTGGACTCTTTTGGTGGATGCTGACGTCACATCTCTGGCAACCAGCAACCCGTCATATTTCCTGGGGTCTATTCATTACGGCAATTCTGTTACAAAACGTTTCTTAAACGGAAGCTAATGGAACAAACGGGGAGGGATTTACCTGAATTTCTCCAATAGAAACTCTCGTTTTGCTCTTTCTTCTTAAATCATAAACCGTTTCCCTAATGAATACGCCCGTTCTCCCAGCCCGCAAAAATTGAGCTGTTGCGGCACTTACAACCGGCAGATACTTCTGTTCTGATTTAACGCAGGAAAACTCAGCTTCGTCGAAATTTCAGGTATATCTGTATTTCACATGCTATGTTCTCTGATTTGGTTTTGTTGTGCACTAGAATCCGCTACATTAGCTAAATGTAACATTTTAAAATGTTCAAAGATCACTGCAAATGGCTAGCTTTTGCTAACTATAGTACGTGCGACAGACAGCATGCCACGGAAAAGATGCGCAGGAGGGAGGGGGGTAACGTTAGCTAGCAAAATTATTTCCAGAAAGTATTGTAGCTTTGTTAACACTCATGTCTATACTTTTCAGAAAGTTTGAACATTCTTCTTACTTTAGTGGTGCTGGTTTTGCTGCCAGCTATGAATTAGTGGGAATTTCTCACAACACCAGAGAAGTTGGAAGGCTAGCTAGTGGCTGACTAGCTATCTAGCTTCGGCTCTTGTATGTGGCACAGCCCTAAGTCGCTGTTCAATATTAAAACCCGTTATAATTCTGTACAACATTCATAGATTGCTTTATCTAAGTTCATCTGGAATGACACACTTATTTGAGGTAAGCCATTTTAAAGCTTGTGTTCTGTAACTGGCAAATTGTCTGACTTTTAAATCAGGGTCACAAGATATCCAGCCTGGTCCTATGACTCACGGCAAGCCCTTTCCATTTGACATTTGTATGTAATTGCTGTGAGTAAGCCAAAATTACTCACAGCTGCTGAGGTGGACTTGTCATCAGATTTCTCTAAACAACAAAGGTGGTCTTACTTACAGTAACGCATTGCTTTTGAGGTTTGTTGTCATTTCACACAACTATTACGGCAGTCATTGTAAATGGAGCCGCAGCAGCCTGTCTCCATGTCTTTTGGGGAGTGTTTTTGGGGAGTTCTAGACACTGTTCTCTCATACCCACCTGACGAGCCAGCTTTCGTTCATTCCTTCCTCCATGAATGGGTATCCGTTTTTTCACCGTAGTGCTTTAGTGAATAGCCTACACATGTTGCTCACCAGTTACCAGGGATTTCTTGATGGCTTTTTATGTCCTTACTCTACAGTTGAAGTTTCTCCTTGTGACACTTGTTTATCAAATGGTTTATTTGGTTTATAATAAGCACACACATACAGTAGGCCTATATATAATGTGAGGACAAGATGCCACTGCTTACCACAACTGCCTTGCAGCTTGGCTGGAGACAATGCTTCTGTTTGACAAGCTTGCAGCTGTCAGACTTGTCACTGGTTTGATAGAGTAAATAATAGACTGTCTGTTGCTTTGTCCAGAGGGAACCAGTCCTGCACATTAAACATGTCATGGCACATCTGATCAGTGCTGTACAGTTACAGTAGACCTACAGTATATGCAAAACTGGTTTAACAGTGTGCAGATGAGCTCAAGGGCTGCATCTGGCACTATGCAGTAACAGTGTATGTTTCTGGGTTCCCAACTTCCCATTGTTCCATACCTGAGCTAAACGGCACTATAGGCCAGGCAGGGTTTCAGTTCTGAAAATGAGGTGCTGGACATTTGACCAGTAGCATTTTAATTTACCAGACATTTGAGAAAATTACTGGACCCACATGCATTGGGTAACTTGATTAGGGTTGATTAGAGCACCTATGGTGCTCAGAATGACAAAAATTACATTTAGGTTATGGTAATGAATCTCAACTGAACATGCAAATTGAGGATGCAATGACGTGTGTCCTTACTGTGCACTTTGAACATGTTAGAATAACTGTCCACATTTACATTTTCCTCAGTCAACAAGATTAATAATGAACAGCAAAATCACTAGCTTATGCATAGGTGGCGCATGAGTGTAGTGTGGGGAGCAAATTTTCACCATTAAAAATGTACCTTTATAGTAAAGCATTCCATGCATCTTGGTTGACCGAAAGTCGTCTGTTCTTTCGACCAATTGATTGGTTTAAATTTTTAAAGGTGTATTTTTCCATATAGAGATATGTTTTAATAAAATCTATGCATTGAGCTTGAAGCGCACTGTTTTAATGAAATAAGGTAAGACACATGACTCGAGGGAGCCAGTGAACAAGCTAACCAGAAGGGGAAAAAACGTAACCTTACCCGACCTATCCTCCTACTGGCTTTCTGCCATTACTCTCCTGAAGTTGCCAGTAATAGGCTACACGAGGAGTCGGCAACCTTTCTCATGTGGAATGCCAATTTATCTTACCATTTCTACCGGTCTGCGTGCCAGTTATGGTTTTCATATGCACACTTTCATTTCATTTATAATAATGTCTTCGTGTCTCAATCATTGTCATGTGGTTAATCAAAATTAACCTAAATGATACAAACCTAAACAGTAACTTCTATTGCCATTTGTCAACTATGTAAAAATAGCTTACATAAAAACATTGCGCTTGCAGGAAGAAACTACCATGGCTACACATGGCCTGTCTGCAACAAACTTGAAACCTATTAACTTGGGTCTGGCTGATGCTAGCATTAGCAAACTTGTAACATTGTATAAAATATTATGGGCCATCAGTTTCCCGAATCAGGTACAGTGGTTCCACAATTAAAAGTTACGTCATACTGCGGCAAAATGTGGCAATTCATTTAATTGTCAGCTATTTTTTCTGTTAATGCAAGTTAATGCTAGTTTGACCACCAGAGGGCATCTTTGAGAAGCATTCAATCGTCTTCCATATTGCAGGCACGCGGGAGACCGGGATTCAATTCCCCGACCGTGAGGAAGGAGGAGGCTGTCCTTGTAAATAAGAATTTGTTCTTAACTGATTCCATATGTGTTATTTCATAGTTGTGATGTCTTCACTATTATTCTACAATGTAGAAAATAGTAAAAATATAGAAAAGGCTTGGAATGAGTTGGTGTCCAAACTTTGGACTGGTACTTGCTTGATTAATATTATGGTGTTTCTATTCCATGAAAAACAATGATGGAACGGAAAATATGGCACTGTACAACGTGACGGTCGGCAGTACAGTACTGGGCTATTTAGCTAAGGAATCCCTGTGTTGTGCGGACCGGATGGGAGACCGGGGTTCAAATGTATTTATATAGCCCTTCTTACATCAGCTGATATCTCAAAGTGCTGTACAGAAACCCAGCCTAAAACCCCAAACAGCAAGCAATGCAGGTGTAGAAGCACGGTGGCTAGGAAAAACTCCCTAGAAAGGCCAAAACCTAGGAAGAAACCTAGAGAGGAACCAGGCTATGAGGGGTGGCCAGTCCTCTTCTGGCTGTGCTGGGTGGAGGCCAGGTGGTTTGGGGACAGCAAGGAGTCATCATGCCAGGTAGCCCTGAGGCATGGTCCTAGGGCTCAGGTACTCTGAGAGAGAGAGAGAAAGAGAGAATTAGAGAGAGCATATTTAAATTCACACAGGACACCGGATAAGACATGAGAAATACTCCAGATGTGACAGACTGACCCTAGCCCCCCGATGTAGAAGCACGGTGGCTAGGAAAAACTCCCTAGAAAGGCCAAAACCTAGGAAGAAACCTAGAGAGGAACCAAACTATATAAGGGGTGGCCAGTCGGGAACGTGGACAAGATGTTCCCTGACGGTGAGGAAGGAATAGGCTGTCTTTGTAAATAAGAATTTGTTCTTAACTGATTTCATAGTTGTGATGTCATCACTATTATTCTACAATGTAGAAAATAGTTTTTAAAAAATATATAAAGAAAAGGCCTGGAATGAGTAGGTGTGTCCAAACTTTTGACTGGTACTTTCTTAATTCATTTGATTAATATTATGGTGTTTCTATTCCGTAAAAAATGAAAAACCCTCTGGGTAAATTCAGACCGGTTCGCTCTCGGAGCACACACTGGACGTTGGTGCTGAGGAGTAGGGTTGATTTGAGCGTTCTGGCCTTAGCTTGGGTGCTTAACTGCCATTCTAACGTTGGCTAGCTTGCTAGCTACTTCTAGAGACAAATGAGACCACTCTGACCATTTTACTCGCCCTAGCAGAGCTGGTTAGGCAGTTTTCGTGTTAACCAGAGCATTTTATTGGTGACTCTAACTGTGCTGCTGCGAACAATTTAATTACGCATTTTTGCCAATGTTTACTGACACAGACCATATTCAACGGGTGTTGAGCGCTTGTAAATTCATTATTCTGCGCTCTGGTACACTCAGACGAGAGTGCTCTGAAATCAGAGTAGATAACTTGAAAAGTCATTACTTTTATTACATTGAGTAGCAAGCCAACAAGAGGACGCGCTCTATCGACTGCGGCTTGAGCATGCTTTTGGTGCACAGTCGATAGCGTGCTGGACTTCGGGCAAGAAGGTTGAGGGTTCGAAACCTGCTCCCTGCTTGTTTCATTTGAAGTCGTGCACAATTATCAGTTTATATTGCCCATTCATTGTCAGTTAGAGACATAGTAGTCCATTGGGACCCAAAATCATAATCAGTGCTCTAACTCCTAACCCCTTGCTCATTAGGGCAAATCTAGTCTGTGATAGGACGGGGGGGGGGGGGGGTTTCACACCTAGCTCGGCTGTTAAACTATTCAATCTTTACTGAAGAATAGTCTTGTTCAGCTATTAGCCCCCTCTTCAACTTGCAACAAATAGATGTCTTTTTGTCGAGAGCTAAATTCTATTTTTTTTTTTCAATCAAAAAGAATTGTTCTGAAAGCAAAAACGAGGCTTCAAAGTAAAAAAAAAAAAAGAAAAGTGCAATGAAATATTTTGTAATAGAGCGCAAAACTGCATTTTGTTCCCCAAAAATATTTTGAGAACAAAAAATGTATTTGAAAACACAACTCCAGTTTTATTTAGCTGTCAACCACCCTCCATTTTGTCCATGTTTTGAGTATCAGCTTGGCTACAACCAATACTGCTGAGCCTTTCTTTCCGACACGAAGGAAGTCATAGTGGACACCTACGAAGGACTGTGTGACGATGGCATCTCAGGTAAGCAGCACTGGGCGTTCTTCCGTCCAACTTCTAACGTTACATAGCTAGCAGTTAGCTCCTACGATTCAGTGTCGGTTCATAACATTCTACTATATTACATGCATACCGTAGAATGATAAATCATGCAATTATTATTCTCAAGCTAACCAAAAACATTTAGCTACGAACGCCTGTTTTTGCTATTTTCAGTTGAATTCATCTAACTTTCTTTCATGGCATAAGCAGGCCATGTCCTATTTGTTTCATAGTCGATATATATATATATAATCATATTTCATGACTGTAACGGTTAGCTTACGGTTAGTGTTTCATCCTTCTGTAAAAAAGCTGTCAGGGAATGCTATTCGGATATGTTAGATGAAGAGTTAGACCAGAAAGTCAGGGCCATTAAAGGCAAGGATGCCCCATGTGGGCTTTAGAATTCTCTGATACTTCATTTGACCAATGGGCCATCGTACAATGGTGAAGAGTTAGGGAGTCTTTGCAGCGTGTAGACGGTGCAGGTATCATTGCCAGAATGATCCAGCTTCGTTGCGTTGCTCGGCAAAAATACTCTGTTCCTGCTCCCCTGTCTCTCGTCCACATTGATACAAATTATAAATTGATAAGGTACTAAGGTGTATAATGTCTCCATCAAATCTAATAAGTTATTTTAACTTTTTTGTTCTTACTTATTCGTAGACACATTTTCAATGATGTATGAAATTGGAGTTCTTCATCAACTGGTAATACATAAATAGTGAAGCAGGTTAATAGGTTAAACATTTCACTTTTAATTCTAATGCTTTTTTTTCAAGATACATTGTCATCTTTGGCGGTATAGATGGATTTTCAAGGAAGGTAAGTATATTATTTTGTATGCATATTGCATATTTCCCATCACCTAATGAACAACCACAATACCAGTCTGGTGTTTTCTGTGCTGTATTGACGTATCCTGAAAATGACATCTGTTGCTTTAGATTGAACGGTCATATCTGTTATTTTCATATTTACAAAAAATAAACTATTATTTACTTTCAGAGTGTGAGCTGATCAATGTGTCTAAAATGTAGATATTGCCAGATGTACAGTCGTGGCCAAAAGTTTTGAGAATGACACGAATATTATTTTTCACAAAGTCTGCTGCCTCAGTTTGTATGATTGCAATTTGCATATACTTCAGAATGTTATGAAGAGTGATCAGATGAATTGCAATTAATTGCAAAGTCCCTCTTTGCCATGCAAATGACCTGAATCCCCCAAAAACATTTCTACTGCATTTCAGCCCTGCCACAAAAGAACCAGCTGACATGTCAGTGACTCTCTCGTTAACACAGGTGTGAGTGTTGACGAGGACAAGGCTGGAGATCACTCTGTCATGCTGATTGAGTTTGAATAACAGACTGGAAGCTTCAAAAGGAGGGTGGTGCTTGGAATCATTGTTCTTCCTCTGTCAACCATGGTTACCTGCAAGGAAACGTGCCATCATCATTGCTTTGCACAAAAAGGGCTTCACAGGCAAGGATATTGCTGCCAGTTAGATTGCACCTAAATCAACCATTTATCGGATCATCAAGAACTTCAAGGAGAGCGGTTAAATTGTTGTGAAGAAGGGTGCCCAAGGAAGTCCAGCAAGCGCCAGGACTGTCTCCTAAAGTTAATTCAGCTGCGGGATCGGGCACCCACCAGTACAGAGCTTGCTCAGGAATGGCAGCAGGCAGGTGTGAGTGCATCTGCACGCACAGTGAGGCGAAGACTTTTGGAGGATGGCCTGATGTCAAGAAGGGCAGCAAAGAAGCCACTTCTCTCCAGGAAAAACATCAGGGACAGACTGATATTCTGCAAAAGGTACAGGGATTGGACTGCTGAGGACTGGGATAAAGTCATTTTCTCTGACGAATCCCCTTTCCGATTGTTTGGGGCATCCGGAAAAAAGCTTGTCCGGAGAAGACAAGGTGAGCGCTACCATCAGTCCTGTGTCATGCCAACAGTAAAGCATCCTGAGACCATTCATGTGTGGGATTGCTTCTCAGCCAAGGGAGTGGGCTCACTCACAATTTTTCCTAAGAACACAGCCATGAATAAAGAATGGTACCAACACATCCTCCGAGAGCAACTTCTCCCAACCATCCAGGAACAGTTTGGTGACGAACAATGCCTTTTCCAGCATTATGGAGCAAAAGTGATATCTAAGTGGCTTAGGGAACAAAACATCAATATTTTGGGTCTATGGCCAGGAAACTCCCCTGACCTTAATCCCATTTGAGAACTTGTGGTCAATTCTGAAGAGGTGGGTGGACAAACAAAACCCCACAAATTCTGACAAACTCCAAGCATTGATTATGCAAGAATGGGCTGCCATCAGTCAGGATGTGGCCCAGAAGTTAATTGACAGCATGCCAGGGCGGATGGCAGAGGTCTTGAAAAAGAAGGGTCAACCCTGCAAATATTGTACTCTTTGCATCAACTTCATGTAATTGTCAATTAAAGCCTTTAACACGTATGAAATGCTTGTAATTATACTTCAGTATTCCATAGTAACATCTGACAAAAATATCTAAAGACACTGAAGCAGCAGACTGAAAATTAATATTTGTGTCATTCTCAACTTTTGGCCACGACTGTATGTTCACTGTCCGAGGAACAGGCCGTGGAAGCTTTATTGCTGGCAAAAGTGTCCATAAGCAGAGGTAATTTAACTGTTCTGTTTTTTTCTCTCTCTTCCTCTCTGCCTGTCTTGTTGTACATGGAACCTGTCTCACTTGCATTAATTAAAAAACCCTTAAGATGTCAGCTGCTAATTTTAAGATTTACACATAAACATAAACACAGATTGGTTATTTTGTGCATTCCAGATTCAGCAGGTGGGGGACCTGCTTTATCAGGGGGATAATCTGGAAACACTGACAATGGGGTCATTGTTCCTGACATCCCACTGCCTACTGAGAATCTTGCTGTGCTGCAACATCAAGTGAACTCCACCACTGACTCCTCATCTTTTGGTCAGCACATATGCATGCTCTTCGATTAGTTATAGTTAGTCTCCAGCCTTTTTAGGTGCAGTCCTCCCACACTATGTAGGATATTGTTTTAGCCCTAGTGCCACTCTTGATAATGGCAAACATTTGTATTTTTGGAGGAGGGTGAAAGGATAGCAAGCCCAGCTGTCAGAAGTGAGAGAGTAGGCTATTCTGGCTAGAGCAGGTTTTTGCCTTAGCACTACACAGTTGATTCAAATGATCAAGTCATCACCAAGCTTCAAGTGGTATTCATTTGTGACGCTATCTTTTATGTCATCCTGCTATTGTCACATGCTACACATGTATCTATCCAATGCTATCATGATTTGTTATAAGGGATATTATACAGGAAGTATTATTAAAGCAATTCTTGACATTGAAATTCAGATAGAGATCTAGTAGTCACAGAGTTAATGATCCAAGGTCAGTTTTGCATTTCACCTCCTGATGATTATGATGACTGACCGTGTTAGCATGATTAAGCTGTTTTTTTTATTCTCTCTCTGTCTGTCTCATCTGCAGGTATGTTTTGATGTGAGAGAGGAAGCACTCCTGTCATCGCTACCTCACCCGCTTTTAAGATTCTCTTCGGGCCGACTGGGAGCCCAAGGCTGGTTAGGAGACACCGCAAGAGACACTATATAATTGTGATGAACTAGGAGAATATTAGGGTAGCACTGTAATTCAATAATCATATGCTGTCTTCCCTGCTCCTCTGTTTTACCTCTTTCCTTTTCTGTCTTCTACGCATCTCTCCCCACCTCTTTCTTCCTCTTTTTTTATAATGCACACCATATGTGCATTGAAGTACAGATTGAACTTGTATTTATAATATTACAATTATACTATTTATAATGCATGTATTTATAACACCTGGATAGTGAACTTTCAATAAAGCGTTTCACATTCTCCACTGGTTGAAATGTTCTCATTGGAATAATACACCTATCCTGTGTCCTCAGATTAATGCAGATGAAGGGAGTTGGATATGCATAGGTGTATATATGAATTACAAATCAGCCTTTACATGTTTCTAGTCTATTGCATAGTTACAATGTGTAATCATTGATGTCCAGGAGCAGGAGTGGTAAACACTGTTCAAGTGTATAATTGTAATACATTCAGCATCATTCAAAGAATAGTTTGATACATCTAGTATTGGACGTGACTGAAAAAGAATGTCTCAGATTCATACCTGAACCACACCTTTATTTACCAAGGAAGAGTACATGATCAGTGAATATATTCAATGTACAGGCTACAATGTGGGGATCTCATGCGTGGTAATAACTACAGTACCTGTATATAGGACTTGCATCCTTGGCACAATAAAGTTATTATATTCTACTCAATCCATAGGCTTCATTAATGCCATACTGACTTGAAGTCGAATTCTGTCATACTGTTCAGGTCTGTGCCCAAACAATTTGAGCTTCTACTTTTAAAAATCCTCCTTTCCAGAAAAAAGTCTCATCGTTGCCGCTTGTTATAGACCCCCTCAGCCCCCAGCTGTGACCTGGACACCATATGTGAATTGATTGCCCCCCCATCTACAGAGTTCGTACTGTTAGGTGACCTAAACTGGGATATGTTTAACACCCCGGCCGTCCTACAATCTAAGCCAGATGCCCTCAATCTCACACAAATGATCAAGGAACCTACCAGGTACAACCCTAAATCCATAACCATGGGCACCCTCATAGATATCCTGACCAACTTGTCCTCTAAATACACCACTGCTGTCTTCAACCAGGATCTCAGCGATCGCTGCCTCATTACTTGCCTCCGTAATGGGTCCGCGGTCAAACGACCACGCCTCATCACTGTCAAACGCTCCCTAAAACACTTCAGCGAGAAGGCCTTTCTAATCAACCTGGCCCGCTTTTTCAAACAGAAATTTGCATCCTGTAACACTAACTCCAAAAAGTTTTGGGACACTCTAAAGTCTATGGAGAATAAGAGCACCTCCTCCCAGCTGCCCACTGCACTAAGGCTAGGAAACACTGTCACCACCGATAAATCTACGATAATTGATTATTTCAATAAGCATTTTTCTACTGCTGGCCATGCTTTCCACCTGGCTACCCCTACCCCGGCCAACAGCTATGCACCCCCTGCAGCAACTTGCCCAAGCCCCCCCCCCCCCGGCTTCTCCTTCACCCAAATCCAGACAGCTGATGTTCTGAAAGAGCTGCAAAATCTGGATCCCTACAAATCATCTGGACTAGACAGTCTGGACCCACTCTTTCTAAAATTATCCGCCAAAATTGTTGCAACCCCTATTACTAGCCTGTTCAACCTCTCTTTCGTATTGTCTGAGATCCCCAAAGATTGGAAAGCTGCCGCGGTCATCCCCCTCTTCAAAGGGGGAGGCACTCTAGACCTAAACTGTTATAGACCTACAGTTGAAGTCGGAAGTTTACATACACTTAGGTTGGAGTCATTAAAACTTGTTTTCAACCACTCCACAAATTTCTTAACAAACTGTAGTTTGTTAGTTGGTTAGGACATCTACTTTGTGCATGACACAAGTAATTTTTCCAACAATTGTTTACAGACAGATTATTTCACTTATAATTCACTGTATCACAATTCCAGTGGGTCAGAAGTTTACATACATTAAGTTGACTGTGCCTTTTAAACAGCTTGGAAAATTCCAGAAAATTGTCATGGCTTTAGAAGCTTCTGATAGGCTAATTGACATAATTTGAGTCAATTAGAGGTGTACCTGTGGATGTATTTAGAGGCCTACCTTCAAACGCAGTGCCTCTTCACTTGACATCATAGGAAAATCAAAAGAAATCAGCCAAGACCTCAGAAAAAAATTGTAGACCTCCACAAGTCTGGGTCATCCTTGGGAGCAATTTCCAAATGCCTGAATACCACGTTCATCTGTACAAACAATAGTATGCAAGTATAAACACCATGGGACCACGCAGCTGTCATACCGCTCAGGAAGGAGACGCATTCTGTCTCCTAGAGATGAACGTACTTTGGTGCGAAAAGTTCAAATCAATCCCAGAACAACAGCAAAGGACCTTGTGAAGATGCTGGAGGAAACAGGTACAAAAGTATCTATATCCACAGTAAAACGAGTCCTATATCGTCATAACCTGAAAGGCAGCTCAGCAAGGAAGAAGCCACTGCTCCAAAGCCGCCATAAAAAAAGCCAGACTACGGTTTGCAACTGCACATGGGGACAAAGATCGTACTTTTTGGAGAAATGTCCTCTGGTCTGATGAAACAAAAATAGAACTGTTTGGCCATAATGACCATCATTATGTTTGGAGGAAAAAGGGGGAGGCTTGCAAGCCGAAGAACACCATCCCAACCGTGAAGCACGGGGGTGGCAGCATCATGTTGTGGTGCACTTCACAAAATAGATGGCATCATGAGGGAGGAAAATTATGTGGAGATATTGAAGCAACATCTCAAGACATCAGTCAGGAAGTTAAAGCTTGGTCGCAAATGGGTCTTCCAAATAGACAATGACCTCAAGCATACTTCCAAAGTTGTGGCAAAATGGCTTAAGGACAACAAAGTCAAGGTATTGGAGTGGCCATCACAAAGCCCTGCCCTCAATCCTATAGAAAATGTGTAGGCAGAACTGAAAAAGTGTGTGCGAGCAAGCAAGGAGGCCTACACACCTGACTCCATTACACCAGTTCTGTCAGGAGGAATGGGCCAAAATTCACCCAACTTATTGTGGGACGCTTGTGGACGGCTACCCGAAACATTTGACCCAAGTTAAACAATTTAAAGGCAATGCTACCAACTACTAATTGAGTGCATGTAAACTTCTGACCCACTGGGAATGTGATGAAAGAAATAAAAGCTGAAATGGAATGATTTATCTACTATTACGCTGACATTTCACATTCATAAAATAAAGGTGTGATCCTAACTGACCTAAGACAGGGAATTTTTACGAGGATTTTTCAGGAATTGTGAAAAACTGAGTTTAAATGTATTTGGCTGAGGTGTATGTAAACTTCCGACTTCAACTGTATATCCATCCTGCCCTGCCTTTCTAAAGTCTTCAAAAGCCAAGTTAACAAACAGATCACTAATCATTTCGAATCCCACTGTACCTTCTCCACTATGCAATCTGGTTTCCGAGCTGGTCATGTTTGCAGCTTAGCCACGCTCAAGGTCCTAAACGATATGATAATTGCCATTGATAAAAGACAGTACTGTGCAGCCGTCTTCATCGACCTGGCCAAGGCTTTCGACTCTGTCAATCACTGCGTTCTTATCGGCAGACTCAATAGCCTTGGTTTCTCAAATGACTGCCTTGCCTGGTTCACCAACTACTTCTCAGACAGAGTTCAGTGTGTCAAATCTGAGGGCCTGTTGTGTGGACCTCTGGCAATCTATATGGGGATGCCACAGGGTTCAATTCTCGAGCCGACTCTTTTCTCTGTATATATCAATGATGTTGCTCTTGCTGCTGGTGTTTCTCTGATCCACCTCCACGCAGACGACACCATTCTGTATACATCTGGCCCTTCTTTGGACACTGTGTTAACAAACTTCCAAAAGAGCTTCAATGCCATACAACACTCCTTCCGAGGCCTCAAACTGCTTTTAAATGCTAGTAAAACTAAATGCATGCTCTTCAACCGATTGCCGCCCGCACCTGCCCACCCGACTAGCATCACTACTCTGGATGGTTCTGACTTAGAATATGTGGACAACTACAAATACCTAGGTGTCTGGTTAGACTGTAAACTCTCCTTCCAGACTCACATTAAGCATCTCCAATCCAAAATTAAATCTAGAATCGGCTTCCTCTTCACTCATGCTGCCAAACATACCCTCATAAAACTGACTATCCTATCGATCCTTGACTTCGGTGATGTCATTTACAAAATAGCCTCCAACACTCTACTCAACAAATTGGATGCAGTCTATGACAGTGCCATCCGTTTTGTCACCAAAGCCCCATATACTATCCACCACTGTGACCTGTATGCTCTCGTTGGCTGGCCCTCGCTACATATTCGTCGCCAAACCCACTGGCTCCAGGTCATCTATAAGTCTTTGCTAGGTAAAGCCCTACCTTATCTATGCTTACTGTTCACCATAGCAACACCCACCAACACGCTCCAGCAGGTATATTTCACTGGTGATCCCCACAGCCAACACCTCCTTTGGCTGCCTTTCCTTCCAGTTCTCTGCTGCCAATGACTGGAACAAATTGCAAAAATCTCTGAAGCTGGAGACGTATATCTCCCTCTCTAACTTTAAGCATCAGCTGTCAGAGCAGCTTACCAATCACTGCACCTGTATACAGCCCATCTGTAAATAGCACACCCAACTACCTCATCCCCATATTATTATTAGTTTTTGCTCTTTTTCACCCCAGTATCTCTTCTTGCACATCATCATCTGCACATCTATCACTCCAGTGTTAAATGAAAAATGTTAATTATTTCTCCTCTATGGCCTATTTATTGCCTTACCTCCCTAATCTTACTGCATTTGCACACACTGTACATGTACTTTTTTATATTGTGTTATTGACTGTACGCTTGTTTATGTGTAACTCTGTGTTGTTGTTTTTGTCGCACTGCTTTGCTTTATCTTGGCCAGGTCTCAGTTGTAAATGCGAACTTGTTCTCAACTGGCCTACCTGGTAAATAATGGTAAAATAAATAATATAAAAAACAACAACTATGATAGCTGAGTTTCATAGGTTCTGAACTAATTTTCATACCAAAAGTTTTAGGGTCCATACACAGATTGGCTACATACTGTAGCTAGCTACACATCCATAGGCATATAGTTATTTTTATCCTCCACTACACAATAAGCAAATAAATAGTTAGCTAGCTATGTTACTTCAGCTGTATTGCAGGACAAATATAAGCAAGGCAAGCTAACACAATTGTACATTCAATTTGCAGTAAATGCTTTAGCTAGCTAGATACTTTACATCCACTGTTTCACAAGACAACAGCCTGGTTTTCTCCAGAGTCCCTAAAACATTAAACAACACAAATTATATATTCATTCTCATGTCAAAACACTAGCTAGCTGGCTAATGTTAGACATTCAGCTGACTTGCTAAATAGTGATTTTTGTTAATTAACTTCATGACAAAATATGCACAAACATTTGTCTCTACATTCATTAACATTCCTCTCAATTGTACATTTTTTGCTTGACTTGTTATGATGTTATAACTACTTACATTTGCTTCCACCGTCATGTTTTGTCAGCCACCTTTGCTGAAGAATGTCACCAGGGACAGGTGGCTCGCGTCAAATTCATCATTGGAACCACTCGATATGATTGGTCATATAAAAACCTTGGGACCCAAATGCATAATGAGTGCTCTAACTCCCCCTTGTGGTGGTCTGGAGGAACGAAGCCGTGCCGCTGGGTATCTCTAAGTCCCACGGTGTAAGCTCGCAACTTTTAAAGGAGGAACCACTGTAGGCCTATTTTATGAAAATGTTCCCTTTCAAGCTAAGCGGTTATCGAAAAGGAGAGAGCTGGAAAGATTTTTCAAATATATTGAGTTATTACCATTCTCAATTTATGTAAAAACAGAATTTGTTTGCTTGCAGTTTGAGGTGAAGAAAACATTACTTTGAGAAGCTCCACAGCTCATTAGTGGTCGTGTGTTAAGTCAATCCGAAATGTGACCGACCTGCTCGATTCGATCTTATGTAACAAAAGGGTGTTTTTTTACATTGGATAAAACTAGACTTGGAGCTAGACAATTGTATATTATACACTACAGTTGAAGAAAAATGGGAAAGTAATTCTGCTTTGAAAATTGATTAACTTGTAACCTCACTTTTGAGAAAATGGCACTTGAATGTTTTGGTACACATACTGGAGAGCTCATTTGGCCCATTTGGCATTGTTCACACCCTGTTAAGCCTCAGCCCCACCTTTTTCTTTAAGGATTCACATGTGAGGCCATTTACTAAACTGTGAGTAAAACGACAGGCTGCGTGACATCAGCAGCCTCCAATAAATCCATCCGTTAAAAATGAATTTTGTATATTTATTTCAATCTAGCATCTAAAAGCTACTTTCTAAACAATGTTTTGGTTCATTTCTAGCTTGTTAGCTAGCTACCTAATGTTAACTTAGCTGGCTAGCCAGTTAAAATAATCGCCATAACATAGATGACAACGTTGTCGTGACTTTACTTTCATTAATCTGAAGATTTATGTATCTAAACAGTCTATATATGTTTAATTGTTACCGATTTTAAATTCATCATGTAACAATTAACTCATTAGGATCTGGGGCACCACGAGAGCGGTTCTTTAAAGAGTTACCATCTCCCAAATTAAACTCTAAAGGTCTACCTATTACATCCATAAACAGTCAACTTATGAATCATAACCTCGTATCATGTCATCATTCTGAACAGTTGTAAACCTCCTTGCATCTGCAAAAACCTGAGCCTCACTTGTCATTCAGTACTACACAAATTGGTTTAATTTATTTACTTGCTAACTAAATGGTTACACAGGATAAACATACACACTTAATACATAAGAATCAGGTCCCTAGCGGACTGACAACAATATGGCTGCTTGTTACGAAAGACATAGTGAGAGAGCGAGAGAGAGAGGGACAGAGACACTTAACGTTGGTACATTTAGAAACTACTCACTTATACTTTCCACACGAACCGCCGTCCACTTGGAGTCAGAAATCATGAATGCATTTACGTGAAAATGCCTTGGTTCGCTTTGTATCTCTCTGAGCGGGTCCTCCTTGGAATTGCCGTTTTCGCGGCACGCTTGTAAGGCTCTGATTGTCCCTGGTTCCTCTGTTGTTCTCCTCTGCAGTCTTCCGATATCCGGTGACTTGTCGTGTAGTTATAGTTTATTCAACTTCCATTCGCTCTGGAAGATGCTTCTGTGAAGATAGGCCAGCCCTGTCGATGGTTCCCAGTGGGGTGATGAGAGTAGCGGAATACAATGGTTTGAAAAGAGTAGTAGAATGGTCCCACTTAAATTCGCTTTTCTAGATACTTTACTTAAGACAGCTAATCAGCCGTACCAGTGATTGTCCGGGAGGTAACTTTATCGTCTCTACCTCATGTTGAGATTGAGTTCAAACCACTTTAAACGTAAGCTGCAGCTCTACGTCTCTCTGGTCTGATATGTTAATTATTAACCCATTTTATACAGTTCGTTCAAAAGGGGCGGTTCTGTCAGGTTGACACGCTCTCTGACCTCACTCAAGGGGGGCGGTGACTACTTACTGTGCACAGTTATAGAAACAATTTCCTCTTACAGTTTCTAAAATCACATCCCTCTCTTAACAAAAACACTTTCATAATTTTTCATATAGCATGCACATCGCAGAGGATGGAAACTTCGTACATGTACGTATACTTGTCAAGTTACAGTATTTCCTTTAACATTTTTTAATGACATTTCAAAATAACAACCAAAACGGCATTTGTGTTATTTTAGGTCGCCTCTGACCATTCCCCACGTCAGGAAAAGTATTTTTAAAACAAAGCACATTCCTTGTGTGAATTTGGAGAGGGATGTCTGATTGTTCTGTTCTTGATTTACAACAGGGTGTGAGGTGTTAACCCGCACCAGTTCCTTACCCCCTTCTGTGGGTGAGGGGGGGTCTGGTTGAAGTTATTTATTGCAAAGCTGATCTGACCTATTTGGATCCTCACAGGACAGTCATGACAACTTTAGCAAATTTTTATTAATTATTACAGAAATTTCAGCTTTTAATTTTACATTTATTTGTAAATATTTCTTAAAACATAATTCTACTTTGACATTAGGGGGTATTGTGTGTAGGCTGTAACAACAAAATGCGGAAAAAGTCAAGGGGTGGGATTACTTTCTGAAGGCACTATCTGTCTGAGTAGTGTTCTGTATCAACAGCAGCGTATCATCCACCCGACGACTAGAGAAAAGACTAGAGTTGTTAAAAAAAATATATATCACAGGCTTGTTTAAATTATTGTGTTGTAACAAGGTAAACTGGGTATTAGTGATTTAAATGTGATGTTGTGTAGAGCAGTCTTCTTTCTACTACTCTAGGCTGTTTCAATTGTCTTTACTGGATCTTTGCAGAGTGCTCAACTCTGCTCTCTAGACCTCTTGTAGTAGATTGTGCCTATGAGAAACCCGTCTCAGCAAGGTTTAAGTAAAGCTTTTGAGCTCGGCAGCCATCTTAATGGCAGTGTGTGGATTAGACAGGATAAAAGTTGCTTACAACATTGGAGTGGCTGAATTCCTAAGATGTGTTGGCTTCTGTAAGTGATAGCTATAGGCTTAGAAAGTGAACTGTTAAGATGGTAAGGGGAGTTTTTGCCTCTACAAACTGGGGTGGATTTGACCGTGTAACTGCTAGTGACAATACGAGTATTGCGATACTCGTTAGTATCGTGGCAAGGAAACAAAGCGGATTTAATAACTTCTTTAGGAAACGAACATCATTATGTTGTCATCCAGAGTCACATAATTTATTTTCCAAGCTATAGACTACTATCTTACTTACAACAGGTTTTTAAAGGACTGAAGAGTTAGGTCTGCGTCGTGTTTTCATTTTTGCCATGGAAAAATATTGAATTACTGATATGGTCACAGCCCTAGTAATTTCTGAAATTCAATCACGCTAGTAAGGATCTTCAGTGACTAGGCTAACGATGATGTAATCCTTCCACAGGTGGCATCGTTTAGGAAGGTTGGAGCACACAGACAAAATGGTGACCATTCCTGAGTACTATGAGGGGAAGAATGTGCTGATCACAGGGGCCACAGGCTTTATGGGAAAAGTCCTACTGGAGAAGCTGATGCGGTCCTGCCCTGGAGTCAAGGCTGTGTACGTCCTTGTCCGGCACAAAGCGGGCCACGGTCCCCTGGCCCGCATCGCAGACATGATCAACTGCAAGGTGAGAAGAGCTGGAGAAGGGGAAAGGTCTAATGGGGTAGCCAAAGAGGAATGTTCTAGGGGGGTAGCCAAAACTCTGTAGGCTGTGTGGGGTGATGCGTCATAAGTTCTTGACTGCTTGTTACGGAAACTTCGTAGTTCCACAGCCCACACTCCATACGGTCTTTACAATTGGGCCATGGAAGACCACAATGTAGGCAAGCCTAAGTCTTACTAATGGAATTGCTTTCTTGGAGTGCTTTCGAACCAAAACGCATCCCTCCACCTACACATTGATTTCATTAAAAAAAACCTTGAGAAGGCTCATTTTAGCTTATTGGCTGTGAAAGTGGCATGAAGGAGTATTACAACTCTAGTACAACTGTATTTGTTTTTCAGCTTTTTGACAGGTTACGAGATGAGCAGCCAGACTTTGCTAAGAAGATAGTGGCTGTGAACAGTGACCTCACCCTGCCAGAACTGGACCTGAGCAAAGTGGACCAGGAAATGCTTGCTGACTGCATCAACATAGTCTTCCACTGTGCTGCAACCATCCGATTCAATGAGCCTCTAAAGTGAGCCATTGTTTCTCTCCTGATACTGATACTGCTCCACAGAACGTTGTTTCACTTCTGCTCCCAGAACCTTGCTGGACAGTGCTGCAATTTCAGATTTATCTACAGTGATCTTGGTTCTTCTCTCACACTTGCTTTTCCTGCAGGGAAATTACTCTCACATTTTTACTAACCCTCCGGACGTACCTACCTATTGCTTAGGCTTTAATAAATAAATATATATATATATATATATATATATATATATATATATATATATATATATATATATATATATATATATATATATATATACACAGTTGAAGTCAGAAGTTTACATACACTTAGGTTGGAGTCATTAAAACTTGTTTTTCAACCACTCCACAAATTTCTTGTTAACCTCTATGGGCTATGTGGGACGCAAGCGTCCCACCCCTGGTACACCCTATCAACAACAGGTGAAATATCAAGAGCGCCAAATTTGAAAACAATTAAATGTCATAATTCAAATTTCTCAAACATACAACTATCTTACACCCTTTGAAAGATAAACATCTCCTTAATCTAACCACGTTGTCCGATTTCAAAAAGGCTTTACGGCGAAAGCATAAAGTTAGATTATGTTAGGACAGTACATTGAAAATAGCTGTGTGTAATGTTTTGTCAATGCAAAGACGCGTCACCAAAAGCAGAAAACCAGCTAAAATTATGCACTAACCTTTGACAATCTCCATCAGATGACACTCCTAGGACATTATGTTAGACAATACATGCATTTTTTGTTCTATCAAGTTCATATTTATATCCAAAAACAGCGTTTTACTATGGCGTTGATGTTGAGGAAATCTTTTCCCTCCAATACCGCCAGTCAAATCAGCACAACAAATTAAATAATTACTATTCAAAAACATTGGTAAAATATTATATTGTCCTTCAAAGAATTATAGATTTACATCTCTTGAACGCAACCGGATTGCCAGATTTAAAAATAACCTTACTGGGAAATCACACTTTGCAATAATCTGAGCACTGCGCCCAGAAAAATACGCTTTGCGATACAGACTAACCGCCATGTTGGAGAGATCTAAAATCGAAAATACTATGTAAATAATCCATTACCTTTGATTCTCTTCATCAGATGTCACTTCCAGGAATCCCAGGTCCATAACAAATGTAGTTTTGTTCGAAAAAGCTCATAATTTATGTCCAAAAAGCTCTGTGTTGTTAGCACATGATCTACGCCCGCCGGACTTGTCTTCATGAAAGAGGGGGAAAAAAATATTTATGTTCGTTCAAACATGTCAAACGTTGTATAGCATAAATCATTAGTGCCTTTTTCAACCAGAACATGAATAATATTCAAGGCGGACGATTGCATTCTCTTTTAAAACGAGAGTACCCAACATGAACTCGCGCGCCAGTCTTATCGGCCACCACCGTTCCAAGGCTCTTGTTCGGTCAGATCTCACAGTATAAGACTCAAACCACTTTGTAAAGACTGGTGACATCTAGTGGAAGCCATAGGAAGTGCTCAACGATTAATAAGCCCCTGTGTGTTTCAATGGTATAGGCTTAAAGGTAATTCAACACATCAGGTATCCACTTCCTGTCAGAATTTGTCTCAGGGTTTTGACTGCCATATGAGTTCTGTTATACTTACAGACACCATTCAAACAGTTTTAGAAAATTCTGAGTGTTTTCTATCCAAACCTGAACAATAATATGCATATTCTAGCTTCTGAGTTGGTGTAGGAGGCAGTTAAAAATGGGCACATATTTTTTTCAAAATTCTCAATACTGCCCCCTAGCCCCAACAGGTTTTAACAAACTATAGTTTTGGCAAGTCGGTTAGGATCTACTTTGTGCATGACACAATTCATTTTTCCAACAATTGTTTACAGACAGATTATTTCACTTATAAGTAACTGTATCACAATTCCAGTGGGTCAGAAGTTCACTAAGTTGACTGTGCCTTTAAACAGCTTGGAAAATTCCAGAAAATTATGTCATGGCTTCAGAAGCTTCTGATAGGCTAATTGACATCATTTCAGTCAATTAGAGGTTTACCTGTGGATGTATGTCAAAGCCTACCTTCAAACTCAGTGCCTCTTTGCTTGACATCATGGGAAAATCAAAAGAAATCAGCCCAAAAAAAATCTGCCAAAAATTGTAAACCTCCACAAGTCTGATTCATCCTTGGGAGCAATTTCCAAACGCCTGAAGGTACCATGTTCATCTGTACAAACAATAGTACGCAAGTATAAACACCATGGGACCACGCAGCTGTCATACTGCTCAGGAAGGATACGCATTCTGTCTCCTAGAGATGAACGTACATTGGTGTTAAAATTGCAAATCAATCCCAGAACAACAGCAAAGGACCTTGTGAAGATGCTGGAGGAAACAGGTACAAAAGTATCTATATCCACGGTAAAACGAGTCCTATATCGACATAACCTGAAAGGCCACTCAGCAAGGAAGAAGCCACTGCTCCAAAGCCACCATAAAAAAGCCAAACTACAGTTTGCAACTGCACATGGGGACAAAGATCGTACTTTTTGGAGAAATGTCCTATGGTCTGATGAAACAAAAATAGAACTGTTTGGCCCTAATGACCATCGTCATGTTTGGAGGAAAAAGGGGGAGACGTGCAAGCCGAAGAACACCATCTCAACCGTGAAGCACGGGGGTGGCAGCATCATGTTGTGGGGGTGCTTTGCTGCAGGAGGGACTGGTGCACTTCACAAAATAGATGGCATCATGAGGTAGGAAAATTATGTGGATTTTTTGAAGCAACATCTCAAGACATCAATCAGGAAGTTAAAGCTTGGTTGCAAATCGGTCTTCCAAATGGTCAATGACACCAAGCATACTTCTAAAGTTGTGGCAAAATGGCTTAAGGACAACAAAGTCAAGGTATTGGAGTGGTCATCACAAAGCCCTGACCTCAATCCTATAGAAAATTTGTGGGCAGAACTGAAAAAGCGTGTGCGAGCAAGGAAGCCTACAAACCTGACTCAGTTACACCAGCTCTGTCAGGAGGAATGGGCCAAAATTCACCCAACTTATTGTGGGACGCTTGTGGAAGGCTACCCGAAACGTTTGACCCATGTTAAACAATTTAAAGGCAATGCTACCAACTACTAATTGAGTGTATGTAAACTTCTGACCCACTGGGAATGTGATGAAAGAAATAAAAGCTGAAATAAATCATTCTCT
This sequence comes from Salmo trutta, assembly GCF_901001165.1. Lineage (NCBI taxonomy): Eukaryota > Metazoa > Chordata > Actinopteri > Salmoniformes > Salmonidae > Salmo > Salmo trutta. Next base: position 44,001,721 of record NC_042963.1, read on the forward strand.
ATACTATTATTCAGATTTTTCACATTCTTAATATAAAATGGTGATGCTAACTGACCTAAGACAGGGACATTTTTACTAGGATTAAAAGTCAGGAATTGTGAAAAACTGAGTTTAAATGTATTTGGCTAAGGTGTATGTAAACTTCTGACTTCTACTGTATACACACATACACACACACACACACAGTGCATTCAGAAAGTATTTACCCCTTTACTTTTTCCACATTTTGTTACTTTAGACTTGATTAACTAAAGTTGATTAAGTTCATTGTATTCATCAATCTACACACAATACCACATAATTGCAAATTTATAAAAAAAATACTTTATTTACATAAGTATTCAGTCCTTTTGCTATGAGACTGGAAGTTGAGCTCAGGTGCATCCTGTTTCCATTGATCATCCTTGAGATGTTTCTATAACTTGATTGGAGTCCACCTGTGGTAAATTCAATTGATTGGGCATGATTTGGAAAGGCACACACCTGTCTATATAAGCTCCCACAGTTGACAGTGCATGTCAGTGCAACAACCAAGCCATAAGGTCAAAGGAATTGTCCGCAGAGCTCCGAGACAGGATTGTCTCGAGGCACAGATCTGGGGAAGGGTACCAAAACATTTCTGCAGCATTGAAGGTCCCCAAGAACACAGTGGCCTCCATCATTCTTAAATGGAAGAAGTTTGGAACCACCAAAACTCTTCCTAGAGCTGGCCGCCTGGCCAAACTGAGCAACTGTGGGAGAAGGGCATTGGTCAGGGAGGTGACCAAGACCCCGATGGTCACTCTGACAGAGCTCCAGAGTTCCTCTGTGGAGATGGGAAAAGCTTTTAGAAGGACAACCATCTCTGCAGCACTCCACCAATCAGGCCTTTATGGTAGAGTGGCCAGACGGAAGCCACTCCTCAGTAAAAGGCACATGACAGCCCGTTTGGAGTTTGCCAAAAGGCACCAAAAGACTCTCAGACCAGGGAAAACAAGACTCTCTGGTCTGATGAAACGAACATTGAACTCTTTGGCCTGAATCCCAAGTGTCACATCTGGAGGAAACCTGGCACCATCCCTACGGTGCAGCATGGTGGTGGCAGCATCATGCTGTGGGGATATTTTTCAGCGACAGGGACTGGGAGACTTGTCAAGATCAAGGGACAGATGAACGGAGCAAAGTACAGAGATCCTTGATGAAAACCTGCTCCGGAGCACTCAGGACCTCAGACTGGGGTGAAGGTTTACCTTCCAACAGGACAACGACACTAAGCACACAGCCAAGACAACACAGCAATGGCTTCGGGACAAGTCTCTGAATGTCCTTGAGTGGCCCAGCCAGAGCCCGGTCTTCAAATCAAACTTTATTTGTCACATGCACCGAATACAGGAAGTGTAGACTTTACCGTGAAATGCTTACTTACAAGCCCTTAACCAACAGTGCAGTTCAAGAAGAGTTAAGAATATATTTACCAAGTAGACTAAAATAAAAACTAATAATAACAACACAATAAGAATAACGAGGCTATATACAGGGGGCACCGGTACAGAGTCAGTGTGCGGGGACTTGAACCCAATCTAACATCTCTGGAGAGACCTGAAAAAAGCTGTGCAGCAACACTCCCCATCCAACCTGACAGAGCTTGAGAGGATCTACAGAGAAGAATGGGAGAAACTCCCCAAATACAGGTGTGCCAAGCTTGTAGCATCATACCCAAGAAGACTCAAGGCTGTAATCGCTGCCAAAGGTGCTTCAACAAAGTACTGAGTACATTTCTGTAATGATGTTTTGTGACATTTTCTTTCTTCTCCTTCTTTCAGAGATGCTATGCTGCTGAATGTTCTAGCCACCCAGAAGATGGTGGCTCTTGCCCACAAAATGAAGCACTTGGAGGTTTTCCTCCATGTGTCAACAGCCTACGCCAACTGTGACCGGACACTCATTGAGGAAGTGGTTTACCCACCTCCTGTTGACTACAAGAAGCTCATCGACAGCCTAGAGTGAGTAAAGTTCTTTGCCGATTGTTAGAAACGGAAGCCAAGAGATTATAGTAATTTACAGCTTGGCATGTTTGACTGAGATGAAATGGAAATCATAGATAAGTAGATTATTTTCATCCTGTGGATTAGTTTGTAGTGGCTAATGCATAAGCTTGGTAGCTGTCCCTTGAGGGTCTCTCAATATCTCACTGCATGGACTGAAACTGTGCCAAAACAGGGACGGTCTCTGATTTAAACTTCATGGAGTTTGGTTACTGATTGAGTGGCACTCACTCATTTGTGTTAGGGCAATTGGAACTGTTAAAAGGACATTTGCTTTCCTCTAAATGTTAGGTGGGGCCTCTGACTGCTCTTGCAGGTGGTGCATGGTTACCAGTTGTGTGAAAGTCAGTGTTCTGTTTATGTAGGAATTTTTCCATCCCTAAGTACTACAGTAGGCATTTGCTAATTTCTTCAGAGACATACAAGTATGTGTGTGGGGAAAGGGAATTTCAGAGACTTATTTGGTTTGTGGTCTTGGGAATATATATTTTGTATTTGAGCAATATGGCAGATAATGGACCTTTTTATTGTGGCTCTGTCTTCAATGTGTTTTCATGTTGGTTAGATGGATGGATGAGAAGCTGGTCTCAGCGATGACCCCAGGGCTGATTGGAAAAAGGCCCAACACGTACACCTACACCAAGGCCATGGCTGAGTACCTGGTCCAGCAGGAGTGTGGAAACCTCAACGTGGCAATAATCAGGCCTTCTATAGTTGGGGCCAGTTGGAAAGAGCCGTTCCCAGTGAGTCTTCCTATATACTGAGCCGGCTGTCTTCTAAGCGGTAGCTATACTGTAGCTGACCGTGGTCAATTCTGTATACTGTTCATAACATGTTTTTTCACTCTTAGGGCTGGATTGATAATTTCAATGGACCTAGTGGAATATTCATTGCAGTAAGTACCTTAAAAAATATGTTCTCAGTATTTTAATATTTTTTTTATTTCACCTGTATTTAACCGAGTAGGCTAGTTGAGAACAAGTTCTCATTTACAACTGCGACCTGGCCAAAATTAAGCAAAGCAGTTCGACACATACAACAACGCAGTTACACATGGAATAAACACACATAGTCAATAATACAGTAGAAAAAGTCTATATACAGTGTGTGCAAATGAGGTAGGATAAGGGAAGTAAGGCAGTAAATAGGCCATGGTGGCGAAGTAATTAAAAAATAGCAATTAAACACTGAAATGGTAGATGTGCAGAAGATGAATGTGCAAGTAGAGATACTGGAGTGCAATATGTAAAATGCTCAGATCGCAATAATGCGATCATGACCATTTCAAAGGCTGCTGATTTATAACCTGAGAAACCACATTCCCATCACCTGGTAATGAACCTAGCACTTCTCTGCCCTGTATAGGCAGGAAAGGGGATCCTGCGCACCATGAGAGCGTCCAACAACGCGGTGGCTGACCTGGTACCTGTGGACGTGGTCATCAATACCACGCTGGCTGCTGCCTGGTACTCAGGCTCCCAGAGACACACCAGGTCAGTCTCACACACACTGCAGCTGTCATCTGTAGAGCTGGATGAATAATGTGATTGTGAAATGCAAATATTATTTCAGGTTTCTATGGCAGGCATTCTATTTTGTTCCCCTTTATCCCCGCAGGCCTAAGAGCATATTGGTGTACAATTGCACGACAGGCAGCATCAACCCGTTCCACTGGGGTGAAGTTGGTATGAAACGCTCCTCATATCTTATCCAAATACACTCTGACTGCATTTGTTCTTGGATGCTCCAACAAAGCAGAATGATAAATAATGATTATCAGTCATACTCTTGAGGACCCACTCTTATCACTGTAGTGAATGTGAGAAGGTTTTGGTTTACTCACACCCTCATTGGAGTGTTAGTCACCTCCCTGTAAATGACCTCTCCTGGATTTGTGTCCAGTGTACAGTTTAGTCATTTAGCACACGCTCTTATCCAGAGCGACTTACAGTAGTGAGTGCGTACATTTTCATACTTTCTTGTACTGGTCCCGCATAGTAATCAAACCCACAACCCTGGCGTTTCAAGCGCCATGTTCTACCACCTGAGCCACATGGGATCCTGTGTACATAGTCTCTGAATGCTAGCCATCTGAGAAAGATCAACAGCAGGCTTAAAGGCAATAGGTAAACTATATAACATGACTGGTATTCTTGAATAAAAATGGAAAACTGTTCCAGTCTTAGTACAATATTTGTTTAGTGCATTAAAGATGGATGACATTTTCATAGTGGCAGTTGTATAGTTCCATTTAAGCTGTTAACCTGTTGGGTTTGTTGTAGTAAATGTCAATATATTTGTTACTCATTTACCATAGATTTTTTGCTTTTAAAATATTTCAGGTGAAATCACTTTGTTGTTAACATTGCATTTCTGCATTCATTAGGCTTACTTTGAAGTCTATATTTGCGCCGTTGTTTTGTAATACCCCTAGTCTCCTTCAATAACTTGTACGGTTAAAAATAATAATTGTTAAAAGCACTTCAAAGGTATTTTGTCTAAACCAAACATCTGTTGCCGCTTGTCGTATGCTTGCTGCTTAACTCTTTCTTTCCACTTTGGAGAAATTAGTGGTTGTGCCAACATTACCCCTGTTGAACCCCCTACCTTTTGTCTCTTAGAGTACCATGTTATATCCACTTTCAAGAGGAACCCCCTCGAGCAGGCCTTCAGACGGCCCAATGTAAATCTCACAACCAATCACCTTATCAATCAGTACTGGATCGCTGTAAGCCACAAGGCACCAGCCTTCCTTTATGATCTCTGCCTCAGGATGACGGGAAGAGAGCCCAGGTAAATGACACCCCGCTCGGTCACACTCCATCTCCCTCCGCATTCTCGCTCAATGTAGCCCAATGTACTGAACCTGTTCCAGCGATGTCATGCTTCTGTCCAATGTCTTGGGGGGGTAAGGGTGCATAAGCCACCCATATACCTTTTTAGAGCTGGGTTCTGCACTCTTAGTCCTCTGTGTTACCTCAACGTGTCCTGGCATTGAATTGCCTTCCTCCTGTGATGTCGTATTCTCTCTGCAGAGTACTGTATAAACATAACCTTCAAGACCAACCCCTTAGAGCAGGCTTTCAGGCGCCCAAATGTTAACCTGCGGTCCAACCTCTTTACCAATCAGTACTGGACCACAGTGAGTCACACTCTTCCCGCCCTGCTGTATGACGGGTATCTCAGGGCCATGGGTCAGAATCCCCGGTAAGGTCTACTACAGTGCCCTCTCAACCCCCTCTCCCCTCCACCACTGGGTGCTGGTTGTGTGGCATGGTTGGTGGGGCGGAAGCAACGCCCGAACGTTTGCTCAACTTTGTCATCGGACTCGGCTGGCTGCTGACAGGCTACCGTGTCATCATGACAAGCATGGGTTCCTGTCTTAAGCATGCATCAGGAACGTTTTATTTTTGTAATTTATTTTTGTCACAGTTTTTGTTTGACCCTTTTTGCCTGGTACTGCATTTGTCATTTTTTAATGGCTCTGCTCAGATGTGGAATTTATCCAGTCGCTTTTGCTTTGTGGAATTACCCCCCCCCCCTTCTTTTGTTGTGATCTTTTTGTTTTCCTGAGCCGTGCCATTAAGTCTTCTGAAGTAACCTGGGAGTGATCTGCTCATCCTCGTCCTCCTCCACTCTTCAAGCTTATCTTTAAAATTGAGAGGCACCATGGAACTAGTTTTGATTAATACCAGGTACCAAACACCTGTCCTTTATTCATTGGCCCATCAACACTTCTATTCTTGGTAGCCCTATTCCTGGGCTTAATGAAGCACATTGTGGGACAAATGTAATGCGCTGGCAGTAATTTACGATCTCACAAGCCAATGGAAACACTGTCAATTTATCAGTGAGTCATTGGATAGACTTACTCACAATCCCCACCTATTGTTTCATTTAGCACCAAGGCCATGGTTCAGTCTAACCAAGTGTTTGGTACCTGACGCTTACAGTATTGATCCCCACAAGTTCATCGTAAACCAGAAACATTTCAGCAATGATAAACATTTGGTAACACTTCTCAATTAGAAAATCATTTCACAATTTGTCTGTCTGAAATTCATTTGGTTTAGTATACAACACATTCTAAGGGTGATGTTACCTTACTGGAAAGGTAATACGTCAATGTTTTACTTTTGAAACGGTTCACCATGTATGTTGTCACCTTCCTCTTTGTTCACAATGTATCATGGAGGGACTGAGCTCTGACTACAAGCATGTTGGCTTTTGATGCAATTTGGCATGGCCATTAATCCTCTGAAGCAAGTTTGTTCATGGAACTTTAAACTTCGATTAGTAGATGTTTTATTAATGACGACAATGTAATTAGTGCAATCAAGTTAAGCTTCTGTCAGTCAGACATGCTCAGATACCTTCCAGGATTGGACAAGCCCTCCATTCTTACTGTTCTGTGTTTAACATGTGTCAAGTCAATAATACTCATCCCAATTGAGACTGGTAGGCATTAGAAATGTCCCTATAATACTAGTATGCTTAGACTCTTATCAGTAATATATTATAGGTTGTGCTGGATTCATGCCGTTCTTTATTTAAAGATGCACTATGCAGAAATCGCTCCGCCATTACCTGGTTGCTAACAATAGTTTGCCTAATTTCAGTTTGTGACAAAACAAGCAAGTATAGTGTAGAGAATCATTGTACCACTGAAATATATTTTCCATAACCAAAATATTGTATTTTCAGCTGTTTGAAGCTGGTGTACAAAACCGGAAGTAAGGTGCAAAAATTAAACTTAAGCATAGAAATAGTGCACATAGAACAGAACTAAAGCTTCTTAGACTTGCTTTCAATGAAAATGACGGATCTATAACCCAAATTTCAATGTGAATTTGGTCAGATTGCCAAAAAAGATACACATTGCAGCTTTAAAGCTGTGAAAGTGTTCAGGGGTCAGATGTTTGAAAATCTGAATCATTGACATACCCTTCAGTTTTATTCTGTTATCGATTTGTACAAATTGGCTCAAGGTCACCTTTTCCTTGTACAAAAAGATCAATAAGTAATTTGCATCCCTTGTTCCATTTCGGCCATTGTCTGCTTAACAGTTAGCTGGAGTTAGTTTCAATTTCAGTCAAGGGGAGGATTTTGTATTTTTTTTAATAATAATCTCGTCCAGGGGAGGGTCATGTAAATTATGAAATTTCAATATTTCTCAGTGTTTTAGAATTGGTAGTTTGAGACTATATCGATGTGTGCCTGATGCCACCCCTTATCTCTGATTCTCCACTGGGTGCGCATATCATTTGCACCTATAGGCTATTTAGTGTTGCCTCAATCAACTGATCTATAGGTTACGAAATGCATGCTCGGAGAAGCACAGAGCAAAGTTATATTTCTAAGATAGCTGCTGGGAAGGTGTAAATCAAACTAGGCTGCATTACACACTGCAATGGATATTCCAACCCTGAGCCCCAGTCTGCTCTGCTCTTAATGATCAAAAACCTTTTTGTGTGCTGCTTAACCAATGGCTGTGCTGTGTAGGGCTACGGTGGCAGTTCAGGAGAGTCAAAAGTTACTTCCGAAAATCATTTTTGATTAGGCCTAGCCTAGTCAAACTACTCAGTTTGTGAAGGAGAGTGCGAAGGTGAGAAGGGGGACCGGAGGTCAAATTTGATAGCTTGCTACTACTATAATTGATTTGATGTAAAACTGTGTTTATTGCCCATTTATGTATTTATAAAGAGTTACTGAACTCATAATAAGACAGATTCAGGTAACTTACATTTTGGTGCTGAAAATTGAAGCAGCAGCCACGGACGGCACAGTCGATCTGAAATGGACAGCTCATGGTGCTGAAAGTAGTCAAATTCGAGTAGGCATAATTCATTTAAACAGTCTCCTTTTAGTTAGACTTTACTAACGAGGGCATTGTGTTAGAGCCTATTTCTTCCTATTTAAGAAATAAGGTGTAGGTCTACCTGTTTGACAGACGAAATTAGGCTATAGGCTGCTATATCCATAGATTTGTCGGTGAGTTCCTCCACCCACCATGCACTCTTTAAATAGCCTACCTCAGTGTCAGTGAAGGGCGGTTAAGGTAAAAACCAAGGCTTTAACTCGAATTGAGGTGGTTTGAGAGTATGCCATAGGCCTATCTTTTATTAAAGAAAATGGCAAAAAGCACACACCCTTGACGCTTAAGATTTTGAAGAAAATGAAACCGACCAAATTATTTAAAGTGATCTATAATATCGCTTTGGTCAATGTTTTATGCTATAAACAAGCTTTAAAATACCTGGGAAAGATGTGACCCTCTGCATACAGGGATATCATTGTTTCCTTTGACATTCAGAGGCTTACTTTGCTTGGGAAGTAGTCTAATTCTGTCACTATCAGTTGATTAAGCTATTCACTTTCTATACCATAGATGTTTAAAACCAGACAGCTTTTAGGGAAACACTTGTGACCTCTCGTTGGGTTAAGCCATGGAAGAAGAGTCGCCAGCAGTTAAAGCTTACATTTTTCTGCGTCGGTAGACATACCCTGTCTGGGGTGGCAAGGTAGGCCTAACTTTTGAAAGTACCACGCTCAGATTCCTAATGACATCTCACATTTTATTATTTGCAAACAGGGACAGTTTCTTTGCAAACAAGACACACTGATTTGGAATTGTATAAATATGATAAGGTGAACACACAGGCCTCTTTCTGTCCATTCTTAGCATGTACAGTAATTTGTGTGCTATTAAAAAATATTCTGATATGTAGAATTATTTATAACTGCATGAAATGTTTATAAAATATAAGTATGATGATAGATTCATGCAATGCTTTTACTATAAAGGAGATATTTCCACCCCTACTCTCGGTCAAATATATTTTACTGAAGGGAGGGCCATCCATTTTCATTTGAGGGGTTCGATTTTATAAATAGTTATAAATAACGTTTAGTCCCTTAGCAAAGAGCAATTTCTCAAGCAAGAATTTAGCTAGAACTGCTTGGGGGTGGTCAGAGTGGGGAGGAGAAAACTAGCTGTTATTGCAGAGAGGTTTGGAACTCTTTCTTATTGGTCTATTAACTAATTTACGTGTCACCAGGCAGGCCAAAACTCCATCCCACTAGAACGGGCAGACATTTCAGGCGGTCTTTTCAAAACTGCTCCTACACAAAATGGCCATTATCATAATTTTTTACATTTCACAGTATTATTCCAATCTCATACAATGCCTTCAGAAAGTATTCACATCCTTTACTTTTTCCACATTTTGTTGGTACAGCCTAAATTTTAAATGTATTACATTTAATCTTTTACAAATAACTGAAATGTCTTGAGTCAATAAGTATTCAACCCCTTAATGGCAAGCCTAAATACACTCCGGAGTAATTATTTGCTTAAGTTGCATGGACTCAATAATAGTGCAATAATAGTGGTTAACATTACAGTTTTTATGATTACCTCATCTCTGTACCCTACACACACAATTATCTGTAAGATCCCTCAGTCGAGTAGTGCGTTTGAAACACAGATTCAACCACAAAGGCCAGGGAGGTTTTCCAATGCCTTGATAAGAAGGGCACCTATTGGTAGATGGGTAAAAAATAAAAGAAATAAAATAAAAGCAGACACTGAATACCCCCTTGAGCAGGGTGAAGTTATTAATTGTGCTTTTGGTGTATCAACACACCCAGTCACTACAAAGATACAGGCATCCTTAACTCAGTTGCCGGAGAGAAAGGAAACTGCACACGGATTTTACCATGAGGCCCATGGCGACTTTAAAAACAGTTTGAGTTTAATGGCTGTGATAGGAGAACTGAGGATGGATCAACAACATTTTAGTTACTCCACAATAATTACCTAATTGACAGAGTGAAAAGAAGGAAGTCTGTATAGAATAATCCAAAACATGCATGCTGTTTACAATAAGACACTAAAGTAATGATGAAAACATATGGCAAAGAAATTCACTTTTTGTCCTGAATTATGTTTGGGGCAAACACAACACATCACTGAGTGCCACTCTTCCTATTTTCTGGCATGGTGGTGACTGCATCATGTTATGGATATGCTCGTCATCGGCGAGGACTAGGGAGATTTTTTGGGGGATAAAAATAAACTGAATAGTGCTAAGCACAGGCAAAATCCTAGAGAAAAACCTGCTTGTCTGCTTTCCAACAGACACTGGGAGACACATTCTCCTTTCAGCGGGACAATAACGTAAAACACAAGGCCAAATATACAATGGAGTTGCTTACTAAGACAACATTGAATGTTCCTGAGTGTCCTAGTTACAGTTTTGACTTAAATCGGCTTAAAGATCTAGGGCAAGACCTGAAAATGGCTGTCTAGCAAAATACCATTTAAATCCCAATTTGTAACACAACAAAATGTGGGAAAAGTCAAGGGGTACTTTGTGTCCAGTACCAGTCAAAATGTTGGAGACACCTACTCATTCAAGGCTTTTTCTTTATATTTACAATTTTCTACATTGTAGAATAATAGAAGACATCTAAACTATGAAATAACACATATGGAATCATGTCGTAACCAACCGTTTTGAAGGAGTTCCCACATATGCTGAGCACTTGTTGGCTGCTTTTCCTTTACTCTGCGAACCAACTCATCCCAAACCATCTCAATTGGGTTGAGGTTGGGTGATTGTGGAGGCCAGGTCATCTGATGCAGCACTCCATCACTCTCCTTGGTGAAATAGCCCATACATAGCCTGGAGGTGTGTGTTGGATCATTGTCCTGTTGAAAAACAAATGATAGTCCCACTAAGCGCAAACCAGATGGGATGGCGTATTGCTGCAGAATGCTGTGGTGGCCAAGCTGTTTAAATGTGCCTTGAATTCTAAATAAGTCACTGACAGTATAACCAGCAAAGCACCCCCACACCATCACACCACCTCCTCCATGCTTCACGGTGGGAACCACACATGCGGAGATCATCTATTCACCTACTCAGCGTCTCACAAAGGCACAGTGGTTGGAACTAAAATTTTCAAATTTGGACTCATCAGACGAAAGGACAGATTTCCACCAGTCTAATGTCCATTGCTCGTGTTTCTTGGCCCAAGCAAGGCTCTTCTTCTTATTGGTGTCCTTTAGTAGTGGTTTCTTTGAATCAATCTGACCATGAACAGTTGATGTTGTGATGTGTCTGTTACTTGAAATCTGTGAAACATTTATTTGAGCTGCAATTTCTAAGGCTGGTAACTCTAATGAACTTATCCTCTGCAGCAGAGGTAACTCTGGGTCTTCCTTTCCTGTGGCGGTCCTCATGAGCCAGTTTCATCATAGCTCTTGATGGCTTTTGTGACTGAACTTGAAGAAACTTTCAAAGTTATTGAAATTTTCTGGATTGACTGACCATGTCTTAAAGTAATGACGGACTGTCATTTCTCTTTGCTTATTTGAGCTGTTCTTGCCATAAAATGGACTTGGTATTTTACCAAATAGCGCTATCTTCTGTATACCCCCGCACCTTGTCACAACACAACTGATTGGCTCAAACGCATTAAGAAGGAAAGAAATTCCACAAATTAACTTTCAACAAGGCACACCTGTTAATTTAAATGCATTCCAAGTGACTATCTCATGAAGCTGGTTGAGAGAATGCCAAGATGTGCAAACCTGTCATCAAGGCAAAGGGTGGCCACTTTGAAGAATCTCAAATCTAAAATAGATTTGGATTTGTTGAACACTTTTTTTGGTTACTACATGATTCTATTTGTGTTATTTCATAGTTTAGATGTCTTCACTATTCTACAATGTATAAAATAGTAAAAATAAAGAAAACCTCCTGAATTTGTAGGTGTGTCCAAACTTTTAACTGGTACTGTGTGTATATACAATGAGGGGGAAAAGTATTTGATCCCCTGTTGATTTTGTACGTTTTCCCACTGACAAAGAAATGATCAGTCTATAATTTTAATAGTAGGTTTATTTGAACATTGAGAGACAGAATAACAAAACAATCCAGAAAAACGCATGTGAAAAATGTTATCAATTGATTTGCATTTTAATGAGGGAAATAAGTATTTGACTCCCTCTCAATCAGAAAGATTTCTGGCTCCCAGGTGTCTTTTATACAGGTAACGACCTGAGATTAGGAGCACACTCTTAAAGGGAGTGCGCATAATCTCAGTTTGTTATCTGTATAAAAGACACCTGTCCACAGAAGCAATCAACCAATCAGATTCCAAACTCTCCACCATGGCCAAGACCAAAGAGCTCTCCAAGGATGTCAGGGACAAGATTGTAGACCTACACAAGGCTGGAATGGGCTACAAGACCATCGCCAAGCAGTTTGGTGAGAAGGTGACAACAGTTGGTGCGATTATTCGCAAATGGAAGAGACATAAAAGAACTGTCAATCTCCCTCGGCCTGGGACTCCATGCAAGATCTCACCTCGTGGAGTTGCAATGATCATGAGAACGGTGAGGAATTAGCACAGAACTACACAGGAGGATCTTGTCAATGATCTCAAGGCAGCTGGGACCATAGTCACCAAGGAAACAATTGGTAACACACTACGCCGTGAAGGACTGAAATCCTGCAGCGCCCGCAAGGTCCCCCTGCTCAAGAAAGCACATATACATGCCTGTCTGGAGTTTTCCAATTAACATCTGGATGATTCAGAGGACAACTGGGTGAAAGTGTTGTGGTCAGATGAGACCAAATTGGAGCTCTTTGGCATCAACTCAACTCGCAGTGTTTGGAGGAGGAAGAATGCTGCCTATGACCCCAAGAACACCATCCCCACCATCAAACATGGAGGTGGAAACATTATGCTTTGGGGGTGTTTTTCTGCTAAGGGGACAGGACAACTTCACCGCATCAAAGGGACGATGGACGGGGCCATGTACCGTCAAATCTTGGGTGAGAACCTCCTTCCCTCGGCCAGGGCATTGAAAATGGGTCGTGGATGGGTATTCCAGCATGACAATGACCGAAAACACACGGCCAAGGCAACGAAGGAGTGGCTCAAGAAGAAGCACATTAAGGTCCTGGAGTGGCCTAGCCAGTCTCCAGACCTTAATCCCATAGAAAATCTGTGGAGGGAGCTGAAGGTTCGAGTTGCCAAACGTCAGCCTTGAAACCTTAATGACTTGGAGAAGATTTGCAAAGAGGAGTGGGACAAAATCCCTCCTGAGATGTGTGCAAACCTGGTGGCCAAGAAACGTCTGACCTCTGATTGCCAACAAGGGTTTTGCCACCAAGTACTAAGTCATGTTTTGCAGAGGGGTCAAATACTTATTTCCCTCATTAACATGCAAATCATTTTATAACATTTTTGACATGCATTTTTCTGGATTTTTTTGTTGTTATTCTGTCTCTCACTGTTCAAATAAACCTACCATTAAAATTATAGACTGATCATTTCTTTTATCAGTGGGCAAACGTACAAAATCAGCAGGGGATCAAATACTTTTTTCCCTCACTGTATAAAGCAAATGAAAACCACTCTTGAAAAGACGGCTCAGTGCCAGCTATACCTACCTAATACCTGCCTCTTCCCTGTTACCACGGCGACCACCACACCACGGCAGGATGATGAAGACCATTACGAGGCTGCACAGGGCCATGATGGTGCTGGAGTACTTCACGAGCCACTCGTGGGTGTGGAAAACTGACAACGTCACCATGCTCATGAACCAGATGGGTGCTGATGACAAGAGGGTATGCTTTATGCCCAACCACCAGTCACACACATTAACACACTTGTAGGACCCACAGATACACACACTTCTAGGACACACACACACACTTGTAGGACACAGACACATACTTGTGTAGGACACACACGCTGGTAGAGTGGCAGACAGACAAATGGAGTATGTTTGTTTGAGATTGTAGCCGAAGCACAATTGAATGATTCAGCTTGGTTTTGAATGGCGTAATTGTGTTGGATAGTCGGGGCCTGGCTGAAATGCACAGTGAATATACATTGGTCCAGAAACCTAGTGATAATGTTTCATATTGTACTTTTGTAGACATTTTTCCTCTACTACATAGTTGCTCAATGCCTATCCTGTCAATATGAAATACTCTTGATGTTTTTTTTGGTCCAGACATTCAACTTTGACGTGCGACAGCTGAACTGGGCAGAGTACATGGAGAACTACTGCATGGGGACTAAGAAGTATGTCCTGAATGAGGCTGAGTCCGGCCTGCCAGCTGCACGCAAACACCTCAACAAGTAAGAGAAATGTCTCTATTTGCGCGTGTTAACTAGACTATGCCACCTTTTTTATACGCAAGGGGAGTTCGTCGGAACTAAACTAAACACAGGTCCTTTCAAATGAACGATGTACAACAGAATTAAACAGTGCCAATGTTTATTAACACAACCAACAATACATACAAATTATAACCCCAGATACACACCCTGGCTAGGACTAGGGCTTAGAGGACACGCACAATGAATTAGTAGCAGGGCAATAAATAATACTAAGTATCCAAGACTCAAGCCTTGCATGTAAAACACCTCTAGGAGAATCTCATGCAAACTTTAGATCATGTACACTGAGGCCAGATCATTAGGTACACCACCCCATTCACAATTTCTTTTCGCTCTTACAGACATGAGTCACGTGGCCATTGCTTGCTATATAAAGCAGGCCTCGAGCCATTCCGTTACTGTTTGATTGAATGTTAGGATGGGCAAAACTAGTGACCTAAGCAACTTTGAGCGTGGTATGATAATCTGTGCCAGGTGCGCCGGTTCCGGTATCTCAAACTACCAGCCTCCTGGGCTTTTCACGAACGACAGTGTTTATTGAGAATGGTGCGACAAATAAAAAATAGCACTCCTGGCAGGTAGCTAGCTAGCTACAGTTACCCATAGCTAGTTTTATAGTTTGATTATTTATTCCCAAAAATATGTTTTATGATGCTACGTTTTTATAAACTCCTCACTATGAGACTAAGCCAATTTGCCAATGCTAAAATCAATGTAATCTATAGTGTCATAGTTTTGTCTGACATGCCAAAAAATGCAGCCATGTTGATTCAATTTGACACTCGCATCCACTGGAGTATGACACGTGACTACAGTTTGCATTGAATTGTGGGTCATATTAACCCCACAAGTGATAAAAGTTCTTCACTTGCTCCCTCGTGCCAAAATCGAGGGCCAAGGGGGCAACGTTAGTGAATTGGACGTCCACTTAAGATGGCAATCAAACTGCATCCGGTTTCAACTGGGATTTCTCAGAGAAAGTGGCTAGCGCGAGGGCTGAGGAGGGTAAAAATAACATGTTTGGCCTGCAACCCAATTGAGCAACGTTTTCACTCCCCAAAGAATTCAGGCTGTTCTGGAGGCAAAGGGGGGGTCCAACCCGGTACTAGATGGGTGTACCTAATAAATTGGCAACTAGTGTATATTCACACACGTTGTAAGATGGTACACTCATGGTTGAACATGCTTTGTAAGATGGCTCACTCAAGATGAAACACGCTTTGAAAGATGGTAACACATTTGTGATAATTAGCATGCAAAAGTACACGTGAATTCATAATACTTGCCGCTGTTCTCTAATCAAAATAGCCCCTCCAAAAGACAGCCAGCCCTGGAGGAATTGGGGAAGTGGTGCCAAAATAAGACAAATATACAAAGACTTTGTTCGCCTGCCAAGACAACCCTGAATCTCTTGCCTGAATACCAGCTCATTCGCTAAGGGCATACTAGACCAAAAAAAAAAAACATTCTACCTACTTTGCCTAAACATCAGATTTTCAGTCTGACTGAAGTCGCCCTAAAAAAGACTCAATAGTCTCTCTACAAGTCAGAATGTTGAGTACAATATTTACACTTATTTTACTGGTTGTACATGCTGTGAGTCCTTTTGGCAGAAAGAGGTGAGATGGGGTATCCACAGGAAAGTGTCGTTTACCCAACTTTTTGCGGCTCCGGTAGGTTCTGCTGCTTGTATTTTCAATCTCTTGGCTCATTGCACATGATGCACAATATGTAAACAATAGCCAAATGTAACCAAATTTAGTCGACCGAAGCAAGTTTACTTGCAATCAGCTGAAAGTGTTTGCCGTTCTGTCTGTGGTTCGGTTATGCTCGGCCATATTGTGCAAGTGTTTATCATATTGAAAATAAAAAACGGAAATATAAACCGATATACAGACCTGCTTACTGAAGGTCGAGTTGATAGCACTTCCCTGTGGATATTTTCTATCAGATTACCTCCGACGTAGGGACGAAATCATTATCTTACATGGTATTCCGAGAGAAAGAAAGAAGTTAGCTTACCCCAAAATTTGACAAACACAGCCAACTGGGTGAACAGGGATGTGCACCGTTCCCTGTGCTCCGGGGAAGAACCAAAGCTGCCTTGAGGAAGGTTCCTCTTAGGTATTTGACATTACTCACCTCATACCAGCCACTTGGTGCCACTGGCTACAATAAAAACTATCCTCTTATTAAAAATGCCCAATTGATCTTGAATAATTAATTGTCATGGCTTTGAAATTGTATTTTTTTTGTTCTATGATGCACACATTTCTTTCAGTTTTTTTGGGATCACCAGCAAATCCCAATGTTTCCCTGGTATCCTCTGCTTTAAGATTCATCTTTGCTCACAAAATTCAAAGGCTAAATCTCTATTACATGTGACATCAGGAAAAGTTATATTTAAAGGGATACTTTGTGATTTTGTTATCCACGAGTTCATCTCTCTGGGGAAGTAGATAAAGGGCTTCATTGCCAAAATCCCAAAGTATCAATTTAAATGTCCTATTCCTGCTAAATTGTATTGCAGCAGATACATTTCCCTAGCTAGTTGATGTATTTACTAATCTCCTGAGAATGCAGGTGAATACATCTACATGCAAGCTACCAAAAACAATTCTATGTATTTCTTCATTTACCTCAAACTGATCTCCATGGCAACTAGGCTCTGGTCATAAAAAAAGTTTGTCATCCTCTTGTATGTTTCAGGTTGAGGAACATCCGCTACACGTTCAACACGGTCCTGGTCGTGTTCATCTGGCGAGTGTTCATCGCGCGGTCCCAGATGGCCAGGAACATCTGGTACTTTGTGGTCAGCCTCTGCTTTAAGTTCCTGTCCTATTTCCGAGCATCCAGCACCATGAAATACTGAGTCCACGTGGTGTACCCACCTTGACCCCATCCACCCTTCTCAACCCAGCAGCCCCAGTCCAGTCCGCCTTCTCTCCCTCCTGCCCAGCCCCCCTTCAGATAGCTATGTATCCGACAAGGCTCTGCAAATCCTAGAATATTTTGAGTTACTTAAGTGTCTGACATAGCATTAATCTACCGTATGTGAAATGTCCCCTTCTCTTTGCAGTATGATCCCTGATGTGGGGGGTAGAACTGTATTTGAATAAGCATGAATCTAATCAGACCCCAGGTCCTATGATGCTCACCTTGCACATTGATAGTCAGCCAAACAGAGTTATTGATGCATAGTTTGGTTGTCATGGAGATGGAGCATTGCTTTGCTGACAGCCCCCAGGGTGGTCAGGCGGTGGCTTTGATTAACAGTTTACATTTTCCTGCTTGAATAGGGGTGAAAGCACCCATATACTGTATGCTTGATGGTGGCAATGACTATTACCCAATGACATGATCAAGCACAAGGTAGATGGTAATAGATTGGCTTTTTACAGTGCCTAAAAGGTATGATTATTCTGCTTCAGCTGACCTTGCAGAGCTATGTATTTTTTTAAACAATTTTCAAATCATTTCTGACTGGACTGTCCGCTTATGATTCTGGCCCAAATACCTCATAGCTCATGTAGCTCAGATCAGGCAACTGCTCAGAGGACTTGGTTTTGGAGAGTTTGGGCAGGTAGTCTAAGGGTTCTTTACACTGCTTTCACTGAGGACAGCTTTCAGAAATTCACATCTATGTCCATTTTAAAATAATGAGTAACTGTCTTTCCTCATGTTGGTCATTTATTTAACTGTCTGGAATGGGAGCGTTGTGTTATGCATCTCACATGTTTTGCCTGTTGTCGAGTTTGGGATATTCCATGCATGGGAGAGGCCTCTTCTCTTCCAAACACCTTTATCTTTGTCTCATGCTATAACTTTCAAAGGTGGTCTTTATCCCATGTTTGCCTGGGTTGTTGGGCACTTGTGACATTTTTAACTTTTTGTACTTGTTCCTTTTCCATGTTGTCTTGTACATATTGTGTAAGATGTTGGACTTACTGTGCACTTTCCTGTGGTTGTACGCTGAATGACTTTCATTCGGAATGTCCAATTGTCATATAGTCACTTATACTTACAGTTGAAGTCGGAAGTTTACATACACCTTAACCAAAACATTTAAACTCAGTTGTTCACAATTCCTGACATTTAATCCTAGTACAAATTCCCTGTCTTAGGTCAGTTAGGATCACACCTTTGTTTTAAGAATGTGAAATGTCAGAATAATAGTAGAGAGAATGATTTATTTCAGCTTTTATTTCTTTCATCACATTCCCAGTGGGTCAGAAGTTTACATACACTCAATTAGTATTTGGTAGCATTGCCTTTAAATTGTTTAACTTGGGTCAACCATTTTGGGTAGCCTTCCACAAGCTTCCCACAGTAAGTTGGGTGAATTTTGGCCCATTCCTCTGGACAGAGCTGGTGTAACTGAGTCAGGTTTGTAGGCCTTCTTGCTCGCACACGCTTTTTCAGTTCTGCCTGCACATTTTCTATAGGATTGAGGTCAGGGCTTTGTGATGGCCACTCCAATACCTTGACTTTGTTGTCCTTAAGCCATTTTGCCACAACTTTGGAAGTATGCTTGTCCATTGTCCATTTGCGACCAAGCTTTAACTTCCTGACTGATGTCTTGAGATGTTGCTTCAATATATCCACATAATTTTCCTGCCTCGTGATGCCATCTATTTTGAGAAGTGCACCAGTCCCTCCTGCAGCAAAGCACCCCCACAACATGATGCTGCCACCCCCGTGCTTCACGGTTGGGATGGTGTTCTTCGGCTTGCAAGCCGCCCCCTTTTTCCTCCAAACATAATGATGGTCATTATTTGTTTCATCAGACCAGAGGATATTTCTCCAAAAAGTACGATCTTTGTCCCCATGTGCAGTTGCAAACCGTAGTCTGGGTTTTTTATGGCGGTTTTGGAGCAGTGGGTTCTTCCTTGCTGAACGGCCATTCCGGTTATATCAATATAGGACTCGTTTTACTGTGGCTATAGATACTTTTGTACCTGTTTCCTCCAGCATCTTCACAGGGTCCTTTGCTGTTGTTCTGGGATTGATTTGCACTTTTCGCACCGAAGTACATTCATCTCTAGGAGACAGAACGCATCTCCTTCCTGAGCGATATGACGGCTGCGTGGTCCCGTGGTGTTTATACTTGCGTACTATTGTTTGTACAGATGAACGTGGTACCTTCAGGCGTTTGGAAATTGCTCCCAAGGATGAACCAGACTTGTGGAGGTCTACGATTTTTTTTTGAGGTCTTGGCTGATTTCTTTTGTTTTTCCAATGATGTCAAGCAAAGAGGCACTGAGTTTGAAGGTAGGCCTTGAAATACATCCACAGGTACACCTCCAATTGATTCAAATGATGTCAATTAGCCTATCAGAAGCTTCTAAAGCCATGACATAATTTTCTGGAATTTTCCAAGCTGTTTAAAGGCACAGTCAACTTAGTGTATGTAAACTTCTGACCCACTAGAATTGTGATACAGTGAATTATAAGTGAAATAATCTGTCTGTAAACAATTGTTGGAAAAATTAATTGTGTCATACACAAGTAGATGTCCTAACCGACTTGCCAAAACTATAGTTTGTTAACAAGAAATGTGTGGAGTGGTTGAAAAACGACTCCAACCTAAGTGTATGTAAACTTCCGACTTCAACTGTACCATGGATGTTTGGCCAGATTAAAAAATTGTCCTTTGATCTGTGCTCACATGATCCGTTGGGAATAAGATTAATAAGTGATCCACTTTCTGGGAGGTTTGTGTGAATTGTGCCTGAACTTGTCTATGACAAAATATTAGATGTTCGTAATTAGTTACCACAGCCACAAAGTCATAAACCCAGTCTATTTCTACAATTTTGCCTCTTAAAGTAGGATTTTAAACCTAACCTTGAACACACTGCCAACCTTATGCCTAACCTTAAATGAAGACCAAAAAGCACATTTTTATTTTGATAAACTTTTACGATATTGCCCATTTTGACTTTGTGGCTATACTATCTAGTTGGAACTTAAAATAAGCACTCCGATCTAAGTGTTCTGATCAGTTTGTGTACAACTCTAGGTAGACTTCAAGATCTGACTTCAAAAGTATTGTTATGCTATTCAACAAAACAATTAATATTACATGGCTATTTATTTACTAAAGTGAAAAGCTTGAGGAAACAAATTCACCTGATACAACTTCAGCTGATGGTTACTATTTTACTTTACATGTGGGATTTACTGCATCGTGTTTAAACTGTTTTATCAATTCTATTGTCAGTTCTTTTAAGTGTACCATTTTTCACAAAATGAAATCGTTAACACAGCTTGACTTTTTGCACAGCTTACTAAAAAAACGACCTAGATTCCTGAAAGTTAAGGGAATACTGTTGTTGCTTCTATTTTAATATGAATTAACAACTTGACATGTCTGTTGTAATAACTGTTACGCACCACATTTTGAAAGGGATCCTTGCTTTCACTTTTGCTTTTTTTAATCCATTTTCTGTATTGGATTTGAAGATTTTAGTGTGTAATAGTGGTTTTTTTCTGGTATGTGGCTTGCTACAGTGGGGGGAAAAAGTATTTGATCCCCTGCTGATTTTGTATGTTTGTCCACTTACAAAGAAATGATCAGTCTATCATTTTAATGGTAGGTTTATTTGAACAGTGAGAGACAGAATAACAACAAATAAATCCAGAAAAACGCATGTCAAAAATGTTATAAAATGATTTGCATTTTAATGAGGGAAATAAATATTTGACCCCTCTGCAAAACATGACTTAGTACTTGGTGGCAAAACCCTTGTTGGCAATCACAGAGGTCAGACGTTTCTTGTAGTTGGCCACCAGGTTTGCACACATCTCTGGAGGGATTTTGTCCCACTCCTCTTTGCAGATCTTCTCCAAGTCATTAAGGTTTCGAGGCTGACGTTTGGCAACTTGAACCTTCAGCTCCCTCCACAGATTTTCTATGGGATTAAGGTCTGGAGACTGGCTAGGCCACTCCAGGACCTTAATGTGCTTCTTCTTGAGCCACTCCTTTGTTGCCTTGGCCGTGTGTTTTGGGTCATTGTCATGCTGGAATACCCATCCACGACCCATTTTCAATGCCCTGGCTGAGGGAAGGAGGTTCTCACCCAAGATTTGACAATACATGGCCCCGTCAAATGATGCGGTGAAGTTGTCATGTCCCCTTAGCAGAAAAACACCCCCAAAGCATAATGTTTCCACCTCCATGTTTGACGGTGGGGATGGTGTTCGTGGGGTCATAGGCATCATTCCTCCTCCTCCAAACACGGCGAGTTGAGTTGATGTCAAAGAGCTCCATTTTGGTCTCATCTGACCACAACACTTTCACCAGTTGTCCTCTGAGTCATTCAGATGTTCATTGGCAAACTTCAGACGGGCATGTATATGTATTCTTGAGCAGGGGGACCTTGCGGGCGCTGCAGGATTTCAGTCCTTCACGGCGTAGTGTGTTACCAATTGTTTTCTTGGTGACTATGGTCCCAGCTGCCTTGAGATCATTGACAAGATCCTCCCATGTAGTTCTGGGCTGATTCCTCACCATTCTCATGATCATTGCAACCCCACGAGGTGAGATCTTGCATGGAGCCCCAGGCCGAGGGATATTGACAGTTCTTTTGTGTTTCTTCCATTTGCGAATAATCGCACCAAATGTTGTCACCTTCTCACCAAGCTGCTTGGCGATGGTCTTGTAGCCCATTCCAGCCTTGTGTAGGTCTACAATCTTGTCCCTGACATCCTTGGAGAGCTCTTTGATCTTGGCCATGGTGGAGAGTTTGGAATCTGATTTGATTGATTGATTGATTGATTGCTTCTGTGGACAGGTGTCTTTTTTACA
Organism: Salmo trutta; assembly: GCF_901001165.1. Classification (NCBI taxonomy): domain Eukaryota; kingdom Metazoa; phylum Chordata; class Actinopteri; order Salmoniformes; family Salmonidae; genus Salmo; species Salmo trutta. The sequence goes on from NC_042963.1 coordinate 44,023,765, forward strand.
GGTAACAAGCTGCGGTTAGGAGCACTCCCTTTAAGAGTGTGCTCCTAATCTCAGCTCGTTACCTGTATAAAAGACACCTGGGAGCCAGAAATCTTTCTGATTGAGATTAGGAGCACATACTTATTTCCCTCATTAAAATGCAAATCAATTTATAAATTTTTTGACATGCGTTTTTCTCAATATTTTTGTTGTTATTCTGTCTCTCACTGTTCAAATAAACCTACCATTAAAATTATAGACTGATCATTTCTTTATCACTGGGCAAACGTACAAAATCAGCAGGGGATCAAATACTTTTTCCCCTCACTGTATGTAGTATTGTTAAACTTGTCTTGCAATGGAACTGCCAATTCAGAGTTTCTTAGGAACTTGTCTTGCCAGTGATGTCGAAGTAAGGGAGTGGAGCAGACCCTTTCTACTTCTTCCTTTTGTGTTGCTAGGGATTCATATTACTGGATCATTCTAATGCTCGTCTATTCGAAGGGCATTGCACATCTAACTTTTACATTCTTTCTGGATTTACAGCATCATATTCCAATACCTGTCTGGACAGAAATGAGATTTAATGTAATATATTCCTCTTGCCTTTTGTCTGCTTGCAAATGTTTTGTTGTTGTCCTGTTTCCTCTTATAATTGTAGAATGTAGTCCCCTAGAAAGAACTGTACCCTATAACCAATTTGTTGTCTTTACCATGACCCTCTGTTAATGTTCCCGAGTATGCGCTCTGCATATTTCATTGACAGTTTAAAAGCTCTTTCCACAGTCAAGGTAAATGTTTAAAACAATCAATGGGTGCCTTTTTGTTTGTAAACCAAAAAGAAGGAATAAACTCTGTTAAATCCTGTTTGCTGGAAGTTTTCTTCTTGAAACTCAGTATTTTATGTGCTGGTTGAAAAATAACTCGCCATAGCTTTGGTCTTATAAGCTTTTCCTTACTCCAGTGGTCACCCCATTGGTAGAGAGGAGCTGGTAATACTGCTTGATCATTCCAGTAATACTACTACTACTGCTACTTCTAATTTGGTGGGTATTTATTTGTCCCATTTCACAAGTGTGTATTTATATGTGTATGAATTGGAAATGTGTTTTTTGCATATCCCAACTCCCCCTGAGATGCCCTCGGAGACTGGGGTCAATGCCAGGGTCAGCCATTATCAACGGCAACCCTGGAGCAATTCATTAAACCCTGGAGCAACACATTGTTCACCTTCAAGGTCCAGAGTTGAGTTTGAGGGATCTAGAATGTCATTGCATGCTGTAGCGTTAAGATTTCCCTTCACTGGAACTAAGGGGCCTAGCCCAAACCATGAAAAACAGCCCCAGAACATGATTCCTCCTCCACCAAACTTTACAGTTGGCACTATGCATTGGGGCAGGTAGCGTTTTACCTGGCATAAGCCAAACCCAGATTCGTCCGTCGGACTGCCAGATGGTGATTGACTCCAGAGAACATGTTTCTACTGCTCCAATGGCGGCGAGCTTTACACCACTCCAGCCGACGCTTGGCATTGCGCATGGTGATCTTAGGCTTGTGTGCGGCTGCTCGGCCATGGAAACCCATTTCATGAAGCTCCCGACGAACAGTTATTGTGCTGACGTTGCTTCCAGAGGCAGTTTGGGACTCTGTAGTGAGTGTTGCAACCGAGGACTCCCATTCTGTGAGCTTGTGTGGCCTTGCTCTTAGCGGCTGAGCCGTTGTTGCTCCTAGATGTTTCCACTTCACAATAACAGCACTTACAGTTGACCGGGGCAGCTCTAGCAGGGCAGAAATTTGACGACTGACTTGTTGGAATGGTGGCATTCTATGACGGTGCCACGTTGAAATTCACTGAGCTCTTCAGTACGTGCCATTCGACTGCCAATTTTTGTCTATGGAGATTGCATGGCTGTGTGCTTAATTTTATACACCTGTCAGCAACGGGTGTGGCTGAAATAGCTGAATCAACTAATTTGAAGGGGTGACCACATACTTGTGGTCGTGTAGTGTATGTCAAATTTCGATTTTCTTGATTAAACTAAATAGAGGTGTTGGTAATAGTATGAAATCGATTTGTGAGAATGATTTATGCATGTTTGAGCGTACTCTTTTGCTTCAGGATTATGTGCTCACCAGGCACTGAGGTTGTAATCTGAGTATATTCTGGAGAGCCTTGGTTGCATGTGGATTGTAGTTGGTCTTATTAGATTTGTCCCGCATGTCCAAAATGGCATTCATGTCTGTCCCAATAACCAGATGGAATTCAGTAAATTCTAACAGTATGCTGTTCAGAGAATCAAAAACATAGGTTGATATAAATTTGGAGCGTAAACATTAAAGGCCAATTTCTTTCCATTATGGATACATTTAAGGAAAGTGATTCTTCCTTCTTGATCTTCTCCTTTACCCAATATGGTAATTTTGAGTGTCTTATACAGTACCAGTCAAAAGTTTTGACACACCTACTCATTCAAGGGTTTTACTTTATTTTTTTACCTTTTTCTACATTGTAGAGTAATAGTGAAGACATCAAAACGATGAAATAACATAGTTTTGATGTAACCAAAAAAGTGTTAAACAAATTCTTCAAAGTAGCTACCCTTTGCCTTGATGACAGCTTTGCACACGTGGCTTTCTCACAACCAGTTCCCACATATGCTGAGCACTTGTTGGCTGCTTTTCCTTCACTCTGCGGTCCAACTCATCCCAAACCATCTCAATTAGGTTGAGGTCAGGTGATTGTGGAGGCCAGGTCATCTGATGCAGCACTCCATCATTCTCCTTCTTGGTCAAATAGCCCTTACACAGCCTAAGCAAATCAGATGGGATGGCGTATCGCTGCGGAATGTTGTGTTAGCAATGTTGGTTAAGTGTGCCTTGAATTCTAAATAAATCACCAACATTGTCACCAGCAAAGCACCATCCCACCTCTGTGTTTCACAGTGGGAACCACACATGCGGAGATCATCCGTTCATTTTTGGAACCAAAAATCTGAAATTTGAAAAAAGGACAGATTTCCACCGGTCTAATGTCCATTGCTCGTGTTTCTTGGACCATTCAAGTCTGTTCTTCTTATTGGTGCCCTTTAGTAGTGGTTTCTTTGCAGCAGTTCGACCATGAAGGCCTGATTCATGCAGTCTCTTCTGAAAAGTTGATGTTAAGATGTGTCTTACTTTATGAATCTCTGATCCACCTCTACGCAGACGACACCATTCTGTATACTTCTGGCCCTTCTTTGGACACTGTGTTAACAACCCTCCAGACGAGCTTCAATGCCATTCAACTCTCCTTCCGTGGTCTCCAACTGCTCCTAAACACAAGTAAAACTAAATGCATGCTCTTCAACCGATCGCTGCCTGCACCTGCCCGCCCGTCTAGCATAACTTCTCTGGACGGTTCAAACTTAGAATTTGTCGACAACTACAAATACCTAGGTGTCTGGTTAGACTGTAAACTCTCCTTCCAGACTCACATCAATCATCTCCAATCCAAAGTGAAATCTAGAATTGGCTTCCTATTTCGCAACAAAGCATCCTTCACTCATGCTGCCAAACATACCCTCGTAAAACTGACCATCCTACCAATCCTCGACTTCGGCGATGTCATTTACAAAATAGCCTCCAATACCCTACTCAACAAGCTGGATGCAGTCTATCACAGTGCCATTCGTTTTGTCACCAAAGCCCCATATACTACCCACCACTGCGACCTGTACGCTCTCGTTGGCTGGCCTTCGCTTCATAATCGTCGCCAAACACATTGGCTCCAGGTCATCTACAAGACCCTGCTAGGTAAAGTCCCCCCTTATCTCCGCTCACTGGTCACCATAGCAGCACCCACCTGTAGCACGCGCTCCAGCAGGTATATCTCTCTGGTCACCCCTAAAGCCAACTCCTCCTTTGGTCGTCTCTCCTTCCAGTTCTCTGCTGCCAATGACTGGAACGAACTACAAAAATCTCTGAAACTGGAAACACTTATCTCCCTCACTAGCTTTAAGCACCAGCTGTCAGAGCAGCTCACAGATCACTGCACCTGTACATAGCCCATCTATAATTTAGCCCAAACTACTACCTCTTCCCCTACTGTATTTATTTATTTTATTTATTTTGCTCCTTTGCACCATATTATTTATATTTTAACTTTGAACTTTCTTCAAACTACAAATCTACCATTCCAGTGTCTTTCTTGCTATACTTTATTTACTTTGCCACCATGGCATTTTTTTGCCTTTACCTCCCTTATCTCACATCATTTGCTCACATTGTATATAGTCTTATTTTTTTCTACTGCATCATTGATTGTATGTTGTTTTACTCCATGTGTAACTCTGTGTTGTTGTATGTTGTCGAACTGCTTTGCTTTATCTTGGCCAGGTCGCAATTGTAAATGAGAACTTGTTCTCAACTTGCCTACCTGGTTAAATAAAGGTGAAATAAATAAATAAATAAAATATTTGGGCTGCAATTTCTGAGGATGGTAACTCTAATGAACTCTGGGTCTTCCTTTCCTGTGGCGGACCTGATGAGAGCCAGTTTCATCATAGCGCTTGAGGGTTTTTGCGACCGCGCTTGAAGAAACTTTCAAAGTTCTTGAAATTTTCCGTATTGACTGACCTTCATGTCTTCCGTATTGACTGACATTCATGGTCTGTCGTTTCTCTTTGCTTATTTGAGCTGTTCTTGCCATAATATAGACTTGCTCTGTATACCACCGCTACCTTGTCACAACACAACTGATTGGCTCAAACGCAGTACGAAGGAAAGAACTTCCACAAATTAACAAGGCACACCTGTTCATTGAAATGCATTCCAGGTGACTACCTCATGAAGCTGGTTGAGAGAATTCCAAGAGTGTGCAAAGCTGTCATCAAGCTAAAGGGTGGCTATTTGTTTAACACATTTTTTGGTTACTACACGGTTCCATATGTGTTATTTCATAGTTTTGATGTCTACAATGTAGAAAATAGTAAAAATAAAGAAAAACCCTTGAATTAGTTGGTGTTCTAAAACTTTTGACTAGTACTGTACATTTATAATGACATCTTTTTGTTTTGTTTGGGGCTGATGAAAAAGCAGCTAGTGTGTACAAATGGTTCTCTATTCTATGTGATTCCTTTTGGTGCAGCTTTATATAGACATCTGACCAGCCTCTTCTAATGTCTAACAGATCGCCCTCATCATTTAGCATACCAGCGATTGTGTCAAGTGTTTCTCTGATTCTGTTCAGATGCTCGATTACGTTTTAATACTGCCAGCCAGGATGTGGCCCAATATTGAATGGACCATGTTTCAGCTTCATCAGGCCTTGTCACTAGAGATCCCCCATCACCTGGCTGTGTCAATTCCTTGGTTTACCGTTGTTGCCAAGAAATTTGACCCTAAAGATTCCGCTAGGATATCATTGCACAAGGGAGGTTTTGTTTACCTGCACAGGCGTTGATACTGTACAGGACTAGAGATGAGTCACGAATGTACTGTTCTTTGATAGCTACAGTAGCTGACTGAACTAAATACTTGCCCTAGAACAATAAGGCTTCCAATGTCTTATGTGTTCATAGAATTTGATACCAGGGGATATGTTTAAAAGCAATATTGTGTTTGAACTTCAATTCTATTTCTTGAGGCAAATTGCCTATTTTTCAGTGTGATCATGGCATCAGAAAAAGTAGTGTTGTATGATTGACCATTTAGCCTTTCCTAACGTAGTCAGCTTCAACTAAACTTGTCTTTTTGTGGAGAAGACCCCTACTGTTTTGAACTGCATTTGGCCTTAACAATGAACTGTATGTAATAAAGTAAGAAAATAATGTCAACCTCTCCTAAATAATTAATGAGTCATAATACCCTGCAGGTTGATGTTTATTGGGAGGAATGTTGTCCCGGAGGCAGAGCTGAGCGATTCCCAGTAGATGCGCCTGCTGCAAAGAAAAAATTGCCTATATATTGCATGAATTCATGAAAACAAAAATGTGTCTTAATTTAATGTTAGGTTTATGCATAAGGTTAGCAGTGTTGTTAAGGTTAAGTTTAAAATCAGATTGTATGACTTTGTGGCTGTGACCTCGTACATGAGTCATCCCAATAAATGCCAATATGCTCTTACTCTCTTGGTTTAACCAAGAAAATGCTGACATGAATGTAGTGGTGTTGACTTCTAGACAAAAAATGTAATAATGAATTTATTAAATAATGAATAATGAATGGATCCCTACTGTAAAATGATTTCAGTTAATCACTGGCCACCCATTCTCAAAACCCATGATGGTCAAAATGCTCCAGAATGCTCCTTTCAACTCTTTAATGAGAAACACCAGGCTCGTTGCCACCAAGTCAGATGGGAGATTTGTGACAATTGTGAGTTTGAGTCCCTAACAATGTAATGACCGTTTTGCATGAATACATATTATTTTATTTCTATGAATCAAGATGTATATCAGGTAGATGGGAAACCCTGTGCTGGAACAGCTGGCAGCTGCAGCCTGGGAACCGTGGTCCGTGCTGAGGGCTGAGTCACTACTGAGTCTGCCCAGTGGGAGTCAGAACCAGTGGGAGTCAGAACCAGTGGGAGTCAGAACCAGTAGGAGTCAGATCCAGTGGGAGTCAGAACCAGTGGGAGTCAGAACCAGTAGGAGTCAGATCCAGTGGGAGTCAGAACCAGTGGGAGTCAGAACCAGTGGGAGTCCGAACCAGTGGGAGTCAGATCCAGTGGGAGTCAGAACCAGTAGGAGTCAGATCCAGTGGGAGTCAGAACCAGTGGGAGTCAGAACCAGTAGGAGTCAGATCCAGTGGGAGTAAGACCCCTCGGCAGGGTAAACAGGATCCACAGGCTCAGGGACTTAAGACAGTTGCACAGTGGGATGCTTTCATACTTTGATGCAAGCAAGCAGAATGCACGCACGCAGACACTCACTCACTCTATTCGTTTAAAAAAAATGAATTGCATTTAAAAACGTGGGCTTATTTACAAGATTATGTAACTTACACTAAACTACAGTTATCACACATCATTTGAGAATAAAATAAGTATAAATAGTATGATACTGAACAAATATGGAAAATATAAAGTAAGGTACATTTATCTCTGATAGCAGCAAAATAAGTAACTTCTCCTAACACGATAAAAGCAAATCCTTTAGGGAAAGTACAGAAGCATAATCTTGGGACAGTTGTCCATTATTAATACATAATTTCACTTGCAGCTTTTAATAATTTGAATAATGAATAATAAATTAAAGCTCAATAACCTCATCCCAAAGAAATCAATATAATGTACAGTAATAGCAAGAGCGTATGTGAGGTCTAGGTTTGCTTTGGTACCATGGGTCTCTGCCAAATGCCTTCAGTCCAGGCTCTGTGGTGGTTCTACTCTCAGGATGGTCTCATACAATGGGATGTTTTCATATACTGGGATTTGATCCTCTCTCTGAAGGTCTGTGTGTGTTACTCCTTCCTGTTTGTCATTTTCAGGGGACTTGATGTTGATCAGAGCTGTGTACGTGTCACTGTTAGGGTCAGGATGGACATGGACACTGTGTGTGTCCATTATGGGATGATCACTTCCTCTGAATCTTCTCTTCAGCATGCAGTAGGTGAAGACAAGCGCTCCAGCAGCCAAAACAGCTCCCACCCCTACCCCCACTACAGGAGCCCAAATAAAAGCAACAGGACTATAAATAGGAATGAGACTGGAATTCTCTCCCCCTAAAATGTTCTGTGCCTCACAGTAGTATTCTCCACTGTCTTCAGAGCTGATTTTATTGATAGTATAACTCTGCCCTGAAGCTATTGGTGAAGTTATGCTTTTCTTTAACCAGGTGTAATTCTGCACTGGTGGGTTGGCATCACTGTTGCATGTTAGAGTCACTGAACTGCCCCCCACTATCTTACCAGAGGGACTGGCTGACACTGAAGTGCTCTTTGGTTTGTATCTGACTGTGAGAGTCACTTCCGGAGAGTGGAGATCATCATGGCCATCTACAGCACAGGAGTAGCCGCCTGCATCGTCATTGCTGACTGGGTTTAGGTACAGGCTGTTGGAGTAGGGATAGTTGTTTGGTATAGGCTGTCCATTCTTATACCAAATAAAGGCTGTGTTTGGCCCCAGTGTACATTTGGTTCTACATCTCAGTATGGCACTCTCCCCCTCTGACACAGATGTGGGACCCAACTCCAATAGGACATCTGTGACAGTCAGCAATTCAGGAGTTCCAGCAAACTTCCCTCCTAAAATGGTTCTGAGCCTGAACCTGTACTCAGCTGAGTCACTCATTCTCAGACCTGTGAATCTCAGGGTACAGTCATTCTCCTTATTTCCAGGAATACGGTACTCCACACGACCCACATACTTTGGGTCCTGGCTCAGATCTTCAGGCTCCCCTCTAGGCCCCCATTTATTAGACCAGAATGCTTTACTGATCTGGGGGTCGTTGGGATATGTGTAAGTGCAGGAAATGTCCACTGATGTCCCCTTTAAGGCACACATATTTCTATTGACAGTAGTGATACTCTGACAGTTGTGACCGTGAACACACACTGCAGGAGAGTGGAGATTCTCATGGCCTTTTACAGCACAGGAGTAGCTGCCTGCATAATTACTGCTGACTAAGTATCGGTACCAGGGAAAGATGTCTTCTTGTAAATATTGTCCGTTCATGTACCACATATAGGTGGGGTTGTCACTCAGAGGGCAGGTGGTGCTACAGGTCAGTGTCAGTTTCTGACTTCCTGTCACCTTCACCTGCAGGCCTGTGATGGAAAGAGCTGTTCCCGGTAAGCTATATCCCAACCCTGAAGTCTGTTTATGAAACGAGAAGCGATACTCAGCTGAGTCTTCCTCTCTCAGGTCTGTGATTCTCAGGGTGGAGTGACCACTTTCTGTTCCAGGGTACTTCACACGACCTGAATACCCTGGGTCTTCTGTTAGGTCCTCTGGGATCGAATTATCTCTCCACTTATCACTTTGTTTGGCACTAAACCAGAATGTTGATATGACTAAATAACCACTGGGATATGTGTAAAAGCAGGTTAGGTCCACCGATGAACCTTTCAAGATACAGATTTGCTTCCGAGTGTAAGACACACTCCATCCATTGTGGGCCAGTTTCACTGCAACACAATCACACATCATAAGGCCTATTTTCTTCATTTTTTAAGATAAGCTTGAAATAGGCATGGTCTAATTGACTCAACCAAAAACACAAAATCTAAGTTTAGCTTTCTTAATGAACCAGAAAATCCATCGTTATTTCTGGTTGTTTATCAAAGTTAGCTGCCTTGCTCATTGAACCTGCTTTGTAGTATACAGTACTCCTACGCACATACTATAAGCACAACAACATCCTAATTCTTCCAGTGTGATGTCGACACTACATTTTCTGTGATGCGTGTGGTTGGAAACAACAGATAAACATTACTCAGAGAAGAGTGAAGGACAACGTAAGTGACACTGGGCACACTAGAAGAACATTTAGAAGCATCTTATTCTGATTGTTTTATGATATTTGTCTGTAGGTCACACAACGATACTGATAAAAAGGAGAAATGTAGTGCTATTATTTATCATACCTCCCACAGAGAAGAGAAAAGCCATGAACACACTTCCTGCTTTTGTTACGGCCATGTTTCACATCCTGCAATCAGAGAAATTAAATCAAAATAGACAATAAAACACACTTTATAAGTGTTGAATAACCTGACACCTAAATTAAGGGGAGAACCATCATTATGGTCTTCTTTTTTTTAATACAGAAATCAATATAAACTAAATATGTGAAACCTCAGTCCATATATTTATTTGTACTGTAGGCCTATGTTCCAGCAACACAAATTCACTCATTTGAAAAAGTACAGAGTAGTACTCCCATGCCCAGAAGGATGACTAGAAACAAATCATTTACAAAATAAATATCAGAAAGTATACTGTACTTACAGTGTTGGGAGCGACGTCCAGTCAGTTAGCTAGTGAGCTGTGGTTAAGGGGGCTACAGGTAATGCAGAGCTTATTTCCTGCCTATTTATGCCATTTCCTGCATAGCAACTTGTAATATGTCACTAAAGGGCTTAACAATGTGTGAACATTGCATATGGCTGTGTTTCTTCATATGTGGAGCACACTTACACAGGATGCAAAGTCTGAAAATGTCCTTGTTGAAATCGCCCCAAAATATACACTTTCACCTTACCAGACTGATTTTGTTGTAGAACTTCTCAGCAATCTTCTGCCACACGCACTCTTTAATGAGAAACACCAGGCTAGTTGCCATCAAGTCAACTGTCAGGCTAGTTTCCATCAAGTCAATTGTGAGATTTGTGACAATTTTGAGATAAGAAGTGTAATGACTTTAATAAATCCATGTTATTCATTTATTTATCTGAATCCATATGCATATCAGGTAGATGGGAAATCCTGTGCTGGAACAGCTGGCAGCTGCAGCCTGGCAACCGTTCTCTGTGCTGAGGGCTGAGCCACTACTGAGTCTGCCCAGTGGGAGTCAGATCCAGTGGGAGTCAGAACCAGTAGGAGTCAGATCCAGTGGGAGTCAGAACCAGTGGGAGTCAGAACCAGTGGGAGTCAGACTCGGGCACAGTGGGATGCCCTCATCATTTGCATCTGCTTTGAACTAGTATTGTAACATACTGTAGGCTACTCCTGCATGTTTCCTAGAATGAACAACATGGAAATGTTTCGGAAATCTATGCTGAAACACTCTCACACACACACTCTCACACACACACACACACACACTTTCAGCATAGATTTTCCTGCTGTGCTTTCTAGGGGTAGCCTACAGTATGTTACAATATTAGTTCAGAGCAGATACACTTGTGCTGTTCAAATCAGGTTTGTATGAATATCGTCTGTATAAAGGACAGGACATTCTGTCACATTCCCAAAGGTTGCTTGTCCTATGACAGTCAACAGCTGACTGATGTTGTTGTCGCTAATGTTCACTTGTGTCCTGACTATCAACCAGACTACTCCAATGCTCCTGGTAAGTAAACCCCCATTTACATCACATCAGATTTAACTCTGTTTGTGGAATAATGTGTCAGTCTTGATGTGTGTAAAAGGTACATGTTTTCAACAGAAAATCATGCTGATTTGAAATGTATTGTTTTGATGCCATGTTTCCTCAACTGTACCAGTTCCCTGCCGGCCAAGCAAGTCCCATGTGTTCTTAGTTTTGGTATGCTTGAAATGTTGTGGCTGAAAGGGCATTGAGAAAACTTAAGAGCTTCTAGATTCACATGATTCATAAGATCCACCATAAGACCTCGCTATCCCCTCAGCATCATAGAAGATTAATTTAGCATTCATCCAAAAAGACAGAAGAGTTCAAGAAGTCAAATGAATTGTTCCCATTTCCTGTGCCATGTCTCATAAACTCAGCTTTAAAGGTCAAGTTGATCGTCATGAGAAGATGTCTTTGTCGATAGCCCAGCTTCCCTGTACCGCACACAGTACGTCAGCTGAATGCCCAGGCAGCAGTAAACTAGCCTGGAGCGCATTCAGCAAGGCACGACATTGTACAACGTACAGATAGAAATATGTTATGTAGAACAACATGCCTCTCTGACATGTAGAATAAAATATTGTCAGCTCTATTCGTTACATTTCTGTCTGCAATGTTCGATAAAGTCTGCCTACTGAATGTGGCCCTGTTCCTCTAACTGTTTCCATGGCCCATTGATTGATAAGATGAAAATCAGCCTTTAAATCAAATCAAATTTGGTCACGTACACAGTTTGGCAGGTGTTATAGCGGGTGCAGCGAAATGCTTATGTTACTAGCTCCTAACAATGCAGTTAAATGTCAAACAATTGAAATGTAAGGAAAAAAAGAAAAAGGACAAGAAATCAAGAATGGTGGGACAAATCTGATTAACAACCCAAACAGCACCGTAACAGTAATCAAATGATTTAATATCTTTGAATTCATTTTTGAGATATATTTACGTTGTTCTCTTTCTGTCTATTCCTTAAGCCACTCCTCTCATGTCTGCGGTTCCTTTAACAGTTTGGATCTCTGAGGATTCTCCGCATTGTCCAGGGTGGTTTATGGATGTCTTGGCCCTCTTCTTTGGTTGATTTTATGGGGTTGTTTTGTCACAGACAGCGTGGTGCCACTGGCTATATTATAGTGATCCTGCCCTAGGTTTAAGACACTGACAGAATAGTTGGAAACTATCAGATTACAATACCATGGATCAGTTTCAATGCTTGCTCCGTTGTAAAAAAAAAAATGTCTGGCTGTGTTGGTCTCTCACCACAAATGACGGTTCACCAGAGATAGTTGTTGTCAAGTTCTGAGGGGGAGTCACCCTGAGCACTGTTGTCTGAGGCAGTATGCGAGTCTAACGTGTTACTCTTCTGTCTTCCTCACTATGACTCTAGCCGAGCTCTGTTCTTTACAGACGGCTGCAGTCTGGTTAACAAGTAACCCTACCCACATAGTTAACCCCCCCACCATATAAACCCACTTGTCTTAGCCAGCAAGACCCCAGTCAGGAGTCAGAATGGGAGGTTCACGGGTGAAGACCACTGGGGTTCTACTCTGTCTGTGTTACTGTATCAACACTGGAATTTCAGATGATCTCTCTGGTAAGTTATCAAATGTATACCAGTAATACGTTAGCAGGGTGCACAGAGTGAAAGATACATTGATTGAATTGTGTTCATTTGAATGACCAATTGTACACTATATATACAAACGTATGTGGAGACCCCTTCAAATTAGTGGATTCGGCTATTTCAGACACACCCATTGCTGACAGGTGTATAAAATCGAGCACACAGCCATTCAATCTCCATAGACAAACATTGGCAGTAGAATGGCCTTAATGAAGAGCTCAGTGACCATTAACGTGGCACCGTCATAGGATACCAACACATTTCTGCCCTGCTAGAGTTGACCCGGTCAACTGTAAGTGCTGTTATTGTGAAGTGGAAACGTCTAGGAGCAACAACGGCTCAGCCGTGAAGTGGTAGGCCACACAAGCTCACAGAACGGGACCGGCGAGTGCTGAAGCACGTAGCACGTAAAAATCGTCTGTCCTCGGTTGCAACACTTACTACCGAGTTCCAAACTGTCTCTGGAAGCAACGTCAGCACAATAACTGTTCGTCGGGAGCTTCATGAAATGGGTTTCCATGGCTGATCAGCCACACAGAAGCCTAAGATCACCATTTGCAATGCCAGGCGTCAACTGGAGTGGTGGAAAGTTCACCGCCATTGGACTCTGGAGCAGTGGAAACGTGTTCTCTGGAGTGATGAATCACGCTTCACCATCTGGCAGTCTTCACCATCTGGCAGATCTGGGTTTGGCGGATGCCAGGAGAACGCTACCTGCCCCAATGCGTAGTGCCAACTGTAAAGTTTGGTGGAGAAGGAATAATGGTCTGGGGATGTTTTTCATGGATCGGGCTAGGCCCCTTAGTTCCAGTGAATGGAAATCTTAACCCTACAGCATACAATGACATTCTAGAGGATTCTGTGCTTCCAACTGTGTGGCAAATGTTTTCGGGAAGGCCCTTTTCTGTTTCAGCATGCCAATGCCCCCCGAGCACAAAGCAAGGTCCATACAGAAATGCTTTGTCGAGATTGGTGTAGAAGAACTTGACTGGCCTGCACAGAGCCCTGACCTCAACCCCATCGAACACCTTTGGGATTAATTGAAATGCCGACTGCGAGCCAGGCCTAATCACCCAACATCAGTGCCTAACTTCACTAATGGTCTTGTGGCTGAATGGAAGCAAGTCCCGCAGCGGTGTTCCAACATCTAGTGGAAAGCATTCCCAGAAGTGTGGAGGCTTTTATAGCAGCAAAGGGTGGACTAGCTCTATATTAATGCCCATGATTTTGGAATGAGATGTTCGACGAGCAGGTTTTCACATACTTTTGGTCATGTAGTGTATTTTGTTGAACAAGTCCTAGCTTTTTTTCACCTACAGGTCCAAAGTGCGGTCTTCCACAGATCAGGAACCTTCTTGACCGCTCTTTGAGAATCGTTGGAGGATTGGAGGCAAGATATGGATCCCACCCCTGGTTGGCAAGTGACTTCCTTTTACTGTGCATGTGACACCCCCTTTTGAGAAATATGGCAATGAGGATAACACAAAGACAGGCTTTTTTTCTAGCTTTATTGAAGAGTTATCACAAAATAAAAGATGGGGGAGGATGAGTCAGAGGGACAGATTCGAACCCATGCCGACTCTGGTCCAGCGGCTGTAACCGCTGGACCACACAGGCCACACAAATACAGGCTTAAAGACATCACAATGACATGGAATTTGGGATGATTTGAAGGTTTCACTGAGGTCCAGGGGTTCTCATTTCTGTGGAGGGGCTATCCTGACTGAGCGCTGGATCCTGACTGCTGCCCACTGCTTCTCCATCGTCTCTACGTAAGTTCCATCCCATCTCAAGTCCAGGTAGTTCCTCCCAGTTTCAGTCCGACTTCTTCCATTTGGTGCATAACGACAAGCCCCTAATGTCTCCTCCTTTTTTCTTCCATAGAAACTTTCTGAGGAACGTTAGTGTTGTGATTGGGGAGTACGACCAAAGGGTTCCTGATGAAGAAGAGCAGACCTTCACTGTGAACACCATCAAAATTCACGAGAAGTACCAGCACGCCTCTCCTATGAGCTATGACATAGCTCTGCTGGAAATCGATGGACATATCCGATTGGGCAGGTTTCCTCTCCGTTATAGTGACGGGCGGTTGAGTTTTTTTTACGGCCGTAATGTTCTGTAATGTAGATATAACCCACCCTATATGGACATTATGATGTCTACGTCATTGACTGAGTTTGGCCAGACATTATTCTTGTCACTGTAGGAAATATTTTCTAAAGTATCTGTGCTTACATCCTCTGCAGGTCCCGGTGTTCAGCCCATATGCCTGCCTCTGCCCAGTGAGAAATTCCCACCCAGAACCAGCTGCCTTGTGAGTGGATGGGGACGGACCAAAGAACGTAAGGCCCAGATTAACTTTACCTTCAGTTTGACATTAATTTCAAACTAGCACATCAACATGGACACTTTACTCTTCACTTTACTCTTCACTTGTATTTTTTGAATGTTTTGATGATGGAGTCCTAGCCTGATCCCATATCTGTTTGTGCTGTCTTATGACCATGGTTTGACCATAAGGAATTGGCAAGACAGCACAAACAGATCTGGGATCAGGCTAATGGAACTGTATTCACATTCAGGCGGTCTTCTACCTGCAATTCTAAGAGAGGTGCAGCTGGAGTTGGTGGAGCCAGCTAAGTGCAAGTATGTTCTCCAGACCCTGAGACCCACACAGCAGGCCCTCACTGTGCTGTGTGCTGGACCAGAGAGAGGAGGAAAGGACGCCTGCCAGGTACAGTAGATAGACTACAACACAGTGCTGTCTGACTCTGCATGTTAAAATCTATAACACAGTGTTATTATGATTCAGTGATCTCTGTCCAGTTTCTGGTGGAGGTTCTCTGGACAAATGGGGTTAAATGGGGTTATATCTGTCCATAGACTTCTCATCATTCCTTTGACAGGTCCCTTATCAGATAATGTTGTGTTCTCCCATCTCCAGGGGGACTCTGGGGGTCCTCTGATCTGCCCCAGGGAGGACGGCCACTGGGTTGTGGTGGGGGTCACCTCCTGGGGGAAAGGTTGTGGCCGTAGCTGGATCAACAACAAGGCCAAGTCGTCGGCCAAGAGAGGATCCCCGGGGGTATTCACTGACGTCAAGATGCTCCTGCCCTGGATCAAGATGAAACTCAGAGAAGGTTATCTAACACTTTTTAATCAGGTTTGGATATGTATAACAGATTGTATAGCAGATGGTCTAACAAATGATTTTGTTGTTGTGTTTTGTTCAACAGCAGATGCTAACCCAAACCAAAAGTCCAAGTCAAGTAAGTTGTATTTCTTCTTCTTGTATGTCAATTCCACAATGCATTTACTTGCATGTTTTGAAACTGCGACCATGTCCTCTTTGTCATCTAAATAGCTACTTAACTTTTTACACAATAGCTCATTTATGCAATTTGTACAGTTAACCTTTACGGTATGATGTAATCGTACTCTTTGGACAGTGTATTTGATGCTCTGTGTGTGTGTGTGTGTGTGTGTGTGTGTGTGTGTGTGTGTGTGTGTGTGTGTGTGTGTGTGTGTGTGTGTGTGTGTGTGTGTGTGTGTGTGTGTGTATGTGTGTGTGTTTGTACTGTGCTGCAGGACTGTGCAGTGTGAGGGATGGGCTTGTGAACGGTAGTGAGGGTCTCATCAGAAACCCAAGCCTCTCAGGCCATCTCTACAACAACAATGAGTGGGTGTAATCCAGTGACAGTGCACAGGCCCGTTGCAGACGGGGAGTGAGGGAGAGCTGTGCTGAACTGAATGCACTCATTGAATGCCCTTGAATTAAGTATGCTTTTAGGACTATTTATTTTCAGACCAATTTGCCCTCACCACTCCCCGGCTGGCACAGAACGTTCTAACAACCATATGTTTCTTAGAGCTTGGTGGGAGGGGGTTGTCCTATGGTTATTTTGCAGACAACCTTCCCACAACTTTCTGGAAATGGTGAAGGATACTTTCTTGGCTTTGGAACATTCTCAGCACATTTTTAGGAACTTGACAAAAAACATTATTTTCCTGCTATTTAAAGGGATACTCAGGATTTTGGCAACAAGGCCCTTGATCTAATTCCCTAGAGTCAGGAACTTATGGATACCATTTTTATGTCTCTGCGTGCTGATTGAAGGAAGTTGCTAACTAGCACTAGTGCAATACAATTGCTAACTAGTGTTAGCGCAATGACTGGAAGTGTATGGTTATCTGCTAGCAACGCTAGTTAGCATTGGCTCGCAAATCTACCTCTAACTTTCTTCATACTGGACACAGAGACTTAAAATTCATCTGACTTTGGGGAAGTAGATAAAGGGCATCATTGCCAAAATCCCGAAGTATCCCTTTAATTACCTTAACAGAATGCTTCCTAAAAGTTAAAACATGGTTACATTTAATGTACTTTTTTTGTAATGTTCTAGGAAAGTTCTCAGAATGGTTTGACATTGGGAATGTTCTCAAATAGTTCTGAGAACTTTAAGAAACAACGTTCTTCTGTGGGAATTTCAGTACTCCAACAAAACTTTTTCTGGAGGTTTCTTCATGGTTCTATTTAAAGTCATGTTCTCCAATTGTTCAGAGAATTTTAACCCATAAGAGTCTAAGCCCTGTCTAAACCAAGGCATTCCTTTGAAGTATCAACACATTTAATACAAAATTATTTGATGAAAAGGTATTTGGCCTTACACCATTCCCAAAACGGAGGCGCGCCCTCATCCGCGTGCGCCATCGTGCGCAAATTGATTTTGTCCCCCCACACCAAACACGGTCACGATACACATGTTGAAATATCAAAACAAACTCTGTACCAATTATATTAATTTGTAGACCGGTCGAAAAGCCTTAAACATTTATGGCAATTTAGCTAGCTAGCTTGCAGTTGCTAGCTAGCTTGCAGTTGCTAGCTAGCTTGCAGTTGCTAGCTAGCTTGCAGTTGCTAGCTTATTTGTCCTATTTAGCTAGCTTGCTGTTGCTAGCTAATTTGTCCTGGGATATAAATGTTGAGTTGTTATTTTACCTGAAATGCACAAGGTCCTCTACTCCAACAATTAATCCACACATAAAGCAGTCAACTGAATCGTTTCTAGTCATCTCTCCTCCTTCCAGGCTTTTTCTTCTTTGGACTTTATATGGCAATTGGCATCTAACTTTCATAATAAGGTGTATTACCATAACGGACCGACTGACCTCTGTTCATCTTTCAATCACCCACGTGGGTATAACCAATGAGGAGATGACTAGTGGGTATATGCTTCTATAAACCAATGAGGAAATGGGAGAGTCAGAACTTGCACGGTGTTCAGAATCACAAATAGAACTGACTTCTATTTTAGCGCTTGGCAATGCAGACGCTCGTTGGTGCGTGCGAGCAGTGTGGGTGCAATGATTGAATAACATTTTGATATGAGAATTTTGTTCTCAATGTTCTTAAACTGAACTTCAATTAAACTACTCAGTCTGCAACCTAGAGTTTGTAAGATTCTGGTTGAATGAAACAGACAGAGTCCCAGCTTACAATAGTCAAAATGTTTATTCACGAGGGCTCTAAATATCACACAATGCACGTAGCCTTTTATACCTCACACGTTTGGTTATGACATACACTTTATAAATGCCCCTCCTCTCATCTAACTCGCCCCTCCTCTCATCTAACTTCGGTCTAACCGAGTTCCTCTATCTACATGTCTGTAACTGACATGTCGAGCTCAAAACAGGAAGCCTCTGTGGTTTCCCAGTGCCTGACTTACTTCTCAGAACACAGTCTAGTCTATAAGGTCAGAGTAATAGACCAAATTGTTTCCTGCAAATCCTCACAGACATGTTCCATCCTAGAATTGTCAATATTTCTCTAACCTATTTTGAAACACACACACACACATGTTAAATGTCTCCTTCTATTATTTGGCATTAACTCAATAAATGAATACTATGTGCAAGTCTTCTCCAAATGATCATTGCAAGTCTAACGGTTTCTCCCCTCCCTGGGTTGGGAGACCTCCTTCCTGTTATCAGCTTCACAGTTGTCACAATACATTGAGTGGTTGTTTTAACTTTTAGCCCTTAACTTATATAATTTCTATATCACATGTAAATGTACATTTATTTTGCAACTCTCACTCACATGACGTGAGCGGTGTGGTCAGCATGTTACTGCTATTAGCCCATACAAACGCATTGAATAACAGATTCACTACATGGAACAATAGGTAGTCCCCAAAAATAAATCTAAAGGAATTTTTTTACGAAGTGTCTACCCTATATCTGAGAGATATAAGAAAGATCAGGAAACATTTATTGTTTTTGTTTTTTACATGTATTTAACCCCTTATTTTTGGAACTAAACAATCTACATATATACTTCCATTAATTTTTGGGATTGGTACCGTGGGACCTTCAGACGAGTCTTCTGAGGCCTGGGGGTATCTTAGCAAAATAACTGACATGTGCGTGTTGTAGAGAGTCTCCTTTACATCAGAGGGGTCACATTAGTGTGTATCCCAAACTGTTCTGATGCTACAGACAGAAGTTGACAGATTGGATAAACAAACTTCAGGGGGTCGTAGAGAAAAACGAACAAAACCATTGTGTTCATGAGAGTCTCATCCTTCCATAGGGGGCTAAAAATAGTTTGTAGGCCAAACCGTTCGGACGCCACAGACAATTTTGTGAGTAGACCAATTTTCGAAATGCCGTTTTTTACATTAGATTAAAGAATTGACTCAGAGCTATACCATGTTATATCTTACACTGCAGTTGAGGAACAATGGGGAAGTAATTCTGCTTTGAAAGTTGATAAACTTATAACCCCACTTTTAAGAAAATGGCCCGTGAATATTTGGTACACCCATTCAGCATCGTTCACACCCTCTAAAGCCTTAGCCCCTCCCAGATCTTTAAAGATCCACAGTGTAGTAAACATCCAAAGCTTTCAAGACTAAAAGTGGTGAAAGTAGTAGCAAATAGTAGTAGTAAAAATACACTTTGTCTAGTCCTTGGCTTACAGTTGAATTCGGAAGTTTACATACACCTTAGCCAAATACATTTAAACTCAGCTTTTCACAATTCCTGAAATGTAATCTTGAGTAAAGATTCCCTGTCTTAGGTCAGTTAGGATCACCACTTTATTTTAAGAATGAGAAATGCCAGAATAATAGTAGAGAGAATTATTTTTTTCAGATTTGATTTCGTTCATCACATTCTCAGTGGGTCAGAAGTTTACATACACTCAATTAGTATTTGGTAGCATTGCCTTTAAATTGTTTAACTTGGGTCAAACATTTTGGGTAGCCTTCCACAAGCTTCCCACAGTAAGTTGGGTGAATCTTGGCCCATTCCTCCTGACAGAGCTGGTGAAACTGAGTCAGGTTTGTAGGCCTCCTTGCTCGCACACATTTTTTCAGTTCTGCCTACACATTTTCTATAGGATTGAGGTCAGGGCTTTGTGATGGCCACTCCAATACCTTGACTTTGTTGTCCTTAAGCCATTTTGCCACAACTTTGGAAGTATGCTTGGGGTTAATGTCCATTTGGAAGACCCATTTGCGACCAACCTTTAACTTCCTGACTGATGTCTTGAGATGTTGCTTCAATATATCCACATCATTTTCTTGCCTCGTGATGCCATCTATTTTGTGAAGTGCACCAGTCCCTCCTGCAGCAAAGCCCCCCCACAACATGATACTGCCACCCCTGTGCATCACGGTTGGGATGGTCTTCTTCGGCTTGCAAGCCTCCCCCTTTTTCCTCCAAACATAATGATGGTCATTATGGCCAAACAGTTATATTTTTGTTTCATCAGACCAGAGGATATTTCTCAAAAAAGTACGATCTTTGTCTCCATGTGCAGTTGCAAACCGTAGTCTGGCTTTTTTATGGTGGTTTTGGAGTAGTGGCTTCTTCCTTGCTGAGTGGCCTTTCAGGTTATGTCGATATAGAACTTATTTTACTGTGGATAGAGATACTTTTGTACCCATTTTCTCCAGCATCTTCACAAGGTCCTTTGCTGTTGTTCTGGGATTGATTTGCACTTTTCACACCAAAGTAATCTCTTTCCTGAGTGGTATGACGGCTGCGTGGTCCCATGGTGTTTATACTTGCGTACTATTATTTGTACAGATGAATGTGATACCTTCAGGCGTTTTGAAATTGCTCCCAAGGATGAACCAGAATTTGTGGAGGTCTACAATTTTTTTTCTGAGGTCTTGGCTGATTTCTTTTGATTTTCCCGTGATGTCAAGCAAAGAGGCACTGAGTTTGAAGGTAGGCTTTGAAATACATCCACAGGTACACCTCCAATTGACTCAAATGATGTCAATTAGCCTATCAGAAGCTTCTAAAGCCATTACATAATTCTCTGGAATTTTCCAAGCTATTTAAAGGCACAGTCAACTTAGTGTATGTAAACTTCTGACCCTCTGGAATTGTGATACAGTTATAAGTGAAATAATCTGTCTGTAAATAATTGTTGGAAAAATGCATTGTGTCATGCACAAAGTAGATGTCCTAACCGACTTGCCAAAACTATAGTTTGTTAACAAGGCATTGGTGGAGTGGTTGAAAAACGAGTTTTAATGACAACAATCTAAGTGTATGTAAACTTACGACTTCAACTATATATCCTCAGCTGCCTTTGATGCAGGCCATTAAGGCTAGGCGTCCCGTTAGCGGGACAACTTCCGGTGAAACTGGAGGGCACGCACTTCAAATAAATAATCAGAAAAATTATGGATTTTACACATTTATGTACATACAAGTGTCTTATATCAGTTGAAAGCTTAAATTACATTACAGTAAACTTCTTTCTCTCACTCTCGTAGGATATGTTCCTGGTCCATCAGCGTTCCTATAGGGAGGAGTATTCTGCTGGAATTCTTGGAATTTGACATGGAGAATGACACCCTCTGTCACAGTGACCAACTCACGGTATCGGTGGGTGCAGACTCTGGGAGGCCTATTGGTGAGAGATGAGGCTGTTGGACACACCTACTCATTCAAGGGTTTTTCTTTATTTTTACTATATTCTACATTGTAGAGTAATAGTAACACATATGGAATCATGTAGTAACCAAAAAAGTGTTAAACAAATCGAAATATATTTTAGATTCTTCAAAGTAGCAACCCTTTGCCTTGATTACAGCTTTGCACACTCTTGGCATTCTCTCAACCAGCTTCACCTGGAATACTTTCCCAACAATCTTGAAGGAGTTCCCATATATTCTGAGCACTTGTTGGCTGCTTTTCCATCACTCTGCAGTCTAACTTATCCCAAACGATCTCAATTGGTTTGAGGTCGAGTGATTGTGGAGGTCACCAGGTTGTCTGATGCAGCACTCCATCACTCTCCTTATTGGTCAAATAGCCCTTACACAGCCTGGAGGTGTGTTGGGTCATTGTCCTATTGAAAAACAAATGATAGTCCCACTAATCGCAAACCAGTTGATGGCATATTGCTGCAGAATGCTGTGGTAGCCATCTTTGTTAAGTGTGCCTTGAATTCTAAATAAATCACCAGCAAAGCACCCCCACACCATCACACATCCTCCTCAATGCTTCCCGGTGGGAACCACATATAAGGAGATCATCCGTTCACCTACTCTGCTTTTCACAAAGACGGCGGTTGGAACCCAAAATATCACATTTGGACTCATCAGACCAAAGGACAGATTTCCACTAGTCTAATGTCCATTGCTTATGTTTCTTGGCCCAAGCAAGTCTCTTCTTCTTATTGGTGTCCTTTAGTAGTGATTTCTTTGCAGCAATTCAACCATGAAGGCCTGATTCACGCAGTCTCCTCTGAATAGTTGATGTTGAGATGTGTCTGTTACTTGAACTCTGTGAAGCATTTATTTGGGCTGCAATTTCTGTGGCTGGTAACTCTAATGAACTTATCCTCTGCAGCAGAGGTAACTCTGGGTCTTCCATTCCTGTGGCGGTCCAGTTTCATCATAGCGCTTGATGGTTTTTGCAACTGCACTTGACGAAATTTTCAAAGTTCTTGAAATGTTCCGTATTGACTGACTTTCATGTCTTAAAGTAATGATGGACTGTCATTTCTCTGCTTATTTGAGCTGTTCTTGCCATAATATGGACTTGGTCTTTTACCAAATAGGGTTATCTTCTGAATACCATCCCTACCTTGTCACAACACAACTGATTGGCTCAAACACATTATGAAGTCAAGAAATTCCACAAATTAACTTTTAACAAGGAACACCTGTTAGTTGAAATTCATTCCAGGTTACTACCTCATGAAACTGGTTGAGAGAATGCCAAGAGTGTGCAAAGCTGTCATCAAGGCAAAGCGTGGCTACTTTGAAGAATCTCAAATATAAAATACATTTTGATTTGTTTAATACTTTTTTGGTTATTTCATGATTCCATATGTGTTATTTCATAGTTTTGATGTCTTCACTATTATATTACAATGTATAAAATAGTAAAAATAAAGAATACCCTTGATTGAGTAGGTGTGTCCAAACTTTTGACTGGTACTGTATGTCTCCCTAGTGTTCTCCTTCCCACCAGTTGATGGGGGGTTTGACTTTGTGATCTCCCATTGGCTGTCTCTTAGGGATGTTCTGTGGCAGCGCCCCCCCGCCCCCAGTGCTCATCGACTCCCACAGTGCTTCTCTCCAATTTGTGTCTGATGTCAGTGGAACAGGAAGGGGATTTGTTGTTAGATTCCGAGGTGTCGAGGGAAATTCTGTGCCTGGTGAGTAACCGTTACGTCAACCCACGCTTCCTTGGCTCACCAAGCCTACCCCCCCAGCTCAGGAATAGAACAACTCAGAACTCAGGTTAAACCAGTTTAGGGAGTAGTATGGCATCATTACTGTGTGTGTATTGCCATTATAAAGACAGTCTGACACTAATGGATGGATCCTCATAGCATTTGTTTTTTGCTAAATAATTGTCATGTTCTCTGTCTGTACTACAAATAGCTGTGTATTGCATTTGTGACTTGATGATAGAATACGTTGTTTGGCAGAGGCCTTCAGGGCAGAGCTGTGTGCTGGTTCTGATGTTTCATCACCCTGCCTGCGGACAGGATGTGTCTAGTTGCTCTGAGTTCCTGACAAATTATATAGGCTCCCTACTCTCTCTTTCAATCCCAGTGGGGCCTTCCACCCTGTGAGCCACACACCCTCCAACTGCTGCTAGTCAGACACACACACGCATATGCACTTTCACTCGCTCGCACGCACGCACGCCCACACACACTCATGCACACACACACGCTTTAACGCACACAAAAGCACACACACACACATTCATGCTCATGGGGCTAACTCTCCCATAGTTACATAACAGCCAGGAAGGCACACAGCGGTCCCATGACCTGGTAATGAGGTGCAGAGGTTCTGTGATGAAAACACACACTTCTGCACTGTAACTACACCACCACGTGGGTCAGCGATAGGAGCCAAGATGCCTGGCGGACAGTGTTTGTGTTGCACTGATGCACATGTATTGTCAAGGGTTAAGTGTGCGACAGTGTGATTATGGAGCCACAGAGAGGGCAGGGCTTGTGGTTGATAATGTGTCCTTTGTGTTTGTGCAGCGTTGGGATGTGGCACCGTGGCTCTGGTCCAGGATCACAGGACCGTACACAGTCTCAACTACCCACAATCCTACAGCAACGACTCTGTCTGCCACTGGGTCATCTATGCCCCCAAGGGTCACGTTGTCAAGGTGACACATGTTGACCTGTACTTCTTATGCAGTAAGGGTTGTAATAGTTTGTGTACTGTCCTGTCCTGTCCTGGGGCGGCAGGTAGCTTAGTGATTAGAGCGTTGGACTAGTAACCGAAAGGTTGCAAGATCGAATCCCCGAGCTGACAAGGTAAAATTCTGGCCCTGAATAAGGCAGTTAACCCACTGTTCCTAGGCCATCATTGAAAATAAGAATTTGTTCTTTACTGACTTGCCTAGTTAAATAAAGGTGAATATATATATATGTGTGTGTAGGCAGAGTACCACCATGAATGTATTCATGACTCCACTGGGAGAGATCAGTCTCTGGGGTATCCCTTTGGTCACAACGGCCTTGCTACATGAGAGGACACAAATATATATAATTGTGTCCTCTCATGTAGCAAGGCCGTTGTGACCAAAGGGATACCCCAGAGACTGATCTCTCCCAGTGGAGTCATGAATACATTCATGGTGGCACTCTGCCTACACAGTGATAGTTCGTTCAGTCTCTGGTGTGGATGGGATCCGTTTACATGTACTGGAAAGAATGTGATACTCACCTTGATTAACCTCTCTAGTACATGTGGGACGAACTCGTCCCACCTACGTAACAGCCACTGAAATCCAGTGGCGCGATTTTTGAATCGTTAGAAATGCTATAACTTCAATTTCTCAAACATATGACTATTTCACAGCTATTTAAAGACAAGAATCTCGTTAATCTAACCCCACTGTCCGATTTCAAAAAGGCTTTACAACAAAAGCAAAACATTAGATTATGTCAGCAGAGTACCCAGCCAGAAATAATCACACAGCCATTTTTCAAGCTAGCATATCATGTCACATAAACCCAAACCACAGCTAAATGCAGCACTAACCTTTTATAATCTTCATCAGATGACACACCTAGGACATTGTGTTATACAATACATGCATGTCTGTTCAATCAAGTTCATATTTATATCAAAAACCAGCTTTTTACATTAGCATGTGACGTTCAGAAAAAGCATAACCACCGCAAACTTCCGGTGAATTTACTAACAGTTTGCTAAATTACTCACGATAAACGTTCACAAAAAGCATAACAATTATTTTAAGAATTATAGATACATTACCCCTCTATGCACTCGATATGTCCGATTTTAAAATAGCTTTTCGGATGAAGCACATTTTGCAATAATCTAAGTACATAGCCCGGCATTACAGGGCTAGCTATTTAGACACCCACCCAGGTCAGCCTCCACCAAAATCACATTTCCTATAAGAAAGATGTTCTTACCTTGCTTGTTCTTCATCAGAATACACTGCCAGGACTTCTACTTCAATAACAAATGTTGGTTTGGTCCCAAATAATCCATCGTTATGTTCCAACAGCGACGTTTTGTTCGTGAGTTCTAGAATGCTTTTTCGCGGTGTCGCGCATGGCGCATTGGCGTGTCAAAAATGTCTAAATATTCCATTACCGTACTTCGAAGCATGTCAACCGCTGTTTAAAACCAATTTTTATGCCATTTATGTCATAGAGAAGTGTTAATATTCCGACCGGGAGTATGCATTGAGCCTAAACAGCCGAATAAAATTTCTCCTCAGAAGCGACTCATGCACGCGCATCATTGAAAGGTCCTCCGAGCATCCACTTACAAAAGGCGATAATATATTTCAACCTGAGGTTCCCTCGTAAACCTTCAGTTATTTCGCGGGCTCTGAGAGCCTATTGGAGCCCTGGGAATTGTCACGTTACAGCTAAGATCCTTACTTTTCAATAAAAAGAGGTAAGACGCACGACTCCTTGTCAGACAGGGTACTTCCTGCTTGAAACCTTGTCAGGTTTTTGCCTGCCATAGGAGTTCTGTTATACTCACAGACACCATTCAAACAGTTTTAGAAAATTCAGAGTGTTTTCTATCCAAACCTGAACAATAATATGCATATTCTAGCTTCTGAGTTGGTGAAGGAGGCCGTTAAAAATGGGAACATATTTTTTCCAAAATTCTCAATACTGCCCCCTATACCAAACAGGTTAAACAATAACAACAACAGACTGCAACACTGTAAATGCACTTGCCACATTTTTTGTTGAAATGAAGAGGAGTGAAGGATGCTGTTTTCTTCATTTTTTACAACTTAATTTATTGTCTTTTGCCTTGGAGCTTGACTTTGATGACTTTGACCTGGAGCAATCGGATGACTGCGAGTATGATTCGCTGACTGTTCTTGGAGATGTGGATACAAAAGAGGAGATAGGTACAGAATCTGACCCTAAGCTCAATAGACCAACAAACCTATCAAATGGATTTGACTTTTATGGCACATGAATAATTGTAATAGATGCTGAAATATAAATGAACAAAACTCAACTCAAGCTGAAAGAGATATCTCTTTCACACATGCACACGCACACACACACAAACATTTCAAGTAGGGTAATGTTTGTGTCCTTGTGTAAGCGGTGCTGTGTGGTAGGAATGTGCCTCCCCCCGTCCTGAGCTATGACAACGTGATGGTCCTCCAGTTCACCTCTGATAGCACGGTCACCTACCGAGGCTTCCACGCCACCGTGTCATTCATCAGTAAGATCGGTGAGTGTGACACCGACACACATAAACCACGCATTCATATTACTCACCATAAGAAGCCCACAGATCAGGTTATCATGAAACTTTCCATAACAGATAATGCATTTACAATATTTTACATTTCATAACTGTTGCATGATAAGATATATTTGATATACATGTGGCTGTTCTGTCATGCTAGCTGATCACAGACAATCTGACTCTTTACTCAGACCTGCTGGACGGGGAGTCAGAGGAAGACACTGTTCACTTTCGCCACTCACTGCCAGGTTGGTTATGCGTTGTCCTTACACCAGGCTTTCCTTCTGCACCTTTTTTTCATACCTAAAGGGGCCCTTAAATTCTAAATCAAATAGCTAAATTATCCTTGGTATAACCATCTTAAAACAATTCCATATGTTAGCTTAGTAGAATTAACACTAAACGTTTGTTTATTAACTTTAAGCAGTGGCGGGCAGTGCTGTTTAAGATTGGGAAGGTACAACATGTTGCGAAGTTGCAAAACATACTAGATGATATGATTTTGCGAAACGTATTATATGTTATAAATTCTAGCTAGCTGGCTAACGTTAGCTAGGCTAAGAGTTAGGGTTAGGGTTAAGTTTAGGAGTTAGGTTAAAGGGTTAAGGTTAGGATTAGGATTAGGGTTAAGGGAAGGGTTAGCTAAAAGGGTTAAGGTTAGCTAACATGCTAAGTAGCTGCAAAGTAGATAAAAATTAGTACGTACTGTAGTTGAAAAGTTTCTAATTAGCTAAAATTGTCCATGATGAGAATCAAACTTGCAACCTTTGCGTTGCTAGACGTTTGCGTTAGACACCCACCTATCCACCCTGACCAATCACCCTACTTTAGTTTCTGCCTTATATAACACTCTGTCTTATGTAACCATACCAAAAGTAAGATATTATGCTAATTTGAGTGTCCCAGATTTATGTTTACTATGTTACATCAAGTCTATGAGACCAGGCCGCATAGGTATCGGCATAGTCAACATAGCTAATGGAACTAATGCATTAGTGAACCCGCTACAATCACGCATTACAGTGTACAGCAAGTGGTTTAGCAGTTACACCAACGGGCACCGGTGGCAATTCATTATATAAATTACCTTGACTTGGAAGAGTTCCAGTGTTGGATAGCCTTAGACAGCTAGCTAACATAAATAGCATTCCTCTCTGTTTAAGCCGAGTGTTTGAGCGGGATAAATTAGCTAGCTGCAGAAGCTAGCTAAGTAAGTGAAAGTGAAAAGAAGAAAATGAAATATAGCCAGCTCTCTCTGCTGCTTCTCCTTAATTTTTTAAGAAATGAATTTGTACAACTATTGCCTTTCTCTTTCTTTGTGTCAACTACTCACCACATTTTATGCACCACAGTGCTAGCTAGCTGTAGCTTATTTTTTCAGTACTAGATTCATTCTCTAATCCTTTGATTGGGTGGAGAACATGTCAGTTCATGCAGAAAAAGCTCTGATAGGTTGGAGGATGTCCTCCGGAAGTCTTCAGAATTACTGTGTAAGTCTATGGAAGGGGGTGAGACCATGAGCCTCCTAGGTTTTGTATTGAGTCAATGTACCCAGAGGAGGACGGAAAATAGATGTCCTCCGGCTAAACCATGGTGCTACCCCAGAGACTGGTGTTGAGGCTACTGTATACCTTCATTAGTCTTATCTAAAAATGCTAACTTTTTTATGATTCACTTTTTTTTATGGAATTCACTGAGTAGGATGGTCCTCCCCTTCCTCCTCTGATGAGCCTCAACTGACTTTAAGAAACCCATTAGTCCATTTGGAGTAAAACCCTTGTTGGAATGCATGCACACCAGCTCCAGGCTGTAGGTTGGTCAGCTCCCAGTTTCTGGTTGGTCCAGGCTGTGAGCGTGTTTTCTCTGTTCACTTACTGCTTTTCAACTCAGCAGTGATAATAGACCAATGGGTGTTCATGCATGGTCTGCAAAGTACCTGTAACTACACTCCCCTCTGTATATACAGTGAAGCTAAAACGTTTAATTTGACTCTATACTCCAGCATGAATGGTAAATTATGTATTTGTTAAAGATTGTTTGTGTCATTTTGGAGTAACTTTTATTGTTAATAAGAATAGAATATCTTTCTGAACACGTCTACATTAATGTGGATGCTACAATGATTACAGATAATCATGAATGGTCTGTGAATAATGATGAGTGAGAAAGTTAGAGGCTAACCTCCCCTGTTATTGGTAATGGTGAGAGTATGTTTTGGGGGTAGGATCATTATGCCTCTGTAACTTTGTCGCTTATCATTATTCACGATTATTCATGATTCATTCATACATTATTACCATGAATTTCTATTGGACACAACATAATCTGAAACACAACAAAAACGAACTGCAAATGCATTCAACAATTTGGTAGAGTCCTAGGCTTGATGTAGGCATTGTGTGCTAGGATATGGGACCAAATACTAAACTTGACTACTCTGACTTCTAATACACTATAAGTGACACCTTTAAGTGAGGGGACATCTGTAGATACAGTACATAAAGTGCTTTATTTCTAAACAGTAAAACAGATATGTATGAAAATACCCTCAAATAAAAGGGGACATTATGTACAGTTGCCTCAAATCCAAAATGCTGGAGTAAAGTTTTAACTTTACTGTTCAAATAAAAACAGAGTGGAGTGTAACTGTGTGCGTGTGTGCGTGTTCGACCTCTCAGACTCGTGTGGAATGCCTCATGTCCGTGCTGCCTCGACCTCCAGTGAGTCTCTGGAAGGAGAGGGGGCGTCGCGACACGCCTGGCCCTGGGACGTTCGGCTCAGCATGGACACTAACAACATCTGCTATGGGGCCATCATCCAGCCTGCCTGGGTCCTCACTGCTGCACACTGCCTTCTAGGCCTGTGAGTGTCACACATATCCTATACTTTTTCATCAATGAAAGTTTTTATAAAAATAATAATAACAGCATGGTTTACATCTTACATGGAGAAGTTCAAATATAATAATAACAGTGGTAACTCATATCCTATAGTAATAAATATACATTTAGTGAAAAATAAATGGTGTATTTGAACAGTCTGAAAACTATTTGAAAGCACCTATGCTATACTTCTCCATAGATGAAGATGTTATTCATAAAAACAGATCATAATAATACCAGCCTCTATTTTTTTATTTGTTTCTTTTCAAACTAACACAGGGAGGACCAATCATTAAGGCCACTGTTGGTGAAGACGGGAGGCCCGAATAACCAGGTAGGATGAAGCATCCTCAGGCAGTCTACCCATCTCTCACTCTGTCTGTCAGTGTCCTCTCTCTGTCTGTCTGTCTGTCTGTCTGTCTGTCTGTCTGTCTGTCTGTCTGTCTGTCTGTCTGTCTGTCTGTCTGTCTGTCTGTCTGTCTGTCTGTCTGTCTGTCTGTCTGTCTGTCTGTCTGTGTCCTCTCTCTCTCTCTCTCTCTCTCTATCTCTGTCTGTCTGTCTGTCTGTCTGTCTGTCTGTCTGTCTGTCTGTCTGTCTGTCTGTCTGTCTGTCTGTCTGTCTGTCTGTCTGTCTGTCTGTCTGTCTGTCTGTCTGTCTGTCTGTGTCTCTCTCTGTCTGTCTGTCTGTCTGTCTGTCTGTCTGTCTGTCTGTCTGTCTGTCTGTCTGTCTGTCTGTCTGTCTGTCTGTCTGTCTGTCTGTCTCTCTCTCTCTCTCTCTCTCTCTCTCTCTCTCTCTCTCTCTCTCTCTCTCACACACACACCTCTATGTCTCTGTGTTATTGTCTATATGGGTCCTATAGAGGCGTGGTGTGAGGAGGCTAGTGCTGCACCCTCAGTATGACCCCTCCTCCCAGGACTATGATGTGGCCCTGCTACAGCTGGACTCCCCGCTGCTCATCACTGAGCATGCCATGTCCGTCTGTCTGCCCTGCTCGGGACCGGAAGTCCCACCCTCCCAGGTCTGCATGCTTTCATCGTGGGAGAGTCAGACAGGTATGTACAGTATCATGCCATACTGTGTTTAGGGCAAACTGAATTTTGCAGTCCTAACTATGTTTGACCCACAACAAGACACAATGATGATAAAGCTAAAAGATCACTGTAGCACGATGTGTCATTGTAAAAAGTTTGTTTATGTGGGCACAGGGATTATGTCTATGTACAAACATGACATTACCTCATTCAAAGTGTGTGTGTGTCAGTCTTTCAGGGATTGTGTGTTTTTTGTGTGTGTGTGTGTCAGTCTTTCAGTGATTGTGCGTGTTTGTGTGTGTGTGTATGGGTGGGTGTAGCATGTGTGTTAACAGTATGTGTTTGTAGTTTTCTGAGTGTAGCCTAACACAGAGACTGTGGTGTATGTTGACTGTTAGGTGGATCATGGAACAGCACTGTTGAGCCGCTAGAGGTGCCACTTGTGAGTCGTGCTGACTGTGAGCGTTATAACACCGGTAGACTGACCCCTAGGATGCTGTGTGCTGGGCCGCCACAGCATCGTGGACTGGACACGTGCACGGTGAGGAACACACAGGGTTCATAGCACCACTGTAAACACTGGAACACATCGGGATGGGTGGCTGGTGGCTATTACAGTATAACAACAGTGGACTCAAAGGAATTGTGTTATCATACATCCCCCTCTGGTGGCAATGTTTGGAACTATGGTTTAGAACCATATCAGAGAGCACATTATGAGGGCCTTTTCTTCAACTTTGAAATACTCAGTACCAGTCCAAGACGATAGAATACAGTCACCCAAACCATGTAACTGTATATGATACAGCAGAGGATAAAGTCTAATCTCATTGCGAGGAGTTTAATTTGACAGAAACATTAAGTTAAAGATCAAACGGTCTTCCTTCAGGGTCCAGGTGATTCTGGGGGAGCACTGGTGTGTCAGAGAGAGAACTCTGGTTACTTTGTCCTGGGAGTGAGCAGCCGAAAGGAAGGCTGTGGGAAGTTTCAGAGGCCAGGAGTCTACACCTCAGTCCCCATGATAACAGACTGGATCCACGAACAACTCCACGGTGAGGGAGGTTTTGTCATGTGGATCTGTGGTGCTACTTCACAATCTCTACTGTCTTGAAAGCAATTATTCATGCCTTTACATCATCTGGCTAATGGCACTCAAACTGTTCTGCCTTATATTGTCCTGAGATGGGAAACACTCAAAAACGCAACAATATCTGTGGGGTTATCTCAAGTACTGTGTGAATCATTCATTTCTTTTCACATTCCTACAGTTTACTCAAGAGTAACATATTATGTATTTTCTTAAGTGTGGTTCTCTGTGTCTCCGGCTTTCTGTCCACAGAAGATTCAGCTGACTCCTCTAAAACCCTGCCATACCAGAAGCAGCAGGAGGAGCTGGCCTTCAGCATAGATTATGATGATAATAACTATGGAGCGGAGTCATCTGGAGAATCCTGTTAGCCTTGACCCACCTAGCTTGAGGCTGGAGGGCCATGTGGTATTCTAACGGAGTCAAGCTGCTTTTTGTTGCTTGCATATACCGCTCAGAAATGAAGCAGACACAGCGGATCTAACAGAGACATGATTTGAAAAAGGGAACATCCAATCAGCACAAATTCCATGGATTTGTGGGAAGGGCTATGGAACAATTGTATCGTCATACTGTCTGTCTGTCTGTCTGTCACACGCACGCACGCACGCACACACACACACACACATACACACACACGTACACACACAAACCTTTTCTTTGTAAACCAGTGTTCAACCACTGAGTGATCTGACACTGGAGTGATAATATTAAATTATAGCATCATCAACATGCCTGGAGATATTTTAATTAATTAGACAGTGTGCAGGAGCACACATGCACACACGCACACAAACCTTTTCCAGTGCTAAACCGGTGCTCAAGCCCTGAGTGATCTGACACTGAAGTGATTTTGGATCATTCACCTCCTCATCTGGATCACTCAACTGTGCTTTGTCATGGCTCTGTCAAAGTGAGTTCCTCTCTCCTATTGGTCCGTCAGCCCTCCATTAACTCCCCTTCCTCTAGGTAGCCTTGGTGCAAAGGCCTGACTCCAGGGCCTGGCTCCATATGTTTGACACCCCTGTAACGAAATTATCCTTGGTTACAGCTCAACAGGAGTTGTTTTCAAGGCTACGATGCTGAAGTCGACTGAAAGAAAACCTCCAAAGTCACCTAGGGGTGGCAGGTAGCCTAGCAGTTAGGAGCGTTGGTCCCGTACCTGAAAGGTCATTGGTTTGAATCCCTGAGACAAATAGGTGAAAATGTGCCCTGAACCCTAGTTGCTCAGGATAAGTGTTTCTGCTAAATTATGTAAATGTCTAGTGGAAGTATGCTTTGTCATTCGAAATACTGGTAACTTCCTGACACTGAAAGGATAGTCAGATAAGTGGAAAGATGGCATGGAGAATATTACCTGATGAGACCAGTTCTATGCAATTCAGCTTTTGAGGGTTGTTCACACACAGACAGATGATGCAATATCTACTTGACTGAAAGGACAAACACATTCAGACAGATGAAACCTGAGGGGTACACTATAAAGCAGGATCAAGGAGTTAGCCAGCTAATTTGCCCAAGTATTCTGATATAACTTTTATATTTTTTATAAAGATAAGCTTGAAATGGGCATGGTCGAATTGATTTAATATCAATGTTTCACTTTTTTTTATTAACCATAAAATCAATAGTTATTTCTGGTTACTTATTAGCTGGCTAACTGATGGATCCTACCTTGCAGTATACCCTTCTGATCTCCACCCCAGACATAAAGTGCTTCCACCTTACATCCAGGTTCATGTAGAGACCATGTCTAGTTGTTACTATATTAATAAAGGTTACAGGAAGTGTTGATTGCTGAAAGTACACAAACTCTATCAATGTACCAAAAACACATGGACGTACTGGACTGGACACAGCTGGTATGCAGGTCCTCAGGAGGAAATTAAAACTTCAGTCTTCTCCAGATAATGTGGTACCACCTGCTGGTAGGAACAAGGTCACTGTCTGTTGGATTCAATGAAATCAACCCGCAGAGGGATAGTTTTATTGGGCCAAAAGTAATCTTCTAAAACTATAAACAAAGATGAAGAAATCTATTCAGAGCCTGCGCCTG
This sequence comes from Salmo trutta, assembly GCF_901001165.1. Classification (NCBI taxonomy): domain Eukaryota; kingdom Metazoa; phylum Chordata; class Actinopteri; order Salmoniformes; family Salmonidae; genus Salmo; species Salmo trutta. Next base: position 44,057,703 of record NC_042963.1, read on the forward strand.
TTCATGTAACGCCCTGGCCATAGAGAGGGTTTTTTGTTCTCTATTTTTGGTTTGGCCAGGGTGTGACATGGGTGAGCGTTCTAGGTTTCTTTTTCTATGTTGGTGTTTTTCTTTGTTTCGGCCGTGTATGGCTCTCAATCAGGAACAGGTGTAGATCGTTGTTGCTGATTGGGAGTCATACATAGGCAAACTGTTTTTCCTTTGGGGTTTGTGGGTGAATGTTTTCTGTCTAGTATTTTGTTATTCCTGACAGAACTGTTTGGCTGTCATTTTCGTGTTTTCTTTTACTAGTGTTCATTTGGTCATTAAAATCATTTAAGATGAACAGTTGTCTGACCAATGCTTCAACTTCTAAACAATGAAACAACAATCAAAACCTACATTTTTTCATAAATATGCAGAACAAAAATATAAATGAAACATGTAAAGTGTTGGTCCCATGTTTCATGAGCAGAAATAAAAGATCCCATAAATCTTCCATATGCACAAAAAGCGTATTTCTCTCAAATGTTGTACACACATGTATTTACATCCCTGTTAATGAGTATTTCTCCCTTGCCAATTAATCCACTTGACAGGTGTGGCATATCAAGAAGCTGATTAAACAGCATGATCATTACACAGGTGCACCTTGTGTTGGGGACAATAAAAGGCCACTCTAAAATGTGCAGTTTTGCCACACAACACAATGCCACAGATGTCTCAAGTTTTTAAGGAGCTAGCAATTGGCATGATGACTGCAGGGATGTCTACCAGAGCTGTTGCCAGAGAATTGAATGTTAATTTCTCTACCATAAACCTCCTTCAATGTCGTTTTAGAGAATTTGGCAGTACGTCCAACCGGCCACACAACCGCAGACCACGTGTAACCACGCCAGCCCTTCCACATCTGTCTTCTTCATCTGCGGGTTTGTCTGAGACCAGCCACCCAGACAGCTGATGAAACTGTGGGTTTGCATAACTGAAGAATATCTGCACAATCTGTCAGAAACCGTCTCAGGGATGCTCATCTGCATGCTTGTCGTCCTCACCAGGGTCTTGACCTGATTGTAGTTCGGCATTGTAACCGACTTCAGTGGGCAAATGCTCACCTTCAATGGCCTCTGGCACGCTGGAGAAGTGTGTTCTTCTCGGATGAATCCTGGTTTCAACTATACCAGGCAGATGGAAGACAGCGTGTATGGCGTCGTGTGTGGATGAGCAATTTGCTGATGTCAACGTTGTGAACAGAGTGCCCCATGGTGGCTGTGGGGCTATGGTATGGGCAGGCATCAGCGACAGACAATGAACACAAATGCATTGTATTGATGGCCATTTGAATGCACAGAGAGACAGTGATGTGCCATTCATCCGCTGCCATGTCACCCATTGAGCATGTTTGGGATGCTCTGGATTGACGTGTATGACAGCGTGTTCCAGTTCCCGACAATATCCAGCAACTTCGTATAGCAATTGAAGAGGAGTAGGGCAACATTCCACAGGCCACAATCAACAGCCTGATCAACTTTATGTGAAGGAGATGTGTCGCACTACATGAAGCAAATGGTGGTCACACCAGATACTGACTGATTTTCTGATCCAGGCCCCTACCTTTTTTTAAGGTATATGTGACGATCAGAGGCATATCTGTATTCCCAGTCATGTGAAATCCATAGATTAGGGCCTAAATGAATTTATTTCAATTGACTGATATCATGATATGAACTGTAACTCAGTAAAATCTTTTAAATTGCTGCATGTTGCGTTTTATTTTTCTTCAGTGTAAAAACTTTATAATCCATGCCATTCTAAAAAGGTTTATTCTTTAACTGTAAGATTTATGAGAAGATTTTCCATTTAATTAGATCTGCTTTCATGTTGTTGAGTAATGGGATAACGTTATCTTTAATGTATATATTTTTTGTTTGTTGTCACCTTATTAAGCATCTTAACTATTTTTTTATTTTTTTGTGGTCCACTTAATAAAGAATTGCAAAATACATGTGGAAAAAACTTAAACTAAAAACTAAAACTAAAATAATGGCAATAGGAAAAATATCCTGAGATTTTAGAGTATTCTGAAAATATTTTTAACAAGGGTGGCATTGAGTTTTCAATATTTGCCAGGTACAGTACATCACGAGATTGACGGCCAAATAAGTTTAGTTTATACTCATGTTTACCTTTACTGATACCTGTTATATTTGGGTCCTGTCTAATTCGGCAACTGGTTCAATTGCTAGTGCAAACACGAGGGGGGACAGAGGGCATCCCTGTCTTGTGCTCCTTTCTAAAGCAATTATTCAGATAATGTATTATTTGTGTACATATTTGCTTTAGGATATTTATATAACATTATTATGAAATGTATTATTTCAACTGGAAAGTTGAAGGCTTCCAAAGCTTTTAATAGAAAAGGTCATTCAAGACAGTAGAAAGCCTTTTCAGCATCCAACGCCAATATTGATAATTCTACATCTTGTATTTTAGCTTATTGTATCATATTGAAACATGTTCTTGTATGTTTTTGTAAGTGTCTATTTTTAACTTCTATGTGCTCCCACCCTAGTCAACAGCCAGTGGAATCGCGTGGCGCGAAATACAAATACCTCAAAAATGCTATAACTTCAATTTCTCAAACATATGACTATTTCACACAATTTTAAAGACAAGACTCTCGTTAATCTAACCACATCGTCCGATTTTAAAAAGGCTTTACAGCGAAAGCAAAACATTATGTCAGGAGAGTACCCTGCCAAAAATAATCACACAGCCATTTTCAAAGCAAGCATATATGTCACAAAAACCAAAACCACAGCTAAATGCAGCACTAACCTTTGATGAGCTTCATCAGATGACACTCCTAGGACATTATGTTATACAATACATGCATGTTTTGTTCAATCAAGTTCATATTTATATCAAAAAACAGCTTTTTACATTAGCATGTGATGTTCAGAACTAGCATACCCACCGAAAACTTCCGGTGAATTTACTAAATTACTCATGATAAACGTTGACAAAATACATAACAATTATTTAAAGAATTATAGATACAGAACTCCTTTATGCAATCGCGGTGTCAGATTTTAAAATAGCTTTTCATCGAAAGCACATTTTGCAATATTCTGAGTACATAGCTCGGCCATCACGGCTAGCTATTTTGACACCCACCAAGTTTGGGGCTCACTAAACTCAGAATTACTATTAGAAAAATTGGATTACCTTTGCTGTTCCGTTTTGTTCGTGCGTTCAGGTCACTATCCGAAGGGTGACGCGCGAGCGCATTTCCTGACAAAAAAAATTCTAAATATTCCATTACCGTACTTAGAAGCATGTCAAATGCTGTTTAAAATCAATTTTTATGCAATTTTCCTCGTAAAATAGCGGTAATATTCCAACCGGGCAATGTTGTATTCATTCAAAGACTGAAAGAAAAAAATGGAGTAGTCTCGTGAACGCGCATCTCAGTCTCACTGTCCCCAGGCTGACCACTCACAAACTCTGCTGCTGTTCTTTGCCCAGAGACAGCAGACACCCCATTCCACTTTTTGGCAGCTTTAGAGAGCCAATGGAAGCCTTAGAAAATGTCACGTTACAGCACAGATGCTGTATTTTCGATAGAGATGCAACAGAAGGACAGCAAATTGTCAGACAGGGCACTTCCTGTATGGAATCTTCTCAGGTTTTGGCCTGCCATATGAGTTATGTTATAGTCACAGACACCATTCAAACAGTTTTAGAAACTTTAGAGTGTTTTCTATCCAAATCTACTAATTATATGCATATTCTCGTTTCTGGGCATGAGTAGTAACCAGATTAAATCGTGTACGTTTTTTATCCGGCCGTGCAAATACTGCCCCCTAGCCCCAACAGGTTTTAATAAACCCTGTTTCATTAATATGTATCAAGTCTGGCAAGTTTGGGGCTACATTTCTGCAAATGGAGTTGGGGATTTGGTCAGAATTAATGGTCTCCTCAATGCTGAGAAGTACAGGCACATACTTATCCATCATGCAATACCATCAGGGAGGCACCTGATTGGCCCCACATTTATTCTGCAGCATGACAACGACCCCAAACATACAGTGAAAGTCATTAAGAACTATATTCAGCATAAAGAAGAATAAGGTGTCCTGGAAGTGATGGTATAGCCCCCACAGAGCCCTGATCTCAACATCATCGAATCTGTTTGGGATTACATGAAGAGAGAGAAGCACCTGAGGCTGCATAAATCCACAGAAGAACTGTGGTTAGTTCGCCAAGATGTTTGGGCCAACCTACCTGCTGAGTTCCTTCAAACTGTGTGCAAGTGTACCTAGAAGATTTGATGCTGTTTTGAAGGCAAAGGGTGGTCACACCAAATATGGATTTAATGTAGATTTTTTTTCTGTTCACTCACTTTTCTTTAATTGATAAATTAAAACTATTAACATGTCTATTTTTGAAAGCATTCTTACTTTACAGTATTTTTCACACCTGCCTAAAACTTTTACACAGTATTGTCTGTCTTATCATTTCATTAATTAGGAGCTTTACTTTGTCCCAGAATGTTAAGTAAAATTCTATGGGAAAGCTGTCCATACCTGATGCTTTTTTTCACGTGAAAGTTTTGTCTAATATTTATTTGGGGGGGGGGGGGGGGGGGGATTTTATTATTATTTTTCCTGGTTGTTTCTTCAGTTGTTTTGAGTCTAAGGCTGTAAGATCAGTTCAACTGTTTAATTCGGATTTATATAGATTTTACATTTTTACATTTTAGTCATTTAGCAGACGCTCTTATCCAGAGCGACTTACAGTAGTGAATGCATACATTTCATACATTTTATTTTTTCCGTACTGGTCCCCCGTACGAAATCGAACCCACAACCCTGGCGTTGCAAACACCATGCTCTACGAACTGAGCCACAGTTGGTAGAGCATGGAAATTAATGAAATTAAAATGGAAATTAATAGCGTTGTCTAATTGAAGCATTTGTATCCTTATCTTTTAAAACTATAACTGGTTTGACATGTATTCATTTGTGAGGAATGCAAAGTGTTTACTGGATTTATTTGCCAGTAAATAGTATGTTTAATTTTTGTTTAACCTGTAGTTGTTGGCGCTCTTCAATCTAAAATATCATATGCCTGCTTAAGTTCAGAAATGTTTTCCTCTTGAACTCAGATTTATCTTTTGCCGAGAATGAGATTATCATCCCCTAATGTATGCCTTAACATCCCAAATTATGTCAGGGGAGGGCTTTACTGTCACGTCCTGACCAGTAGAGGGGGTAGTTGGGTCAGGACGTGGCAGCAGGGAGTGTGTGTTTTTTATTGTTTCATTGATTTTGGCCGTGTGACTTCCAATCAGGCACAGCTGTAGAGGGTTGTGGTTGATTGGGAGTCACACATAAGTTGCCTACGTTTCCTTTGTGTTTCGTGGGTAATTGTTCTTGTCATTGTGGTTGCAGCTGACAGGACATCTCCCTATCCTGGTCAAGCCCGTGCCTCCTCCACGGACCAGTCCTCCAGTGGGTCTCTCCACCCTGGTCTCTCCTGTGCCACCTCCTCAAACCAGGCCTCCAGCGGGTCTTCCCAGACTGGTGAGTCCAGGGCCTGCGCCCAGAGCCAGGCCTCCGTTATGTCTCCCCAGCCTGGTGAATCCTGAGCCGGAGCTGCCAGAGCTGCCAGACTGCCCAGAGCTGCCAGAGTGGCCAGACTGCCCGGTTCTGCCAGAGTGGCCAGACTGCCCGGTTCTGCCAGAGTGGCCAGACTGCCCGGTTCTGCCAGAGTGGCCAGACTGCCCGGTTCTGCCAGAGTGGCCAGACTGCCCGGTTCTGCCAGAGTGGCCAGACTGCCCTCCGGCCCAGCCCGAGTGGCCAGACTGCCTTCCGGCCCAGCCCGAGTGGCCAGACTGCCCTCCGGCCCAGCCCGAGTGGCCCTCCTGCCCTCCGGCCCAGCCCGAGTGGCCCTCCTGCCCTCCGGCCCAGCCCGAGTGGCCCTCCTGCCCTCCGGCCCAGCCCGAGTGGCCCTCCGGTCCTCCGGCCCAGCCCGAGTGGCCCTCCTGCCCTCCGGCCCAGCCCGAGTGGCCCTCCTGCCCTCCGGCCCAGCCCGAGTGGCCCTCCGGCCCTCCGGCCCAGCCCGAGTGGCCCTCCGGCCCTCCGGCCCAGCCCGAGTGGCCCTCCGGCCCTCCGACCCAGCCAGAGTGGCCCTCCGGCCCTCCGGCCCTCCGGCCACGCCCGAGTGGCCCTCCGGCCCTCCGACCCAGCCAGAGTGGCCCTCCAGTCTTCTGACCCAGCCAGAGTGGTCCGTCTGCCCGGCGCAGCTATCGGCGCCAACAAAGTGGGCGACGCCGAAGGTGGAGCGAGGTCCACGTCCTGCACCTGAGCCACCTCCAGGATAGGTGGGTTGGGGAGGGAGGGTGGAGCACAGTGCCGTCGGTGACGGCAGCCACCCTCCCTTCCCTCCCTTATTGTTTAGGGGTTATTTTTTGTTGGGGTATTGGGGATTTTCTTGTGTTTTCTTTTTTTAGGTGCATTTTAGGTCTGCACCTTGAGGGGGGGGGGGTACTGTCACGTCCTGACCAGTAGAGGGGGTAGTTGGGTCAGGACGTGGCAGAAGGGAGTGTGTTTTTTATTGTTTCATTGATTTTGGCCGTGTGACTTCCAATCAGGCACAGCTGTAGAGGGTTGTGGTTGATTGGGAGTCACACATAAGTTGCCTACGTTTCCTTTGTGTTTCGTGGGTAATTGTTCTTGTCATTGTGGTTGCACCTGACAGGACTGTGTTGGCTGTCAGTTTTGTTGTTTTTGTGAATTGCATAGTGTTCGTTGAATTAAATATGACGAACCCTAACTCCGCCGCATTTTGGTCCACTTCTTCCTAAGACAGCCGTTACATTTACTCTGTCCTCATTTGTAATGGTAAAGGTTTTTATTTTTTTTGTTTATGTATTTAATACATTTCGGTTCTAGACGATGCGCTCTGTTCATTCTCCATAGTGTAATTAAGCATGATACAGGAGAATGATCCGATATCACTATGTCATGGATTTCTTTACCCAATAAATTGAGTAAATTTGGGGAAATATACTGTAAATGTAGCCAATTCTTGAGTAGATTTTCTTACTTTGAGAAAAAAGGAGTAGTCTTCTGTAGTTGAATAGTAATCTCCAGATGTCCTTTAGATTATTTGTAGAGATTACATTTTTTTCAGCCTCTTTGGAGGTTCCTTGAATATATCCTTTTTATTGTTGTCTAACTTGCTATATGTGTGATTTAGGTCGCCTGCTAAACCCACCCCCCGAGATTTTCCCCTGGGGGATATACAATTAAACCAATATGTATTTTTCACCATGTAAGGTACTGGGATATAAGGGAAAAAGGTGTATTCTTGTTTGTCAGGATGCCTACACCAAGTGAACTCTTTAAGAAATAGACTGCTGATGGTGATAGTATTCTAATAATGGCCTTTGAACATTCCTTTTATTTCTTTAGGGCATAAATGACATTCATTGCGTTTACTGTCAACTGTACATTGTGTTGTATTTGAATATCAGACTAAATACTGAATCTATACGTTGAATACTCATTGAATACAGTAGGTGGCAGTATAGGCCTCTCCAACCCAGCTCCCTTTTTAAATTATTACATTTCTCCTTTTTGAAATGTGCCTCTTGCAGGAAAACCACATCTGCTGACAATCTCTTTTAAATGTTCAAGAACCTTATGCTTTTTCTTTCCATTATGGAGTCCATGTACATTCCATGTAATAAATTGGATTTTGTTGGCCTTGTCTGTTCCGTCCATCATTGAAGAACCAGACAAAACATTTTAGCAGACTTGTCATAGGGCGGTGTACGTCCCATGGATATGGGAGAGTCATAGTAGGAATACATAGTTATTATATACATAGAATGTTTGAACATGTAGGCTGAGCAAACATTTAACAGAGAACACACAAAAAACATAAAGCAAAGTACTACATTGTACTTTGAGGCCCTGTGCCTTTTTTAGGGCTTTAACGCTCCAACTCCTCTCCTAATGTACCAACAGTCTGTGGATTATGTCATAAATACACTGGAGAAAGACTGCCTTTTAAATACTGTGGTCAGTTTGTAATACCTTGTGAATTTAATTAAAGTATAGTAGCTAGTGGGTCTCTACTTGGGGAGAGTTGGTTCTCCGAAAGACCGAAGTGAGATGAGTGGAAGCCCCACACATGCTTCAGGGAAGTGTCTGATGCCCTCCCAGTCATCCCGTCTTGATCCCTCGGATAGAGCCCCTTTCCACTCTCACCGATAAACACCATTGGATCTTATTTATAATGACAAACAAAGAATAACAATGACTTGACATCCTCTCGTAATCTGGCCAGAACACATTCATTTTACAGCAGGTTTGCAAGTCACATAAATAAATAAAATGATATTGTAGTATAGAAAAATCCTACCTTCCCTCTTTCCCATGTGTTTCTACTTGTTTTAGAGTTCATGGCCTGCAAAAAAAATATTCTGATCATTCTGATTCTTCTGACATAAATTATAGAATTGTCACAAATGTAGGGCTTGATTCAATACGTATTGCGAGATTAAATTTCAATCTCAAAGGTAATTTCCGATTGAAATGACATGCAGCGTTTACGTGAATGCAGTCTCCGCAAACAAATCAAATCAAGCTTTATTTATACAGCACATTTCAGACATGGAATGCAACACAATGTGCTTTACAGGAAAAAACGAATAAAAAACAATGAAAATAAAAGCTGAAATATTTACTACACAACAAACATAAGATAAAAAAATTAAGTAATGACACAAACTGAACATCTAAAGAGCACCCTAAGGAAAAGGAAAACTGAAAATATGTTTTTTAAATATGTCTACAGTTTTGGCCCCCCACAGGTTCTCTGGCAGGGGGGGCATAGTAACTAAAGGCTGCCTCTCCACATCTCTTGGTCCTAAGCTTTTGGACAGTTAAAAGGCCAGTGCCAGAGGACCTGAGGGACCTACTGTGTATAGTACATAACTTAAAAGCATGTCTGACATGCATTGGGGTGCACAATCATGAATTGATAAAAAAAAACAGAAGAATCTTAAAATTAATTCTAAAACTCACAGGCAGCCAATGCAGAAATCTTAAAACCAGTGTAATGTGCTCTCTGTCTGGTCTTGGCCAGTACTTGTGCTGCAGCATTCTGTATGTTTTGCAGTTGACCAATGGCTTTCTTGGGTAGAACAGACAGGAGAGAATTACTGTAGTCTAGCCTGCTTGTAATAAAAGCATGGATGAGTCTCTCTTTATCAGCCTGAGAGAGAAACGGCCGCACCTTGGCAATGTTCCTCAGGTGGTAAAAAGCTGGTCACATTCCTAACGTGTGATTCGAAATTAATCTAAAATAACATGTAGGTTTTTTACCTAGTATTTTGTCTTTCTTGCCCATGAATTAAAATCTACAGCTAGATTTTCTCTCTGTGTTTTGAATCCAACAATAATTACCTCGGTCTTGACTTGATTTAGCTGGAGGAAGTTGTGAGCCATCCAAGTATTTAAATCACTAATACAGTCTAATCATTTATCTGTGGAGCTAAAATCCTCTGGTGATACAGAAATGTACAGTTGTGTATCATCTGTGTAGCAATGAAAATCAATGTTATGCTTTCTGATATCATACCCCTGTATATAAACTGAACAGTACCGGACCCAAAATCGAACCTTGTGGAACGCCACATGTGACATGTATTTTCTCTGAGTTATGTTTACCAATGGTGAGAAAAAAACTCTTGACCGGTTAAATAGGTCCTAAACCAATTTAGAACTGGACCTGAGGGCAACCCACCTCTCCAGTCTGTCCAGAAGGACATCATTGGAATTGTAATTTAACAAAAATACAGTTGGCATTTAAAAAATCCTTTGGGTGTTTGAACACCAATTTCTCCAGAATTTTGCTCAAGAATGGAAAGTTGGAGATTGGACAAAAATGCCTAAATGCTGAAGATTCTAGATTACATTTCTTCAGAAGGGGTTTCACCATAGTAGTTTTTAGAGCAGGGGGGAAAGTGCATGTGAACAGGGAGTGATTAACAATAGCTTGCAGCATGTCTGTGACAACCAGGGAAAATAAATCCATAGTGCCTTTGCGTGGTAGGCTAGGACACATATCAAACTTCTCGTCAGGTCTTGTTTGACTGATACCCAGCCTTATCTTATCTCTGAAATACACCGTAAACTCATCACATTTCGATGTGGAGGAAAGTTCACATCGGTTTGCGGGGGAAGGATTTATCAGGCAATCAATGTTCGAGAAGAGCACTCAAATTATTCTGATTAATAGTGATCAAGTTCGAATAATGTGCCTGTCTGGCATTTCTAATTGCCTTGTTATGTATGTCAAGTTGCTCTCTCAGGATATCATAATAGACCTGCAACTTTGGCTTTTTTCACTTCTGCTCTGCCTTTCTGCAGTTTCTCTTTCCTTGATTAGTTTCCTCACTCATCCAAGGGGCTCTCTGTTTGGATGTGGCCTTTTTCAACTTTACTGGGGATAGGGCACATTGCCTTTACATTTCAATCACTCTATAGCGATATAGATTGAAACAAGCATTGATTGATTTAAAATAATAGTTAAGGTTTCTAACTTCAAGCTGCTATTGAGTTGGTCTGCCGGTAAAATTAAAGTTACAGTATTCCAACTTTGCAGCTCTGTTCTGCGCAAGATGTAAGCCATGATACAAAGCGGTTTCGCTTTGGACTTCCCTCTTCAACACACATCCTTGGACTGCCAGTAAGTACTGATGCTACACTAAACACTTATTTCATTCATCAGGCAGTGCAACAGCACCAGTATCCTATCAGACCAGAGACCTACTTATCTGGGTATATCAAGGACTTATAAATACCACAATGACTGCCTGAGAAGATAGTACTATCACTCTTCTGCCCCTTTCACCCCATGTACCCCTTTCCGCCCACCCAGGACAGCATGTGCACCTATCAGCTAAGGTCCATGGGAGCCTGCACTCCTGTCTCCAGGGATGAGGACCAGGGCTTTGTTGACCTGGTGGTCAAGGTACTCTTATTCATCAGCCCTCTCAAACACATCATTTGAGTTTGTTCAGACTTTTTACAATATAACAGCAAGGATCTGACACCATAAAGATGGATTTGGATGTTTGGAATTATATTTCAATCAGTTGAATTACTTGTAGGACTATTTATAAGTTGGGGAAAGTTTATCATAACTTGTGCCTATGTTTTCCCAGGTGTACTACAAAAACATTCACTCTAACTATCCTGACAGAGGTAAGATGTCCCAGTCCCTGGACGCCATGAGCATTGGAGACAAAATAGACTTCAGAGGACCTGGCCTGCTTGTATACATAAGAAATGGTAAGTGTGTGTGTGTGTGTGTGTGTGTGTGTGTGTGTGTGTGTGTGTGTGTGTATGTGTGTGTGTGTGTGTGTGTGTGTGTGTGTGTGTGTGTGTGTGTGTGTGTGTGTGTGTGTGTGATCTAGTCATTCTACTAAAGGTGTGTACCATGCTGTGCTTCATCATGGCATTATCATTGTTTGACCAATAGAGGGCAATGTAATACAATGCATCAACCCTTTCTCAAACCTTATTGAAACCAATTTCTCCCAATTTTAAAGCAAATTTGCCATTAAACCTAATAAGAAGTCTGAGGCTAAGGTCCTCAATTAAACATACTGTATGGGAATGATCGCTGGTGGAACAGGTAGGAACTGTATGTGTCAAGTATTTATTTAGAAATACGTGGGTAGCATAAATTCTTTGGGACGAGACATGTCTTCTTCCTCCTAAGGAAAACACAATTTGTGTAACTGTTTCTCTTAGCATAATTCATGTGCTCTGAGTTGAAAAACTGCAAATAGTCTTAAATGCTTTTCGGGGATTACCTCCATGCTACAGCTGATTCACAGTATTACAGCAGACCCTGCAGATGCCACCAAGAGCTCCCTCATGTTTGCTAACCAGGTCAGTCTCACCGGCATACAGGGAAGAGTCAAATCCCACACAGTATTAAACCATCACAGTGGATTATCAATGAAGTGGACACAGAGCTTGTTATGAATACAACTTCAATGACAATCATCAAATCAAAAATCAAATCAAATTTTATTAGTCACATGCGCCGAATACAACAGGTGTAGACCTGCTTACTTATTGACGATCTGATGATAGACAACCAAGATCAATGTCTTACCTTTAGTATGGTTTAACAAGACTCAATGACATACTATATCAGTTGAAGCACTAGCAATTGTAAACCTTCTTCTAATTATGGTCTCTTGTCCCCAGACTAAGGATATTCTACTGCGGGAGGAACTAGAGAAGGTGCTGAAGAGTCACTCTGAACAACTCAATTTGTGGTTCACTCTAGACAAGCCTCCACAGGGTAAGACCATAGTATTCCATGATAAAAAAGATTAAGGTACAGGGTTGTCATGGGCTAATACCATTTTATCATTTGTGTTAGACTGTAACATTTTTTTTTACCATGCTGTGTTACCATATTATAACACCCTTTGTAGGGACTGACTGACTGACTGCTAGACAATAACCCAAAAATCCCCAAAGGTGCACCTGCAGCAACCCTTTTGAATTGGTGTGTTACTGATGTCAACTGAATGAATGGAAACCCGTCCCCCTCCAATCATGTCACAACATCGCTATGATCTAAACGTTCTATTTAGATTCTGTTTTGCCATGTGACCCGTCAGCTATACTGTAGCTTCCTCATATGGTACAGTATGCAAATGAGGCTCCGGCTAATTGTCTATCCTGGCACTCATCCATTAGTTCCACATAAATGAAACACATCTTCGCTAACAGGGTGTGATCATTTAATTGGCCTGCAGGGCTGATCCTTATCTGTTGATTAAAAACGGTTAAATTCAGCTCGTGTTTTCCTCTGATTACAGACTGGAAGTACAGCTCAGGGTTTGTGAACGCTGATATGATGAAAGAGCACCTTCCCCTGGCGTCCAACAATGTGCTCATTGTCATGTGTGGCCCACCCCCCATGACCCAGCATCCATGGCACCCCAACCTCTCCACTCTGGGCTACAAGACAGAGAACACATTCACATACTGATAACACCCAGGCCTCCAACTAGGCATAGATACATTAAAACACACCAGGACATTTAAGACAATATGTTCTATTGAATTCTGTGTGTAGAACACAATGTAACAGCCTACATTTGAAGACCAACAGGATATTCTCAAGCGTTTTGAATAACAAATGTCATATTTGCATGTTGAACATTCAAATAACTTTTTTTGTGTGATATACTGTGAAAGGTTAGTTGGGTTTTAGTATGTTTGAACTGTTTCAGTAATAATTGTTCTAATTATGTACTGTATCTAAAGCATTTGGATGTTTTGTTGAATCTCATTACTCATGAAATCCATCTCTAAACATAATCTGATGTCTTTGTGGTATTGGGGAGAAAGAGTAGTATTATTCTCGGCACCACACTGTGCATATATAACATGAGGCCTTAGCAAACCTGCATATTTAAACACAAATCCCTTCATTTACATTATGTTACTTACCACTGAGCATAATCCTCAACATAAATAATCCTCTTCTAAACAAGATAACTCAAGACATCCAGAAATATAAATTTAATTTATTTTTGAACTCTTGTTATATCCTGTTATTTCCTACTTTGACTCAACTTTAAGAGAACAATCCACCTTAATCAAATGAACTTAGAATTCGGTTTTGGGTGAAGCAATCACAATGTGTTCAGACATTAAGTCCATCCTAGAAAATACAAAAATATTTTGTGGCAAATCAGTTTCCATGTCAACATAAGCTGTACAGAGGTTTTAATGTCAATGAGTAGTGATAGCAGATAGGTAGTTTGTGTGAATTTCCACATAAGTGCAATGCCAGTGAAGTGTTAAGTCCATTAAGGCCTAGATTCAATCAGATCATGCATTAACTGGCAATAGCCGACACCCACATAGCTGATGTTTTGGCTGTGTCGGAGGTGTAACTGCATTGGAGCTGTCAAATCGGTGAGCAGCTGCTCTTGATCATTGTCACAAAGCCACACCCGTCCCACTTTCGTTAGAAGTTCAGAAGGAGAAAGTGTAGGCTATATAGAAATAATGACGCTCAAACTGAAAATCATTCAACTAAATAATGAGGGTTTCTATCATCTTAATGGAGGTGTAGATTCCATCTTACATTCCAGTGTTCCAACTTGTAAACAAGGCTGCATAGTATTTCTCTTAATGTGACTCTGTGCAGCCAATAGCAATGTCCGCTTTAGGTATAATGTCAGGAGCCGCTTTTGGATTTGACAGCTCTAACGCAGTTTCATCTCCGTCACGCCAAAACAACCGCTATGCGGATGTCGGCTAAAGCAGATCTGATTGAATAGAGCTCTAACAGAAATACTAACCACGGGGGTGTGAGCAGCTGTCAGCAGGCATGGGTCAGTAGTCCACAAACGACACATGGACACAGGCCAATTTCAGCACACTGGTTCCCCAAGTCCCAGGCAAGCATAAACCCACCAATCACAACAGTCCATCCTCCCATGTGAAACACTACAGTAAACAGAGTCATCTGAAAGGTCCCATATGGCTGCTCTGTCATCGATCACACTGGTCAGGTAAACTTGATGAGCAAAGTTAAAGGGTCAGAATCTCTCTTGGTGACAATAGCCTGTAGCATTCCAATGGGCGTGTGTAAGTACCTGGACCCTTTAAAGAAATTCTCAATGAGTGCACGGTTGATCTTAGTCTTCCCTATAGCAGCGTGAAAGTTGTTGCTCAGCACCCCGTAGATGTTGCCCGGGTCGCCCTTGCGGCCAAAGAGGAGAAAGAGGGCGTAACAGTCATTACCGATGGAGGCACAGAAATCCACCATCCTCTCTGCCTTGTTCTTATGAGCAGACTCCATCTTGGCCATCTGCATGGATTCAGTGTACACCTCCGGGGGGATGTCCTCAGCTGGCCCTCCCCTCCCGGGCAGGTGCAGGATCTGCACGGCGATCTGGATGCGGGGGTTCTTGGTGGGCCTCTCCAGCACAGCCCACACCCAGTCAGCACCCAGGAGGATGCGCTGCTGCTTGGTCATGGTGGTGCAGTTGAAGGAGTCGGTCATGTGGAGGTGGCTGCTCTGGGTGATGTAGGTCATTAGAAAGATATCATTGAGGGCTGCCGGGCTAGGCTGGAACTTGTCCTCTGGGTCCAGGAACAGGAGGTACTCCTGGGTCCTAGCTGCAGCTATCCCCACACAGTCGTTGAATAGAGGGACAAAATCATTGGCGTTGTTGGGGGTTCTCCACAGAGTGGAGAATATACTGGGTATGTCTGGGTCTGGTAGCTTGCTCTCTCTCCTTCCCCACAGGGTTGGGAAGTTAAAGTTCATGTTTGGAATGGTCATGGTTGGAGCTGGTGGCTTCTTCTGTAGCCTCTCCCACAAGGTTGAGATTATCTTGGGAATGTCCGGGGCTGTTTGTTTGCTCTCTATCTTCCCCATGTCTACAGGACTAGGTTAGAGGGTGGTTTCCCTTATAACCTGAACATGTGGTAACAACAGTATAGTTTATTGTTGTAGAAATTATCATTTACATAAAGGTTACAAAATTATACTTGTGTAATAACAGGGGTTGAAGGTACATAAGTGTTGATGGTACCCAACCCTAATGGAACCCAAACCTTAGAAACTACAAACATATTTGGATTGTACTGTGTTTGCTCCAGATTGGCAAAAAAGTAATGTTAAATGAAATGAAAACTCACCAGTATGGGTCTGCCTTTGATGTTTGGAACAGCTCCAGCCCCTCTCTCCTCTCTGGAACCCTAGTGATATTAGGATGTGCTGGATTGAAGCAGATGAACAACCAGCAGAAGGATCCTCATACAGGTTATGCCTGGCTTTGGACAGTACACTGGGTTACCGAACTCTTAGAGAGCAGGCTTCCCTTAGTGTTTGCACTCTCACAGAAGGGATCCTCTGGTCTGGTGACTTGTTAAAGGGACTTACCACAAAGACTACGTCTGCCTATACAAATATATGCCAATTATGTGTGGAAACATGGAAAAACCTGTTTCTTATTGTTCCAATACAAATTAGCTGTATTAAGTGTTGGGTGTGTTTGTTTCCAGTATGACCTAGTGCCTTATTTTAATCAGGGATGTGTCCAGGTAACCTTGAAAACATATACTGAACAAAAATAGAAACGCAACATGTAAAGTGTTGGTCCCATGTTCCATGAGCTGAAATAAAAGATCCCAGAAATGTTCCATATGCTCAAAAAGCTTATTTCTCTCAAATGTTGTGCACAAATTTGTTTACATCCCTGTTAGTGAGCATTTCTCCTTTGCCATGATAATTCATCCACCTGACAGGTGTGACATATCAAGAAGCGGATTAAACAGATTGTGGGGCGGCAGCGTAGCCTAGTGGTTAGAGTGTTGGACTAGTAACCGAAAGGTTGCAAGATCGAATCCCTGAGCTGACAAGGTGGAATCTGTCGTTCTGCCCCTGAACAAGGCAGTTAACCCACTGTTCCTAGGCTGTCATTGAAAATAAGAATTTGTTATTAACTGACTTGCCTAGTTAAATAAAGGTACAATAAACTGCTTATTGTGCTGGGGACAATATATGCCACTTTTGTCACACAACACAATTTCCCAGATGTCTCAAGTTTTGAGGGAGCATGTAATTGGCATGCTGCCTGCAGGAATGTCCACCAGAGCTGTTGCCAGAGAATTGAATGTTAATTTTTCTACCATAAGCCGCCTCCAGTGTTGTTTTAGAGAATTTGGCAGTACATCCAACCGACCTCACAACCGCAGGTTACGTGTGCTGATGTTATATGAAGTAAAATCTTTGAAATTGTTGCATGTTGTGTTTATATTTTTGTTCAGTATATGTAACAAACAAGTTGTAAAATATGATATGTACATATATCGTACAAAATAATACAGTTTGGCCGATATTACAGGGAAATAGATTACATAGGGAAAAGAGCACTTTAATACATGTTTAAGAGGCTTGCGGTAGGCCTATACTTTTCACCAAAAAGACAAAAGTACATACTATTCACTATTTAGTTTGGAAGAGCTACACTCCAATGACACACGTAAGACAGAATGGCTTCAGCGTTCATTGTGTTTCTGTCACTAATACAGAAGTAGTGTTCATTATAGTCCTGTATTATGATGAGATAAGGGATATGACCAGTTGAGGTTGCTGGTAAAGCCCCCTACGTTGAGTTTGGGTTGGTATGAGGCCGCGCTTTCCCTTGGTTGATTGGCTGTGTTGGTTAGTGTGGCCAGCGTGGCATCCTCTCAGACTAGTGCTGTTTGAGGGCGTCTCATCTCCTTCAGAACCTCATCTCGGCTAAGCAAATACTGAAAGCAAGAAGGGCCAGGGGCTGGGGTTAGCAGGGAGTGTTATGCTGCAATGTGTGTCAGTTAAAGGCTTAAGGCTAATGTCCCAACAAAGTAAATTCAAAATGTTTGTTCAGTTGCAACGCCTGCCGTCAGCAAATATAATAACAGCATAGTACCACAGCATTGAGGAGAAAAGTAAAACACAACAGCTTAAAAGGAAATACTTTGTTATCTGGTTATTTCATTAAACAGATATAAAAAGCTTGTTGAATGAGACTGACCGAGGAGCTACTTACCGTGAGTTGGTTGATTCCATCAGACAGAGCTTCTATCTGCAGCACGGGCCCCTCTGTCACCACCATCTGCAAAGTCAGGCCTTTCATCAAACACAACACCCAGGGGCTCCATTCAAACTGGATCGTTGAAGTTCATCTCCGATTGAGCTGACATATGCAGCATTTCTTGTGAATGCAGTAACGCTGAACGTCCGCAATATGGATTGAATAGAGCCCCTAGTCCTAGAGCTACTTGTACTACTGACAGGCCAGGTCATCAATGACATAACACACAGTGCTTTGTTTAGTCCCATGCATGATGGGTGGCAGGGTAGAAAGATCTAGCTGTTAATTAAGCAAGCACCACTGATCAAGTCATAGGTCACATTCCATGCCAACTACATTGCAGTCGTTGCATTGCATAAACCAATGATTACGTGCCATGTCATCAACTGTGCAGTCGGGTATCAGACTGCTATATGATGTGATTAGCTGATATGGAATTTAGATTCATATCCAGGTGTTGTGAGATCTGGCAGGTGTCTGCAGTGTAGTCAGCCTAGAACGTGGCCATTATGGATTTATGATAAAGATGTACCTGAAGATGGTTGAGTCCCCCCCCCCCCCCCCCCCCCCCCCCCCCCAAGGTGCTCCAACATGCACTACTCCATCTTGCATATAATGGGTCAATCATGATGATCAGAAGAATTGATGAGCCAGTTAGTGAATGATAATGGCTAATTAATGATGCATGCTGATGTCTCTGCACTGCACAATGTATTTCATTACAAGTGTCTCTTTGATTCAAGTTTACTTAAAATGAGCATCATTTCATCGTAAAACGGAGACAAGACTACTGTCTCCTTCTCTAATGAGAGAAGCATACTTTGAATAAAGATTGAATAGAATTTATCAGGAAGAATAAAACACTTACGATTTTTATTGATGGATTTGGATAATGCTATTTACAATTAATGACAACGAGGGATTCTTTGATTGAAGCGTTATCTTTAACTATAAAAATATTATAACAGTCATATATGAAAATAACAGTGCGTAATCACAATCTGGAATCCATCAAAATGTGCACAGCTATAAAATCTCATTGCACTTCTTTCAATTTATTTACCAACATAAATATATGAAATGCATTCCTCCATATGCAAATATTGCACAAGTTCATTCCATAACTGTCTGACAAACAGCAACATTACTTTCTACTGGTTAGGAATATATTTAAAAACAATGGATGAATACCATTATGTGAATCTCAAATACAGGTGTTAAAATGATCATTCAAATGATGCACAATATTGTTTACAATAGTAGTATTATCCTACTGCATTAAAGGGGTGAGGTGATAGATCACAGCTGAACACTAGGCTTGTGAATCCACCGAGAACATAGGAGCGGTGGGCTATCCCACTCACCATCCACTCTTAAGTGTCCAGAGTGCAGCTCATGCCTGAGGCTGGGGTTGAATGTTAGATGATGGCACGTGAGGGGTGTGGAGGTGGGTGTACTGGGGTGGGTTGAATAGGCAAGGCAGGAAGAGGTGGGGTTATTGGCTGCAAGCTGAGTAGTGATGGGTAGGTAGGTACAGTAGTTTGACATCATCAGCTGTTTGGCCCCACCTGCTCCCCTCTGTCTGGGTCTCTGTCTAGGATGGGGCTGAGGCCCCTGAAGCCGGAGTAGGGCCGGTGGGCCCCGTTCAGCACCGCCTGGACCTGGGCCGCCTCCAGGGGGCAAATGTAGTCTGTTGACTCGTCACACCTCTTCTTCCTCAGGTGGCCGAAGTTTGAGAAGCCCAACTTCTTTGGCTGAACAGGAGATAGCACAGAGGGAACATGGTTTACGAACAGACTGAGATAAAGCTGTGTGTCACTTCTATTCTAGCCCTTTAACCAACATCAGTGAATAGATTTCTAAACACCGTAGAAAATAGGCAGTGTTGCTATAAAAGGTTCCTTTAAGCCTAATTGTGCTGACTAAGTACATTATGCTATCGCAAAAATTTTCCTCAGCACATTTTCTGCTAGCCTTAACAAAGCAGTGAGTCTTAGACATGAGCTGGTGCTACAAAAGCCTGCTGCATGCAAAGCTGCTAGGTGGTGGTCTTAGAGCTTTGCCAGGTCTGAGGTATCACACTGAGGATTAAGGTGTTGTCTGTCTCTCTAAAGAGACGAGGAAGAGGAGGAGGTTAGCGGAAAGAGAGAGAAAGAGGTGAGAGAGAGAAAGAGGAGAGAGAGAGAGAGAGAGAGAGAGAGAGAGAGAGAGAGAGAGAGAGAGAGAGGAGAGAGTGGGGGGCAGAGAGAGGGAGGAGGGGGAGAGAGAGTGGGAGAGAGAAAGAGGAGAGAGAGAGAGTGGGGGGGTAGAGAGAGAGAGGAGGGGGAGAGAGAGAGTGGGAGAGAGAAAGAGGAGAGTGAAGAGGAGAGAACGAAAAAAAGAGGGCTCCTAACAGGGTGGTGGTTCAGCCCTGGGCCTACTACAGTACAGTACTGTCATCTCTTACCCTGACTTTGGCTGTGGTGCTGAGCGGAGCGTAGCCCAAAGACTCCATGAACTCCCTCTTCTCCTGCTGAGCCTGGGAGCCCACCAGCATGTTGAAGTTGGTGGCCAGGTGACGTCGCAGCAGGGTCTTCTGAGGGGGGATGTTCAGCAGCATGGCCAGGGTATCCGAGTTAAAACGAGGCTCCAGAATCTAGGGGTCATTAGAGAAGATTCAGAGGAAGATACATGCTACATACAGACAATTACACAGAAAACTGAGATGGAATGAATTGGTAAAATAGATTAATTCAAAATAAACTTGGCTTTAGGGAGTCTTGAACTGTATGTCTGACTGTATCCAAATGTACCTGAGCTGATATACAGTAGAAAGGTATAAGAAGGGGCTGATTCAGTCATGTGGCGTGTGTATTTACGATGAGGCCCCGGTGCACCCCGCTGCCCCTCAGGTTACTTACGATGAGGCCCCCGTGCACCCCGCTGCCCCTCAGGTTACTTACGATGAGGCCCCGGTGCACCCCACTGCCCCTCAGGTTACTTACGATGAGGCCCCGGTGCACCCCACTGCCCCTCAGGTTACTTACGATGAGGCCCCCGTGCACCCCACTGTCCCTCAGGTTACTTACGATGAGGCCCCGGTGCACCCCGCTGCCCCTCAGGTTAGTTACGATGAGGCCCCCGGTGCACCCCGCTGCCCCTCAGGTTACTTACGATGAGGCCCCCGTGCACCCCACTGCCCCTCAGGTTACTTACGATGAGGCCCGGTGCACCCCACTGTCCCTCAGGTTACTTACGATGAGGCCCCGGTGCACCCCACTGCCCCTCAGGTTACTTACGATGAGGCCCCCGTGCACCCCACTGCCCCTCAGGTTACTTACGATGAGGCCCCCGTGCACCCCACTGCCCCTCAGGTTGGGTGCGTATTCTGCCAGGTCCACTGAGCGAAGCCACTCCATCACCCTGTGGTTAGACCACTGAACCACCTCCGAGGGAGAAGTCTTGTTCTAGCAGGAAATATGAAACATGTATGAGAAAACACAACTACAAATGTAGGATCTTCATTTGACCTATATTGTCACAGCAAAACACAGCTACAGTTGAAGTCGGAAGTTTACATACACTTAGATTGGAGTCATTAAAACTCGTTTTTCAACCACTCCACAAATTTCTTGTTAACAAACTACTGTTTTGGCAAGTCGGTTAGGACATCTACTTTGTGCATGACACAAGTAATTTTTCCAACAATTGTTTACAGACAGATTATTTCACTTATAACTCACAATTCCAGTGGGTCAGAAGTTTACATACACTAAGTTGACTGTGCCTTTAAACAGCTTGCAAAATTCCAGAAAATGATGTCATGGCTTTAGAAGCTCCTGATAGGCTAATTGACATAATTTGAGTCAATTGGAGGTGCACCTGTGGATGTATTTCAAGGCCTACCTTCAAACTCAGTGCCTCTGTGCTGTTTCCTGTTTCCGGTCACAACTTGCAGACTTATTTATGCTGCTGTGCGTTTTTGTTGCCGATCTTACTTTGCTACCTGACGGTTTTTACTTTTTCATTACCGTCTATTTTTACTTTTTACCCTCACTCAACTTTTTTCATTCAACTTTCTTACCCCGGAGGTTTTATCTGGACATGGTTCGTCAGGACTTCAAACAGCCGAAGCTAAGTAACATTAACATGATGCCTTCTAATTGCAGTCGTTGTACTTATAATATACAGGAGAACGATCGCATTACGGCAAGGATAGCTGTGCTGCAAGCCCAGCTTCAGACGCAATCGTTAGGCAAGGGTAATTTCAGTGTAGGAAAGGATGAAACAGCGTCTGTGCCACCAGCAAGTACAGATAGTAACGTTAGTATAAACCCCCTCGCAAGGTCCCCGCAGCCGGACAACTTTCTCATGGCTTCTGGAGGGAAACGCTGTAGGAATGCTCAACCGGTGTCGCTTATTCAGCCGACAGAAACTTTCAACCAGTTCTCCCCATTAAGCGAGTCGGAGTCCGAGGCCGAGACTTCTCTGGTCTCTACTCCTCCCGCTGTGGGGTCTGAGATGCCGACGGCTCCCACCATTAGCTCTGACAAATTGAAAACCCTAGTCATTGGCGACTCCATTACCCGCAGTATTAGACTTAAAACGAATCATCCAGCGATCATACACTGTTTACCAGGGGGCAGGGCTACCGACGTTAAGGCTAATCTGAAGACGGTGCTGGCTAAAGCTAAAACTGGCGAGTGTAGAGAGTATAGAGATATTGTTATCCACGTCGGCACCAACGATGTTAGGATGAAACAGTCAGAGGTCACCAAGCGCAACAGCTTCAGCGTGTAAATCAGCTAGAAAGATGTGTCGGCATCGATTAATTGTCTCTGGCCCCCTCCCAGTTAGGGGGAGTGATGAGCTCTACAGCAGAGTCTCACAACTCAATCGCTGGTTGAAAACTGTGTTCTGCCCCTCCCAAAAGATAGAATTTGTAGATAACTGGCCCTCTTTCTGGGACTCACCCACAAACAGGACCAAGCCTGGCCTGTTGAGGAGTGACGGACTCCATCCTAGCTGGAGGGGTGCTCTCATCTTATCTACGAACATAGACAGGGCTCTAACTTCTCTAGCTCCACAATGAAATAGGGTGCAGGCCAGGCAGCAGGCTGTTAGCCAGCCAGCCTGCCAGCTTAGTGGAGTCTGCCACTAGCACAGACAGTGTAGTTCGCTCAGCTTTCCCCATTGAGACCGTGTCTGTGCCTCGATCTAGGTTGGGCAAAATGAAAAATGGCGGTGTTCGCTTTAGTAATCTCACTAGTATAAAGACCTCCTCCATTCCTGCCATTATTGAAAGAGATTGTGATACTTCACATCTCAAAATTGGGTTACTTAATGTTAGATCCCTCACTTCCAAGGCAGTTATAGTCAATGAACTAATCACTGATCATAATCTTGATGTGATTGGCCTGACTGAAACATGGCTTAAGCCTGATGAATTTACTGTGTTAAATGAGGCCTCACCCCCTGGTTACACTAGTGACCATACCCCCCGTGCATCCGGCAAAGGCGGAGGTGTTGCTAACATCTACGATAGCAAATTTAAATTTACAAAAAAAAAACAATGACGTTTTTGTCTTTTGCGCTTCTAGTCATGAAATCTATGCAGCCTACTCACTCACTTTTTATAGCTACTGTTTACAGGCCTCCTGGGCCATATGCAGTGTTCCTCACTGAGTTCCCTGAATTCCTATCGGATCTTGTAGTCATAGCAGATAATATTCTAATTTTTGGTGACTTTAACATTTACATGGAAAAGTCCACAGACCCACTCCAAAAGGCTTTCGGAGCCATCATCGACTCAGTGGGTTTTGTCCAACATGTCTCTGGACCTACTCACTGCCACAGTCATACTCTGGACCTAGTTTTGTCCCATGGAATAAATGTTGTGGATGTTAATGTTTTTCCTCAAAATCCTGGATTATCGGACCACCATTTTATTGCGTTTACAATTGCAACAAATAATCTGCTCAGACCCCAACCAAGGAGCATTAAACGTCGTGCTATAAATTCTCAGACAACCCAAAGATTCCTTGATGCCCTTCCAGACTCCCTCTGCCTACCCAAGGACGTCAGAGGACAAAAATCAGTTAACCACCTAACCGAGGAACTCAATTTAACCTTGCACAATACCCTAGATGCAGTTGCATCCCTAAAAAATTAAAAACATCTGCAATAAGAAACTAGCTCCCTGGTATACAGAAAATACACGAGCTCTGAAGCAAGCTTCCAGAAAATGAGAACGGAAATGGCGCCACACCAGACTGTAAGTCTTCCGACTAGCTTGGAAAGACAGTACCGTGCAGTATCGAAGAGCCCTCACTGCTGCTCGATCATCCTATTTTTCCAACTTAATTGAGGAAAATAAGAACAATCTGAAATTTCTTTTTGATACTGTCGCAAAGCTAACTAAAAAGCAGCATTCGCAAATGGAGGATGGCTTTCACTTCAGCAGTAATACATTTATGAACTTCTTTGAGGAAAAGATCATGATCATTAGAAAGCAAATTACGGACTCCTCTTTAAATCTGGGTATTCCTCCAAAGCTTCATTGTCCTGAGTCTGCACAACTCTGCCAGGACCTAGGATCAAGGGAGATACTAAAGTGTTTTAGTACTATATCTCTTGACACAATGATGAAAATAATCATGGCCTCCAAACCCTCAAGCTGCATACTGGACCCTATTCCAACTAAACTACTGAAAGAGCTGCTTCCTGTGCTTGGCCCTCCTATGTTGAACATAATAAACGGCTCTCTATCCACCGGATGTGTACCAAGCTCACTAAAAGTGGCAGTAATAAAGCCTCTTGAAAAAGCCGAATCTTGACCCAGAAATTATAAAAAACTATCGGCCTATATCGAATCTTCCATTCCTCTCAAAATTTTTTGAAAAAGCTGTTGCACAGCAACTCACTGCCTTCCTGAAGACAAACAATGTATATGAAACGCTTCAGTCTGGTTTTAGACCCCATCATAGCACTGAGACTGCACTTGTGAAGGTGGTAAATGACCTTTTAATGACGTCAGACCGAGGCTCTGCATCTGTCCTCGTGCTCCTAGATCTTAGTGCCGCTTTTGATACCATCGATCACCACATTCTTTTGGAGAGATTGGAAACCCAAATTGGTCTACATGGACAAGTTCTGGCCTGGTTTAGATCTTATCTGTCGGAAAGATATCAGTTTGTCTCTGTGAATGGTTTGTCCTCTGACAAATCAATTGTAAATTTCGGTGTTCCTCAAGGTTCCGTTTTAGGACCACTATTGTTTTCACTATATATTTTACCTCTTGTGGATGTCATTCGAAAACATAATGTTAAATTTCACTGCTATGCGGACGACACACAGCTGTACATTTCAATGAAACATGGTGAAGCCCCAAAATTGCCCTCGCTAGAAGCCTGTGTTTCAGACATAAGGAAGTGGATGGCTGCAAATGTTATACTTTTAAACTTGGACAAAACAGAGATGCTTGTTCTAGGTCCCAAGAAACAAAGAGATCTTCTGTTGAATCTGACAATTAATCTGGATGGTTGTACAGTCGTCTCAAATAAAACTGTGAAGGACCTCGGCGTTACTCTGGACCCTGATCTCTCTTTTGAAGAACATATCAAGACTGTTTCAAGGACAGCTTTTTTCCATCTACGTAACATTGCAAAAATCAGAAACTTTCTGTCCAAAAATGACGCAGAAAAATTAATCCATGCTTTTGTTACTTCTAGGCTGGACTACTGCAATGCTCTACTTTCCGGCTACCTGGATAAAGCACTAAACAAACTTCAGTTAGTGCTAAATACGGCTGCTAGAATCCTGACTAGAACCAAAAAATTTGATCATATTACTCCAGTGCTAGCCTCCCTACACTGGCTTCCTGTTAAGGCAAGGGCTGATTTCAAGGTTTTACTGCTAACCTACAAAGCATTACATGGGCTTGCTCCTACCTATCTTTCCGATTTGGTCCTGCTGTACATACCTACATGTACGCTACGTTCACAAGACGCAGGCCTCCTAATTGTCCCTAGAATTTCTAAGCAAACGGCTGGAGGTAGGGCTTTCTCCTATAGAGCTCCATTTTTATGGAATGGTCTGCCTACCCATGTGAGAGACGCAGACTCAGTCTCAACCTTTAAGTCTTTACTGAAGACTTATCTCTTCAGTAGGTCCTATGATTAAGTATAGTCTGGCCCAGGAGTGTGAAGGTGAACGGAAAGGCTGGAGCAACGAACCGCCCTTGCTGTCTCTGCCTTGCCGGTTCCCCTTTTTCCACTGGGATTCTCTGCCTCTAACCCTATTACAGGGGCTGAGTCACTGACTTACTGGTGTTCTTTCATGCCGTCCATGGGAGTGGTGCGTCACTTCAGTGGGTTGAGTCACTGACGTGGTCTTCCTGTCTGGGTTGGCGCCCCCCCCTTGGGTTGTGCCATGGCGGAGATTTTTGTGGGCTTTACTCGGCCTTGTCTTCGGACGGTAAGTTGGTGGTTGTAGACATCCCTCTAGTGGTGTGGGGGCTGTGCTTTGGCAAAGTGGGTGGGGTTATATCCTGCCTGTTTGGCCCTGTCCGCGGGTATCATCGGATGGGGCCACAGTGTCTTCTGATCCCTCCTGTCTCAGCCTCCAGTATTTATGCTGCAGTAGTTTGTGTCGGGGGGCTAGGGTCAGTCTGTTACATCTGGAGTATTCTCTTGTCTTATCTGGTGTCCTGTGTGAATTTAAATATGCTCTCTCTAATTCTCTCTTTCTCTCTTTCTTTCTCTCAGAGGACCTGAGCCCTAGGACCATGCCTCGGGACTACCTGGTGTCATGACTGTCCTGATCAGGTCAGGGTACAGGAGACCACCACCCTACAGATTATCTCCCAAACCCCCGACAGAGGAGGAGAGATCTAGGGGTCTGAAGATGTGGGGGTTTTATGACACCTCACGCCCATAATAAAACTTAGGCCACAGAGAAATTCCTTTGTCCTAACAATGGAGAACTGGCCTCAGAACATTAAACATGCAATAAAGGGACTTTGGAACAATGGTTTCCGTCAGCCACAATGGTGGTTATGACGAAAAGTGGAATATTAAAATGTATGTAACTTTTGTATTTGTTTTTAAAGGTTAAGAGATGACGTTATTATGAAAACATTGTACCTTAAAGAGTTTTCCCCGTATGTGCCTGATGTTTATACATTGTACGTTGAGTGGAAAATATCCAAATCAAACAGAATGTTTTGGTAAAGATGAAATGTGAAGTTAGTGTCTAAAATCGGATTTTTAGCCAAATCTAAGCCTTGCCCCCTTTACTTGGTCCGCCCAGAGAATTGCCCTAAAGGCGGTTACACCCACTTCTGACCAGAGGGTATAAGACAGGAGAGTGAAGAATTAACAAAGGAGACTATTGACCCCAAGCTGCAGCTAAGGTCTAACAAAGTCGACGAACCCCAAAACGAAACACAAGGTTGAAGACAAAGAAATATTTTTCTACACGAGCTACGGACGAGTAGCTGTGTCTAAGCGGGTGAATTCAAGCCGAACCACCCAGCCTCCACTCTCCATTGAATCGTGGTATCGACACCATTCGAGCCGAAGCTGTGAGCTCTGAGCTACAGAGCTGTCTGTCCTCAGAAGACCCCTTTCCGATCAAGGGTGAGGATCAGACCACTTAGCCAAGAAGGACACTGACATCGTGAGGACAACCAGAGAGTTGCGCCGGAGAAGTGCGTCATTTAGAAGCCTAAACGACCCACGCGGAGCTTCCCACCTGAGACCTCCAACACGTAATTACATCATTATATTCTGACCCATAAGAGCGGCAGTTCGGGGCAAGGCTAATTTTAAATAAGCATGGCTGACAAATGAATCCAAATGTATATTTCTCTCGTGTACTTCCTTTATTTCTCTCTCTTTAAAATCCCCATTTTGGGTAACAAGCGCCATAGTGTGTTGGCCCGTTATACTAAGTCCTAATCAATAGCTAGACTGTGTTTTGTGTATGTGTATTTTTATCATAATTTTAGCTTGCTAGTAAATAAATAATCAACTAAGATTGGTGTGGTAAATTCAGTGGTAAAGCCCGGGTCCGTGCAGATTCCCGGATTGTACGACGTTCAGATTATGAGACTGTAGAGGAAATTGATTAATTTAGCGACTGTTGTAATCGATATTCTGATATCCTTTGAGTTAATTTGGGAAATAGAAACTCAATCAAAACAATGTTCCCATGGTGCCCCAGGTTAATGAGTTAATAATTGCTTGATTCATTGCCTAATTCATTTAATCACGCAATTATAAACCGTTAATCATTCGATGAGCAGCAGTCGTCACATTAACTAATACAACGTCACGACACTGGCATAATGACTCCTTGCTGTCCCCAGTCCACCTGGCCATGCTGCTGCTCCAGTTTCAACTGTTCTGCCTGCGGCTACGGAACCCTGACCTGTTCACCGGACGTGCTTGTTGCACCCTCGACAACTACTATGATTATTATTATTTGACCATGCTGGTCATTTATGAACATTTTAACATCTTGACCATGTTCTGTTATAATATCCACCCGGCACAGCCAGAAGAGTACTGGCCACCCCTCATAGCCTGGTTCCTCTCTAGGTTTCTTCCTAGGTTTTTGGCCTTTCTAGGGAGTTTTTCCTAGGGAGTTTTTCCTAGCCACCGTGCTTCTTTCACATGCATTGCTTGCTGTTTGGGGTTTTAGGCTGGGTTTCTGTACAGCACTTTGAGATTTCAGCTGATATACGAAGGGCTATATAAATACATTTGATTTTGATTTGACATCATGGGAAAATGAAAAGAAATCAGCCAAGACCTCAGAAAAAAATTGAAGACCTCCACAAGTCTGGTTCATCCTTGGGAGAAATTTCCAAACGCCTGAAGGTACCACGTTCATCTGTACAAACAATAGTACGCAAGTATAAACACCATGGGACCACGCAGCCGTCATACCGCTCAGGAAGGAGACATGTTCTGTCTCCTAGTGATGAACGTACATTGGTGAGAGAAGTGCAAATCAATCCCAGAACAATAACAAAGGACCTTGTGAAGATGCTGGAGGAAACAGGTACAAATTATCTATATCCACAGTAAAACGTGTCCTATATCGACATAACCTGAAAGGCCACTCAGCAAGGAAGAAGCCACTGCTCCAAAACCGGCATAAAAAAAAGCCAGACTACGCTTTGCAACTGCACATGGGGACAAAGATCGTACTTTTTGGAGAAATGTCCTCTGGTCTGATGAAACAAAAATAGAACTGTTTGGCAATAATGACCATCGTTATGTTTGAAAGAAAAAGGGGAATTCTTGCAAGCTGAAGAACACTATCCCAACCGTGAAGCACGGGGGAGGCAGCATCATGTTGTGGGGGTGCTTTGCTGCAGGAGAGACTGGTGCACTTCACAAAATAGATGACATCAACTCCACAAATGGAAAATTATAGGGATATATTGAAGCAACATCTCAAGACATCAGTCAGGAAGTTAAAGCTTGGTCGCAAATTGGTCTTCCAAATGAACAATGACCCCAAGCATACTTCCAAAGTTGTGGAAAAATGGCTTAAGGACAACAAAGTCAAGGTATTGGAGTGGCCATCACAAAGACCTGACCTCAATCCTATAGAAAATGTATGGGCAGAACTGAAAAAGTGTGTGCGAGCAAGGAGGCTGACAAACCTGACTCAGTTACACCAGCTCTGTCAGGAGGAATGGGCCAAAATTCACCCAACTTATTGTGGGAAGCTGGTGGAAGGCTATCTAAAACGTTTGACCCAAGTTAAACAATTTAAAGGCAATGCTACCAAATACTAATTGAGTGTATGTAATCTTCTGAATGTGATGAAAGAAATAAAAGCTGAAATAAATCATTCTCTACTATTATTCTAACATTTCACATTCTTAAAATAAAGTGGTAACTGACCTAAGACAGGGAATTGTAACTAGGATTAAATGTCAGGAATTGTGAAAAACTGAGTTTAAATGCATTTGGCTAAGGTGTATGTAAACTTCCGACTTCAACTGTATATATTGTGTAAACAGAAAACCTCCTATAAAACGTGCACACACACGTCTCACCTCATCTCCAGGTCTTCTCTTCAGGCAGTTGGGGTTGAACTTGTTGACGTGGAGGACGTGGATAGCACACTTCACACTGAGATGATGGAGCTGACTGGTCACTTTCAGGAACAAGAGGTCATTCTGAGGGAAACATCAAATAGAAGTCTTTCACGTTTTCTTCATTTGTATTTATTTATTTAAGCTGTATTTAAAAAGGAAGTCCCTTGAGACAGTGAGACAAAAACTAGTAAGCCTACAATGAAAACCAATGAATGTACTTACCACTGTCAAGTACTGAATCATTCTGCCGTCCACTCTTCCCTCGTGAAACTGACCCTTGTATTGAGGTAAACCAATGTCATCAAGCCAACCTTTGAGGATAAACAACATGACAACCAATTTTGCCGGATTGATTATACAGAATACAGCACCAAGTTTGCTGAATGTTGAGTGAATATGTTGATGACCTCTACTGTGTCCTGATACATACGTGTGACCCAGATGTGGTCCAGTTCAGAGGATTTCTCAGTCATTTTGGTGCTGAAGGACTTGAGGGCCAACTGCAACTTCTTCCTGTGCAGTGGATTCTTAATCCCCATTTCCTGATACCAAGATTAAGATTAAGATTAATCCAGGTTATGAACACAATCCCTTTCTACAAGATGAGTGCTGGAAATTACAGTTTTGGAAATGACTAGATTTGGAATCACTTCGCACACTATTTTACAATTGTGATTACGATCCAAACAAAAGAGTTTGTCCTGCGTACATTGGTATGACATTTGGTGCGGGAACCTGTAAAATAGAAACAATGAGTGAAGCTACATGTGAAATATAGCTCCAAACTTGCTAAAACCAACAAAGACAAAAGTCCAGCAACATGACGGCGTGAAAGGAGGAACGAAATGGCTTCTTGAGAACTAGACAGATAGAACTAGATGGTGATGAGAATGATGCATCTAAACAACGACGTTCCCTGAAGGATCTCCTTTGTGTCCAAACAATGATGTTCCCTGGAGGATCTCCTTTATATCCAAACAACTACGTTCCCTGAAGGATCTAATTTGCCTCCAAACAACGATGTTCCTTGAAGGATGTCCATTAATTCCAAACAACGATGTTCCCTGAAGGATCTCCTTTGCGTCCAAACAATGATGTTCCCTGAAGGATCTCCTTTGCTTATTTGACAAATAACTTTCCAACAATGTTCTGTAAACCAAAATATGTAAGCTGGGTAATTTTTTTGACTATACCTTCTCTAAGTCCTGTGGTGAGGCGGAGAGTAGGGTCTGCCCACTGTTGGCCCAATGTCGGGCCAGAATCACATACTGGTCCAGCCCACTCTCCTCTAGCCAGCAACAGACCTGCTCTGGAGTCCACTTGGAGAAGGGTGTCTTCAAATCCCTGCAGGAGAGGAGAGACAATTGGATCATCAAGACTGGAATATTTTTACTAACTGTAAGTCACTCTGGATAAGAGAGTCTGCCAAATGACTAAATGTAAATACTTTGGCTTTTCTGTATATTCTCTGTCACATGCGCATGTTTAAGAGGATACACTGTATACATGTATTTTGTGATACTGTCTGTCCCATACCACGCAGAGGTCAATGTCTCTCCTGTCCGGGCCAGACGAGGGCTGGCGGTGGCTCTCAGTCCCCCCCTCTTAAACTCTCCAGGCTCAAGGTCCTCTCTCTGCAGGGTGCCAGACTGGGTCCTACGAATCCTAGAGTAGAGGAGATAGAATACATCATTAGTCATTCACTAAGAATTACACAGTACCTTTGCAAGGCCACCTCCTCTACCCAGGATGACTTGTATCAGATATCTCCCATTTATACCATTAGTCAATTAATATCTCTAAATAGATATTCAGCAGTGTGCCCTTCCTGTGTGTGTGTGTCTGTGTCTTCTGTACAGGTACTCACTTCCCCCAGAGTTTCTTGATGCCCAGGTGGTTCTTCTTGTTCTCTGGGGAGACAGGAGACTGCTTTCCTGAGTCCACTCCAGACGACAGGGGGGACAGGTCCGACTGCGTGGACTCATCCAGTCTCTCTGACTTTCCTATGAGAGCAGGAGATTATGTTAAATAAGTACTGTACTACTATTTCAAACTGTTTCAATCATTTCCCTACTGTTCTCTTCATGAAAGTAAGTCATGCAAAGGTTAAGGGACACTGTATTTATTTCATTCTTTAGGGCCTACATTTAAGGTCTATGCAGGACACACACATTTCAAATAGATCATGCCAAAGGTTAGTCCAGTGTGAAGTGAAACAGGAAAGCATTAACATTGTTTGTGCGCTCCAACATTTTCAGTATTTATAAAGCCATTTTTACATCAGCAGACGTCACAAAGTGTTTATACAGAGTGCTTAATGCAATTTAAATGCTGTCTTAGCGGATGCCAATTAAAATCTTTGAAGACAAATTCCTCTTTTGCATATTCAATAAAAATATTTCACACAGGGAAATTAAATTGCAGCCTGAGGCGAATGGGTTATCATGTTGCATCTATAGTTGTTTACAGTGGATGGTTATGCCAGTTCAGACAAGGTCTATCCCTGTGCAAGCAACCCTCGCCACATGTGACATCACCTAAGTAGCCCTGCTTTTGAGGGTAGTCAGCTTTGGGAGGGGTGCACTGCAACACCACTCATTTATGTGAGAAAAAAAAAGGGTCAGGCATAATCCGAGACGCCTCTCTCTGACTCACTGAGGGTCTTACACCCTCCAGCACAGGCTGGAGTTTAGTCACAACTTTAATCCATAGTGAAAACAGGGGCTTGGTGCTTTGACATGCATGGGGCTTCTGCCAGAGTAGTAGCACGGTACCTAAAGCTGGAGCGCTGGCACTCCTGCAGCGGTCTTCAGCCATAACACAAACAGAAAGCCACGCAAAGCAAAAAAAGGAGAAACAGAACAGCAGCAAACCAAGTGAAAGATTAGTACAGAGTGAGAGAGAATGCAGAGAATAGCTGCCCCAATACAAATCCACCACAGTATGAGAGAATAGTGAAACAGTGCCATTGTTGTAACAAGCCATAGAAGTGTATTTAAGCAATAAGGCCTGAGGGGGTGTGCTATATGGCCAATATATTACGGCTAAGGGCTTTTCTTAGCCACAACGCTACACGGAGTGCCTGACACAGCCCTTAGCCGTGGTATAATGGCCATATATCACAAACGCCCGAGGTGCCTTATTGCTATATAAACTGGTTACCAAAGTAACTAAAGCAGTTCAAATATTTTTTTTTTTATTGTCAGCCAATCAGCATTGAGGGCTTGAACCAACCAGTTTATAATTATTTAGGAAGATTTTGTTATTTGTTGTTTGAAACATTCTAGTAGGCTGTTTGATAAAAACAACAAGTAGCAGTGTTTTAAGATGTAACTTACTTAGGTTCAACTCACTGTCCTCGCTATCGTCAGGGGACAGCTGGACTGGTGTGGCATACTGCTCTTGATCCCCATTCATGTCAGGTCGAGATAGCTTCCCTGGTAGGGTCTGATATTTGTTCATTTCCATGTGCCGATTCTGTAAGTGGGGGGAACCATGGTTACAGGCAAGTCACGAGTCTACTCAAAATTCAATTAAATGGCATCTGTTGACATTTGATTTCAGTTGAACTGCGACTACTGTACATTACAGAACACTAGAATCAGATTGATATTTTTTCCTTTCATGACAATATCACTGTAAATTCAATTGGATTGCCATTGGAGTCACTAGTGTTCAAGAAACAACAGACAAAAGGCTAGTTTCATAAGCCTTAGAGGCATCGAGAGTATGATCGCTACTACATTTGACAGTTTCAGGTCAACCCTTGGCTCTGTTCAGGTCAGCTAGGATAAAGTCAGCTTGTGAGAGGTTAAGGGTTAAGGGTTAGCGGCTCTGGTGAGATCATTCAGTGGAAAATACCTCTGAAACCGCATCAACTGGTTGACCCACTACATGCTACAGGAGGGGGGACCGTGCATGTAATGAAGAGAAGACACACACTGTTAGTAGACTGATGTATTGACAGTATCAAATAAACAACAAGAGTGTGAGAATGCACTATGTGTTTAGCACTTTTTGTTAGGTTAACAGTCATCAGAAGCGTATGGGTTATGTATTGCTGTTAGAGCACGCATAATGTTTCTAATGTGTTTGGTCAAATACAAATGAAGCACATGCTTTATGTCTAACATGGATATATTACAGTCTTAAAGTTCAATCAAAACACAACAAAATCATGAAACCTTTGGTAACGATCCGCTTTGTAACTCCTCCAGGCTGCTTGAAAGCATCTGTGGTTGGGACCTATCGAGAAAAACAACAACATTGAAACCCAACTTGCACTACAAGAGTAAAGTATTTTAACTTGAGTTACGGGTTCAGTAGAGTAGAATTAAGAGTTGGAAACTCTTAGTTGGTGCTCTTTGTGGTCTGTGGCACTACCTCCCAGAAGGGATTGCGGGTAATGTGATGTGACAGACTGGGCTCTACAGGAGAAGGGGTCTGAGAGGGCTGTTTGTGCCAGGCGGGGACATCACAGTGACAGGGTCACTCACAGCCACTTTAGCGGGCCCCTAATTAAAAGACAACCAAAACAAAGAGCAGCCTGGCTGTCACACCCATGCAGCCTCAGTTCTACTTGCCATTGTCCGTTGTGGAAGCAGCCAGCATCGCTCGGGGAGACCATCACCATGGACGTCTCCAGGGAGGTCTGGATACTGTGGCAGAGGGACAGGTCCAGTAGAACACAGTAAACTTGAGGGAGCACGGCTGGAGCAAAAGGTGTGTGTGTGTGTGCGTGTGTATGTGTGTGTGTGTGTGAGAAAGTGCTTGCAAGTGTGTGGTTGTCCAGGGTTACATATGCCCTTCATGCACGTTTGGTCACCCTCTCCTAAGTACATGTCATTTCAACAACAGCAACAACAATACAAAGCTGTTGGTGAATTCTTCCTCCGTGTGTGGAGTCAGTGTTTTTTGTTTGTTTGTTTACCTAGAGTTCAGCTCTTTCTGGAAGGACGAGGACGACCTTAACAGAGGAGAGGAGCACCTGGAAGACATCTGGATAGGGAGAGATCACACAGAGGACACACTTTAGACCAAGAGGTACTGGGTATGCACACTGAACAGTCTGCTAATACACTAACACGGTATGTGAGCGCAGAGGTATGGAGTGTAGTACTTCTCAGTGCTTTAGTTCTATTCTATTAAAATATGTAAGAGTAGGCAGGCACAAGCACTGAGTACTTGAGAAATGCAGGTTGTAGTAGTACTGTGTTTAGTGGTTCCCAGAGGAGGAGCACGTAGAGGTCTCTTACCTCTGAACGGATGATGTCGGAATGAGCTTTATGTGTGAGAGCTCTCATCTTCAGACTCCCGCTCAGTTCCTCCTCACTGCTGCCAACAATGAGCTTCTCACTGGACACTAAACACATGCAGCACGCACACACACACACACACACACACACACACACACACACACACACACACACACACACACACACACACACACGCGCACACACACACACACACACACACACACACACACACACACACACACATACATACACACACACACGCACATGCACACACAAAGGGGTAATGCAGTGCTATGACCCCTAAGCATTATCATTCAATGCATACCAACTTCAACATTCTTTGAATTATTTACAAAGCTTGTTTGAAAAATACTTGAATGTTTATTACCTCTGAGAGTGCGTGTGTATAAGCAGTGAGTGTGCCCAGTATAAAAGCAGTGAGTGTGCCCAGTATAAAAGCAGTGAGTGTGCCCAGTATAAAAGCAGTGAGTGTGTAGAAGCAGTAAGTGTGTATTTATTACCTTGTGCGAGGGCCATCACCTCCTTCATCTTCCTGTACTGTCTCAGGAGAACAGTGAGCTCCTCTATGTGACGGTCCTGACACACATAGAGAGGACTTTAATAACATACCTTCACTTTGTACAACTTCAACAAATTACAATATGTTAATACAACGGTGGGTCTCATCCTAAATGCTAAATGCTGGTTAAAACCGCATTCCAGCCGGTGTCTATTCCACAAGTTACCACCGGCTAAATCTATGACGTTAAAATGCCTATTTACTCTGTTCCATCTGACTGCGCAATCCAGTGATTGTGTTAGCTGTGTTGTTAGCTGTGTTGTTGAAGAGAGCACATGACGAGAGAGCACATTTCTATGCCACATAAAATCGCGCCTCATTAGCTCATTGTTATGGATGTATCCAAATCAATGTCACTACAAAACAGCTTAAACAAATGCAGCTACTGTTGTTATTCTTTTTGATGTTTGACGTGACTGTAAGTTAGCTGTAGTTGGCTAGCTAGCAAGGGATAAGAACGTTGCCAGGCAGTATGGCACTGGAACATTTAGAACGAACAACTGGGTCGAGTCCATAGATACAGAATAAAAAGACTGAACGACTGGGTCATGTCTCTGGCAACTGAACCAATAGAAAGAACGACCAGCCGGCTTGGGTAGCAACCCTAGATTTGTGTTGGAACTATATCTTTTGGAAGGATGAAATAGTATGAATAAATTAATCAAAACAACTGTTTTAATGAAAATATGTCAATCATTATTTGAATATGTTGGTAACCTGTATAAAAGTGATAAAGACCTCAAAACCGGTGTTTGGAGGATATATTGGCACGGTTTGCTGACCCTCAACGAACATATCCTCCAAACACCGGCTTATTGGGCATTATCAGTTAAATAACACAATATACACACTATTCAACAGAGTTTTTAAAACATACTTTCTCATCATTTGCCGCTAACAAAGACTCCATCCCCATTTTCAACCTTTGGAATTCTTGGTCTGAAAAATGAAAAAATAAATAAATAAATTGTGAATTATGAGAGTAATAATCTATAAAAAAAGAGTTGGTGTAAGGGCTTTAAGGAAGAAAATGCCAGGGCCGATTTCTGGTCCCTGTCCACCCCTGAATCAAGTTGTAATCATGAGCTCATGAGGCATTTATAAGTTATATTTTTCAATGGGTATGTCATTAACTGAAATGACAATTGGCCAGCTTTATCCTGAATATTGCAGATTGCACCTTTAAATTCTGAAATAGAACAGGGCTCATATGTTTGGCCTAGTGACCTTAGCTTCATAGGTGAGAAAACGAGAGCTAAATGAACAGCCCTATGGGAAAGAGGAGTGACTGTTCTCATGAGTGTGAGTATGAGGAGGATGTGTCAGAGCTTCCCTCCCCTCCTCACCCTTCTCCTCCTTTGTAGCTGCCAGGGCTGATGGAATGGGTGTGACAGACATGACAGCATGACAGCATGGATTAGACAGCAGAACAGAGAGGCAGTGACGGCGGAGCAGAATTGCACCAGGGCCACAATTACACAAGCTTAGTCAGACTAGAGCCTTACATTGGTCTGTCAGCAGTCTCCTAAAGACCTCCACTACAGCAGGGGGCAGCATAAAGTAAAGAGACAACAGTGGAGGGGGCAGAGAGAAGGCATTTGTTACGTATTATTTGAATGAGGCACCATACCTGACATCACACATGCAGATGACTAGCTTAATGTCAAATTCAATCTCGAAACAACCATCATTTGGGTTCAATTGGTATCATTAGTTCGTATTATCAAATGTCAATGTTCAAAGTTTCCCCCTGCTCTGACAGTAGAATAAGCATTAGTGGATGATATTTAGTTTGAGGTGGACCAGCTGTATTAATGACACTATGCATTCAAGTAGTCAGTCCCCTGGTGTTTGTTACTGATGATGCATGATGTGTGTTTGACAGGTAAGGTTACCTCTCTCTGGATTCTCATTGGTCATTGGGCCTCTGGAGATCAGCTGGCTTTGAAGGCCCTCGATCTCAGAGTCTTTGGAAGCCAGTATCTGCTGTAAGTCTGCTATCTCCACCTGTAAAGAGAGGTCATGGTCAATGGAGTGATCCAAGTCAATACTGCATGTCTACAACCAAAGCCACCCGAGCCACGGCTTTATTCACCACGCTACCATCTAGAAGATGGAGACTGACAGGTGCATCAAATCTGGGACCGAGACACTGATAAAAAGCTTCTATCTCCAGGCCATCAGACTGTTAAACAGTCAACACTGCTCTGAACTTTAGTCAGTGTTACTAGCCGGCTACCACTAGGTACTCTAGCCTACGCTTTAGAGACTGCTGCCCTATGTACATAGAGTCATAGAACACTGGTCACTTTAATAAAAGGTTAAATACTATTTTACCCGCTTTATATGTATATACTGTATTCTAGTCATGGCTCATCCCATAACTATTGCTGTACACACCTTTTCTATTCATATACTGTCCATACTGTCTATACACACCACTATGTGTATAGATGTTGCTCGTTCTGATATTCTTGAATTGTTTTTATTTTATTTTAATTACGTGTGTTTTGTTTTTTATTGCTAGGTATTACTGCACTGTTGGAGCTAGAAACATAAGCATTTTGCTGCCCATGCGATAACTGCAAATCTGTGTACGCAACCAATAAAGTTTGATTTGATAATGACATTACGGGCTCTATTCAGTCAGTAAAGCTGAAGCATTACAGTTTACGTGATAGAAATGTAAAGGTAACTTCTGATTGAGATGACATATGCAGTGTTTACCCTGAATAAAGTCTCCACTAAAGCGGGAACATTGCCTTTAAATTTAAATCAAGCTGTAAAGCTGAACTTCCGCGATGCGGATTGAATAGAGCCCTTAGTCTCATACAGATATACAGTGGGGTCTGAAATTATTGACACCCTTGATAAAGATGAGCAATAATGACTGTATAAAATCAATCATTCAAATACTGAGTTATATTGTAGGCACATTTTTTGGGGAAAATTACACTGAGTGTACAAACATTACAGTGTACAAACATGTACAAACATCTGCTCGTTCCATGACAAACTCTGGAAAAAAAGAAACAGCCTTTTTTCAGGACCCTGTCTTTCAAAGATAATTCGTAAAAATCCAAATAACTTCACACAGATCTTCATTGTAAAGGGTTTAAACACTGTTTCCCATGCTTGTTCAATGAACCATAAACAATTAATGAACATGCACCTGTGGAACAGTCGTTAAGACACTAACAGCTTACAGATGGTAGGCAATTAAGGCCACAGTTAACAGGGAGGTTAGCATGTTTTGTGGGTATGATATCTGACCCACTGTAACTTTCTCACTCATCATTATTCACGATTCATTCAGGAGTATCCGTAATCATGGTAGCATCCACATTAATGTAGAAGTGTTTAAAAACATATTATATTCTTATTTACAATAAAAGGGCTTCTGAGTGGCGCAGAGGTCTAAGGCATGGCATCTCAATGCAAGAGGTATCACCACAGTCCCTCGTTCAAATCCAGGCTGTATCACATCTGGCTGTGATTGGGAGTCCCATAGGGCAGCACACAATTGACCTGGGTTTGGCTGTAGTAGGCCACCATTGTATATAAGAATTTGTTCTTACCTGACTTGCCTAGGTAAATAAATAAAAAAAGTTACACAATTAGACATTAATTTCCATTTGGCACAGAATCATCTGAAACAAACTCAAAACAAACTGAAATGCATCCAACAAGTTTGTAAAGTCACAAGTTTGATGTACAGTAGTCATTGTGTGATCGGAATATGAGACCAAATACTAATCTTTTGAAAACTTTATATATATGAATCTTTAGGCGTGTCAATAATTTTTACCCCTAACTTCATGAGATTTTTTTTATTACCTGTTAAACAAAATCTCTTTCTCTGAGCAATTGTATTAGTATACAGTAATATAATTTCCCAATTTTTTTTTGCATACAATATACACTAAATATACATTAGTATGTGGACACCCCTTTAAATGAGTGGATTTGGCTATTTCAGCCACATCCGCTGCTGACAGGTGTATAAAATCGAGCACACAGCCATGCAATCTCCATAGACAATCATTGGCAGTAGAATGGCCTTACTAAAGAGCTCAGTAACTTTCAATATGGCACCGTCATAGGATAGCACCTTTCCAACAAGTCAGTTTATCACATTTCTGCCCTGCTAGAGCTGACCCGGTCAACTGTAAGGGCTGTTATTGTGAAATGGAAACGTCTAGGAGCATCAACGGCTCAGCTGCGAAGTGGTAGGCCACACAAGCTCACAGAATGGGACTGCTGAGTGCTGAAGCGCGTAGCATGTAAAAATCGTCTGTCCTTGGTTGCAACACTCAGTACCGAGTTCCAAATTGCCTCTGAAGCAACGTCAGCACAGGAACTGTTTATCGGGAGCTTCATGAAAAGGGTTTCCATGGCCGAGCAGCCGCACACAAGCCTAAGATCACCATGCGCACAGCCAAGCGTCGGTTGGAGTGGTGTAAAGCTCGCCGATATTGGACTCTGGAGCAGTGGAAAAGCTTTCTCTGGAGTGATGAATCACGCGTCACCATCTGGCAACCCGACGGATGAATCTGGGTTTGGCGGATGCCAGGAAAACGCTACCTGCCCCAATGCATAGTGCCAACTGTAAAGTTTGGTGGAGGAGGAATAATGGTCTGGGGCTGTTTTCATCATTTAGGCTAGGCCCCTTAGTTCCAGTTTTTAGCGCTATAGCATACAATTACATTCTAGACGAGTTTGTGCTTCCAACTTTGTGGCAACAGTTTGGGGAAGGCCCTTTCCTGTTTCAGCATGACAATGCCCCCGTGCACAAAGCGAGGTGCATACAGAAATGGTTTGTTGAGATCGGTGTGGAAGAACTTGACTGGCCTGCACAGAGCCCTGACCCTAACCCCATCGAACACCTTTGGGATGAATTGGAATGCCGACTGCGAGCCAGGCCTAATCGCCCAACATCAGTCCCCAACCTCACTAATGCTCTTGTGGCTGAATGGAAGCAAGTCCCCCCAGAAATGTTTCAGCATCTAGTGGAAAGCCTTCCCAGAAGAGTGGAGGCTGTTATAGCAGCAAAGGGGGGCCAACTCTATATTAATGCCCATGATTTTGGAATGAGATGTTCGACAAGCAGGTGTCCACATACTTTTGGTCATGTAGTGTAGCTCAGAATTTGAATTATTTATTTTATACAGTCATTATTGCTCATCTTTATCAAGGGTGCCAATAATTTTAGACCCCACTGTAGTTCCAAGGTGACAGGGCAATGATGTCTTCCTCAATTAGGAAAATCATGAGAGGGGTGTGGTGCATAATTCCTGATTAGGTCCTTAGTGTCATAGGGAGGACAAACATATACTGATCAATTCAGTTTGAAGTCAATAAAAAGCTCTGTATCTATTGTAGTCAAAAACTTTAAACACAAGGTAACAATCCACACATAGACAAGGGCAGCAATCCTTATCTGGTAACACAAAGGGTTAGGGTTGAGCAATGGGGCTTGGAATAAGGTGCAGTAGTAGACAGAAATGGAGAATGAGGCTGGATGAGAGCAGTACACTGCAGTACAAATCAGGGATTGAAACTGAAATTATTTTACAATCGTTCAGAACAGAACCATTTTTTGTTCCATTTTACTGTTTTGACCGGCAAAATAAAAGTTTTGAACTTGTTCGAACCACCCAAAAACTACAGATTTATATTGTTCCTTTCTAAACCTCTGAAATACATATATATATTTTTTTACATTAGCTCAACATTAAATTACTTCACCAACTAGTGCGGATGGAGCAGCTTGCTATGGAGTGGGCATGCTATAGTTGTTTTAGCATAGGCAGCCCAGCTAGCACAGTGGATCTGGGCCGATTACGGATGAGAGTTGGGGCACTCGGATGAGAGTCAGACTCGGCCGACGTCATATGGCCCGAGTCTGGGCCGCCTTCGGCAGTATTACTTATGGCCAGGATGCGGGGATTAAGCTCGGGCCGATTCCGGTGTGAGTCATCTGGCACAAATGTATCACTTGGGGCTCGGGCTGATTCCGGTGAGAGTTATCTACTCTCTGGGGCTACTCTCTGGCAGATGATTACACCTGCTGCTTTATATAATTAACATTTCATTATTTATTTATTTTTTCCATATTTTCCTCATTGTTTCTGTGATCAAAAAATACAATTAACATTTAAATTATATTCTTTAAGAGTCCTGTGTAGTATTTTGATACTTTGTGTAAGGCAATAAATAAGCATAAAACCTTTGCGGATGGAACCTCCCAAGTGGTGCAGTGGTCTAAGACACTGCATCGAAGTGCAAACTGAGTTTCTACAGATGCTGGTTCGAGACTCATGCCGGCCACGACCGGGAGACCCATGAGGCGATGCACAATTGGCCCACCGTTGTTAGAGGAGGGTTTGACCGGCCGGGATGTCCTTGTCCTTTCGCGCTGTAGCGACTCCTGTGGCAGGCTAGGTGGTGTATGCTGTTTCCTCTGACACAAGATGTTTTTTTTGTGGATGGGTATAATTTCTATGTATAAAATGTATAATAGTCATATTTCAAATGACTAAATCGTGGTAATTTTGTATACATTTATTTAAATATGCATCGGGATTCTGGAAAGATGCCGACAAATCCCGGTCGACGATTCTGGGCAGTCATTCATTTTGATTCCGGGCCGAGTCCGACACCCGATTCCGGGCCAATACAATCAG
This sequence comes from Salmo trutta, assembly GCF_901001165.1. NCBI lineage: Eukaryota > Metazoa > Chordata > Actinopteri > Salmoniformes > Salmonidae > Salmo > Salmo trutta. The sequence goes on from NC_042963.1 coordinate 44,100,007, forward strand.
TTCCGGTCGCTTCTGGTCCGATTCCTAATTGCAAGCTGGGAGCCAAATTTTACAGGTGGGAGAGAGCGAGAGAGGGCTTGGCGCGCTGGGCATTGTTATGAAATACATGATCTGAATTAGGCCCACAGAATTATACCTACAGAGGTGAAGCTTCTATGGAGGAACTTTGAATGTCTTTGAACTTCCGAGCGCTGGCTTAAAGTTGGACCAGAGCTAGCTAACAAGCTTGTGTGTGCAGAGTGGCACCAGAATTAAAAACACGTCTTACCTTTTTGTAGTTCATAAATCGAATGTGAAATATGATAACTATAGTATCCATAACTAGCATTGAAAAATGGAATCCATTCTTCTCAAATAAAAAATCTCTCCCTAATTTCTGAATCATGCTTAATGTCAGTAGGCTACAGTAGCCTAAGCTTCGGAAGAGGAGGGGCAGATTGCCAGTGTGTGTGCATGTGTAGGCAAAGATTTTCAGACACTGGAATAAGTTTCTGAGTGACAGAGTGAGTGCTTTGCATAGGCACCTTGAGTTTGTGAGACTGAAGAAAATGCATGGAACATAAAATAACGTTATTATCCAGTTCCCATGTTTTTAAAACAGTTCTGTTCTGGAACAGTATAGATCACTTTCGTTCTCGGTTCTGATTCTGTTCCTCAAAAAAGTTTGTTATTTTCCGTTTTTCGGTTCTGTACCCTGAACCGGTTCCAACCCCTGGTACAAACCCAATAGACCACATGCACATTAAAAAGGGAACCTCACTAATCCAATAATAAAATATGGGGAAGCATGGAGCTTGCCTGCCTAGGACCATTCTGCCTTAACTGCCTGAAGCCTGTGGGTGGTAGTCAATGACCACAGAGACTCCTATAGAGGGTCATACACTTGGTCAGTGAACTCAATGGTTGGAAGTCTCAGAGTCGATCATCTACCATTCACGCCCACACAAACAAACACTTGTGAGCCGTCTCCTCTGGATGAGCACAGAGTATAGATAGATCTTCTAAACATGGCAGTCTGTCTGCAGCCTGAGACATGTACGTATCGCCCCCCTCAACCCACTTCAGCTCACTTCTGCAGAACCCGTACATTGAATAACAGATAGCAATTGGAGCATGCTATGTTCTGTATTATTAGTTCTTGGTCGGAGAGGACGGGGGAGTAAGATTGAGCTGTCAGTTTGAGTCAATGTCAAAAGCATTGTTCGCTTGGTCTCGCTCGTCCCTTTTCTCTATTTGTTTGTTTTTATATTTTTTTCCTCATTCTCCCCATAGATATAGAAAACAAATGTACATATCCTTATTTTGGAGGAATATTTTAAACAAAAATATAAACGCAACATGTAAAGTATTGGTCCCATGTTTCATGAGCTAAAATAAAAGATCCCAGAAATGTTCCATCTGCACAAAAACTTATTTCTCCCAAATTTTGTGCTCAAATTTTCATCCCTTTTAGTAAGCATTTCTCCTTTGCTAAAATAATCCATTCTCCTGACAGGTGTGGCATATCAAGAACCTGATGAAACAGCATGATCCTTACACAGGTGGACCTTGCGCTGGAGAAAATAAAAGGCAATGCCACAGATGTCTCAAGTTTTAAGGGAGTGTGCAATTGGCATGCTGACTGCAGGAATATCCACCAGAGCTGTTGCCAGAGAATTGAATGTTAATTTCTCTACCATAGGCCACCAGAATTTGGCAGTACATCAAACTGATCTCACAACTGCAGACCACGTGTAAACACGCCAGCCCAGGATCTCCACATCCGGCTTCTTCACCACATCGTCTGAGACCAGCCACCCGGACAGTTGATGAAACTGAGGAGTATTTCTGTCTGTAATAAAGCCCTTTTGTGGGGAAAAACTCATTCTGATTAGCTGGGCCTGCCTCCCCAGTGGGTGGGCCTGGCTCTCAAGTGGGTGGGCCTATGCACTCCCAGGCCCACCCATGGCTGCGCCCCTGCCCAGTCATGTGAAATCCATAGATTCGGCCCTAATTTATTTAAATTGACTGATTTTCTTATATGAACTGTAACTCATAAAATCGTTGCAATTGTTGCATGTTGTGTTTATATTTTTGTTCAGTATAATTACCCATTATTTAACTAAAAATAGAAATGGGTATGGAACCCATATGAGGAACATTGTCAGAGGAATGACAGTGTTCCTCATATGGATTCCGTACAGTGTCTAGTCATACAGATGACAATACTCCAAGTAAACTCTACTCACAGGATCTCAGTAGAACCACCTGAACCTGTGAGGGATTGGGTGAATGAGATTCCACAACCATGGTGTTAACAAGAGGAGGGGAGGATGAGGAGGAGGAAGAGGGACAAGTGCAGAGTGAGGTGGAGGCAGAGAACATCAGGAGCAGAGGAGGAAGGAGAAGGAGTAGTCAGCATGAAAGAGGGATTAGGGTGAGGAGGAAGAGGCACCTGAGCGGTCCGCCATTGCTCCTCCCAGTGCTGCTTCTCCACCTGAGTGTGCTCTACAGTGACCTTCAGGCTAGAGAGTTTGGTCATGAGCGACTGGTAACACACATGGAGAGAGTAAAAGATAGAGAGCTAGAGGGAGAGAAAGCCAGAATGGGTGGAAAGTAAGCTGGAAGATAGGAACAAAGTTTACCTCCAAAATTGGAGATGCCAAGAGCAACAAAGTAAAATTGAGGCAATTATGTTTTCAAATTAAATAGGAATATCAATTTGCTATAAAACCAACTAAAGTGGGTCTCACCTTAATGTGCCATGTGAATAAACTAAACTGACAGATAAAGAACTGTAAAGCAAAACTGTGACAGAAAGCAAAAGTTATAACAAGATTTTTTCCTGATATTTTGAATTTTTTTTACCTTCGTGGCCTTTAGTTTTCTCTCATACTGCGATTTCTCCCCCTCCAGCACATCCACTTTACTCTTGAGGAACCTGAGTTCTTGCAGTAAGCCCTGTCAATAACACAGAACATGTTGTAACATTTTTAATTGAAAATAACTGTGTCCCTTTGATGCAAAATCTCCAGACCAAAAACACCATGCTCTTCACTGTGCCTTCTGCATGAAAACACCAACTTATCCAGTCAAAAACCAGTGTTAGATATAAACATTGTTCTCTTAGTTTATAAATGAACATGTTACACCAAAACGTAGAAGGGAAGTTTTCAAATGTTGACCCATGTAATTTGATCCCAGCCAGAACACTGTGCAGTTAATACATATAAAGCTCCACATCCCAGGAAAGGCAGCAGGTGACCCTTTTAACATGTGACCAGTCAGTCAGCCCCTAAACCCGTCAAACTCAACTCTGGACCTCGAAGCCAGTTGCACTGATTTTTTGTATTGTTCCCCTCTAATCAGGAACTGATTTAGACCTGGGACACCAGGTGGGTGATTCCCCTCTAATCAGGAACTGATTTAGACCTGGGATACCAGGTGGGTGATTCCCCTCTAATCAGGAACTGATTTAGACCTGGGACACCAGGTGGGTGATTCCCCTCTAATCAGAAACTGATTTAGACCTGGGACACCAGGTGGGTGATTCCCCTCTAATCAGAAACTGATTTAGACCTGGGACACCAGGTGGGTGATTCCCCTCTAATCAGAAACTGATTTAGACCTGGGACACCAGGTGGGTGATTCCCCTCTAATCAGAAACTGATTTAGACCTGGGACACCAGGTGGGTGATTCCCCTCTAATCAGGAACTGATTTAGACCTGGGACACCAGGTGGGTGATTCCCCTCTAATCAGGAACTGATTTAGACCTGGGACACCAGGTGGGTGATTCCCCTCTAATCAGGAACTGATTTAGACCTGGGACACCAGGTGGGCGCAATTAGTTATTAGATAGAACAGAAAACCAGCAGGCTCCGTAGGGTAAGAGTTGAATACCCCTGCCCTATACTGTACTCAGTAGTGATGGCTCAGGCTCCTCAAAAGGAACAATGTTTATGGACATTACCAGTCAGTTAGCCAGTCTGGTTGCCAGTTTGTTTCAGCATCCATTAGGTCCCTTCAAAAAAATTATGTCAAAGCTGAATATTGAAACAAACTGGCACAAGGATATAATGTTTCTTGGACAATTTCATAAAATCATAAAAAACTTGAACATTGAAAAAGTGACTAAAGTAGATAGATTTGAATTTATCTCATGTTTAGAGATAGGGTAGGATCATAAGCCATCAACCAAGCCCAGTATTTGGACACAGTGACCAGTAAACCTTGATTGCATTAATAAGGTGAACCACGGTCATGCAAACACACCACACCACTTACAATGAGTTTGAGATACTCGGATATTTTATATATACATTTACAAAAAAAACATGGGGGATTGGAAATGATGCAGACAATTACATTGATGGAAGCCACAATCTATCTGCAATATTAAAGCTGGTCTACACCCCCCAAAAAAACAAAAAAACACCCGGATATGGAGGAAAACAGTACACTTAAAAACCACAGGATTCACACACATTGTAGTAGTAGAGGTAGAGACTTCGGTCACTGTAAAGAGAAGCGTTAAGTACTAGACCCAGTAGAGGAATCTAGAGGGGTAGGGAGGACGGTAGTTAAGAGAGGGGGGGGGGTAGCGTGTCCATGGGTACTGCCTACATTCTGTCCTCCACAGCGACAGCAAAACTCCTCCACGTCAGAACCACCCAAGCCCACGTCAGGGCTCTGGTCGTGGGCCTCGCGGGCACCACTCTCCCCCTGGGCCTCCATGGCCCGTTTTTCCATGATGCGGGTGTGGATCTCTTCCTGAAACCTACACATCTGCTCCTGGAGCTCGCTTATCAGATTTACCACACACTGAGAGAGGGAGAAGAAAATACAAAACAGAAAAAGGAAAAATAATAATAATAAAAAGGTTCCAAATGATATGCACTGCTGTGGGTATTTAGTTTTTATATTCGTAAAACAATTAAATTAAAATAAGAGGTACAGTATATACAGTACCAGTCAAAAGTTTGGACACACCTACTCATTCAAGGGTTTTTCTTTATTTTTACTATTTTCTACATCGTAGAATAATAGCGAAGACATCGAAACTATGAAATAACACATATGGAATCATGTAGTAACCAAAAAAGTGTTAAACAAATGAAATGTATTTTATATTTGAAATTCTTCAAAGTAGCCACCCTTTGCCTTGATGACAGCTTTGCACACTCTTGGCATTCTCTCAACCAGCTTCATGAGATAGTCACCTGGAATGCATTTCAATTAACAGGTGTGCCTTGTTAAAAGTACATTTGTGGAATTTCTTTCCTTCTTAATGCATTTGAGCCAATCAGTTGTGTTGTGACAAGGTAGGCGTGGTATACAGAAGATAGCACTATTTGGTAAAAGACCAAGTCCATATTATGGCAAGAATAGCTCAAATAAGCAAAGAGAAACGATAGTCCATCATTACTTTAAGACATGAAGGTCAGTCAATACGGAAAATTTCAAGGTCTCAAAGTGCAAATGTAAAGACTGGCTTATCTGGCTGCTGGTCAGAAGATACCTTTACTTCCCTGAGGAATTGGAAGGCTTCGAAGATTAAGGACAGCAAGTAGATTCCTAACTAGATTATTAACATTTTGGCCAACTAGAATTAAACTGAAGTGTATGTTTGATACCAACAAGTTAAAAGGCAACAAACTTTGATTTTATGGTTTGGAATCTTCCATTAGAGTAGAAAAAGTGGGCAATCCATTCCCTGAGAAGGGAGGGGGTGGGTTGGTGGTTTAATGTCCTAATCTTGGATACGCTGACAGAAATGCCTGGCTTGTGGACAGAGGAAGTTTTATATGAAAGTCCCAGTTGACGTTACACTGACAGTACAGCTGATGATACACATCCCCCTCTATGTATAGCTGTATGCTCTGAGCTTGGTAGTCGAGGGGAGGTCTCCGGGGTGAATGTGTTTGCCCTTGTGGGATGTTCCAAGTGAATTTCTGCCATTCCCCCATGGTGCATGAAGCCTAGCCTAGTGTTGTGGATGAAACAAATGCAGACTGGCTTCAGGTTACCATGACACCGCAACCGGCGTGGAGTCCCGCTCCGCCCGGATATCATGGATTTATGGGACGAGGTCAGAGACACATGACCCGACAGGCTGTGTACACTACATGGTAAACCCACAAGCTTCCCTCTCTGTCAATGCACTTGATATTCTGCATCATGTCACTGTTACCAACAGTTACAGAAATGTGCTCATGTTATGGCCAGATTCTGAATCAGATAGCGATTTCATTTCACATCGATGTGCCCCTCACGTCCGATCTGCTGTGCAAATGTCTCCAGCGTATTTTTGCGCTCAGCAGTTGATTGCTCACCAGAATGTCTGGAACACAGCCTGCACGTCTGCACGCTGCCATTTCTCATCTGCCCCACTGTCTGTCAGCGGCTCTAGTTCAGGCCCCGCCAAGATTCTGTGTCTCTGGTAATTTCCAGCCCTGCTTATCAGACTCTAAATCACCTTTTGGGTCAGCCGGGGGGTTTGGGTTCCCTGGGCCTCAGCGGACATCCACAACACTAAATCTTCCTTTTCATTTAACACAAGGCCAGATCTTCTGGTGACAGGCAGCTTGGGGGTTGTTACAGGGTGGAGGCTGTGGTGACAGACTGGGGGTTGTTACAGGGTGGAGGCTGTGGTGACAGACAGACTGGGGGTTGTTACAGGGTGGAGGCTGTGGTGACAGACAGACTGGGGGTTGTTACAGGGTGGAGGCTGTGGTGACAGACAGACTGGGGGTTGTTACAGGGCTGAGGCTGTGGTGATAGACAGACTGGGGGTTGTTACAGGGCTGAGGCTGTGGTGACAGACAGACTGGGAGTTGTTACAGGGCGGAGGCTGTGGTGACAGACCGACTGGGGGTTGTTACAGGGCTGAGGCTGTGGTGACAGACAGACTGGGGGTTGTTACAGGGCTGAGGCTCTGGTGACAGACAGACTGGGGGTTGTTACAGGGTGGAGGCTGTGGTGACAGACAGACTGGGGGTTGTTACAGGGCTGAGGCTGTGGTGACAGACAGACTGGGAGTTGTTACAGGGCTGAGGCTGTGGTGACAGACAGACTGGGGGTTGTTACAGGGCTGAGGCTGTGGTGACAGACAGACTGGGGGTTGTTACAGGGCTGAGGCTGTGGTGACAGACAGACTGGGGGTTGTTACAGGGCTGAGGCTCTGGTGACAGACAGACTGGGGGTTGTTACAGGGCTGAGGCTCTGGTGACAGACAGACTGGGGGTTGTTACAGGGCTGAGGCTGTGGTGACAGACAGACTGGGGGCTGTTACAGGGCTGAGGCTGTGGTGACAGACAGACTGGGGGTTGTTACAGGGCTGAGGCTCTGGTGACAGACAGACTGGGGGTTGTTACAGGGCTGAGGCTCTGGTGACAGACAGACTGGGAGTTGTTACAGGGCTGAGGCTCTGGTGACAGACAGACTGGGGGTTGTTACAGGGTGGAGGCTGTGGTGACAGACAGACTGGGAGTTGTTACAGGGCTGAGGCTGTGGTGACAGACAGACTGGGGGTTGTTACAGGGCTGAGGCTGTGGTGACAGACAGACTGGGGGTTGTTACAGGGTGGAGGCTGTGGTGACAGACAGACTGGGGGTTGTTACAGGGTGGAGGCTGTGGTGACAGACAGACTGGGGGTTGTTACAGGACTGAGGCTGTGGTGACAGACAGACTGGGGGTTGTTACTGGGCTGAGGCTCTGGTGACAGACAGACAGACAGACAGACAGACAGACAGACAGACAAAACACTGCCAACGTCACAGAAAAGTCAGACTCTCCTCCTCTCCTCCCCTCTTTTTCAAGGTCTTACATTGGCATGCTACAGTGCCATTTGAGAGCAGCTGGGTGTAATACACTGAACAAAGCAGCACAAAGGGCTCATTGAGGAGAGGCGAGGCGGAGGTGCTGTTGCTGGTGAACTGGACTGGGGTGTTTGGAGTAGTTGGTCAGGTTATTGGAGTTGAGCTGACTGCATGTGGTCATGCCTAACCCTTCTCCAGAGGGATGACGCAACACATAACATTAGGTGGAATCCAGCAAGCACATGGACGTGTCTGACTTAGCTCTGAATACAGTCAGAAGAACTAACATGATGAACTAATATCAGCAAACAAACAGTTGTATAAGCTCTTATAATGGACATACGTCTTTCAGTTACTGTGAACAGTTACAATTGTACTTCTAATATTATTGTAACTGTTCACAGTAACTGGAAGACGTATGCCCATTATTAGCCCAACACACTAGAAATCCACTGAGAGCTGGTGGTCTGGTCATGGCAGTTCCTAATGAAGTTATAAAATGGTGACCAGTCAGTGGATGACCAGGGCTTTGACAGACCTACAGAGAAGTTGCTCCTGTGAGGGGAACTTTACAGCTTGTCTGGGGGGCCACCTGTCTGTCTGGGGGAGTGTTTGATCTTCTTGGGGTGTCCCATTGGAGTGTCCCGTTGGGGTGTCCCGTTGGGGTGTCCCTTTGGGGTGTCCCGTTGGGGTGTCCTAGGCTCTGGAGATCCCCTGTTTCTCTTTACTGTAAACCTATAGGTTTGCAGTGGTCATATAAATGTGTCAAAGTGAACCTACAGACCTACATGTTTATGCCATTTTAACTTAAATCCTTCATTCACTACTCCTGTAGTCTTTTTTCTCCAGCCATGTGACTATTCTAAGACTGAAAGTGAGGCTACTTGTGAATTGCTATTCTCAAGGTTATAGAGAGATCATTTTCTTCTGAAGTATCTGACAGCTCTACATAGGCCTGCTGACCCATTAGAGCACATTGTGGTCTGTGCAACATCAAATAAACATTCCACGTGTGGTTTCTACCCAGCCAGCCTCAAAGAGAACAACAGGTGGGTTATGAAGCTGGTAAAGGCACTGAAAGACCACACTGAGACCACACTCGCTACTGATGGAATGATGTTATTTTTCACTTGGCATTCCAGTACTGTTTGAACTAGAAAACATACTAAGTTGGCTCACTTCATAAGGCTTTGTGGGACTCTTGCTAACAGCTGTGGGTTAATGGTGCCACCAAACAAAGCCCTGAGTGGAGTGCTTTTCAATTTCAGTTTAAGTCTAGTTTAAGTTATGTTTTATGGTTAACCAGCCCAGTTAACCAGCCCACTACAGTACTGTACCTCAGCTTTGTTCTGCTGGTCCTTGCTGCTGTTGTTGTGGTTCTGTTCCTCGTCCATGCTGACCAGCTTCAGTTTCAGGTAGGAAACCTCATCCATCAGATCTAGTTTCTGGGTCTCCAACGAGTTCCGGCTCAGCAGCTCCTGTGCAGCACACAGCCACAGAGACACACACATTAACACTCCCCTACACACACACACACACACACAACGCATCCACTGACCAGAGCGCAGTACAAAGTCAGTTGCCGCTCCACTGGGCAAAAAGTTCCCCCAAACCAAAAGTTCAGCCAGGGAACCAGGGATGGAGAACGGAATGGAGAACAGTACGGTGCTGATTCAGTAAACCAAGCAGAAGGAAATTAGTGGTGAATCCACATGTGCCCAACAGGGATGACACAAACTGTTTTATGAATGGGTGCTTAACGCTTAGACGGAGAGATGTGTATGGTGTGTGTGTGTGTGTGTGTGTGTGTGTGTGTGTGTGTGTGTGTGTGCGTCTTTCGTTGATTGAGACACATAGAAAGAAGACACTGTTTGATACTGGCATCCCTCACCGGCATCCCTCACTGGCATCCCTCACTGGCATCCCTCACTGGCATCCCTCACTGGCATGTGGCTCTGAGTAAGTATAGGTCTGATGAGTCTATTGGTGAAATAATCTGCCCAACACACTCATCCATTAGCTTTTACTGGAACTGGCAGCAGATACTGAGAAGAATTCTCTTGAGAATAGCCATCTCCATTCGAGGTTCAGAACAGCAGTGACAAAGATTCATCTATAAATTGACCAGGCCTAATCACACCACACACAATGAGTATGGTTACATGCACACAATAATGTGATTATTGTGGACAATCAGATTAACACATCTGAAATCAGGATTCCTAATAGCACTCTGATAGATGCAGAAAATCACCAATCAAAATAAACATTCTTCCACAGCGACCATGTTATTTTTGGGAAGCATATTTGATTCAGAGGTCGGACATATAAAGTGTGTATGTGAAAACGACTTCTAAGACGCATACATACAGTTGTTCCAAACTCACTTCACTCGTGCTAAAGAGGGAGGCTCGCTCGGCTGGTGCAAGCACATGCGTAGATCAAATACACTGATGGAACGACGATGAAGGTGTTTACCTGTCCTAATAATGTGAAAGATTGATCAGAAAACCAGTTGTTTTAATCAGTGCATGCTTACTTCGATTTTGACCTTATGCTGATTTAGATACGCAGACTAATAATCTGCTTACTGTCATAATCAGTTCAATATCGAATTATTACTGTGCATGTAAACATGCTCATTGTTCAAACAGATCTCATCAAAACTCCAATGCGGCCAAACAATGTGAAGGTAGACAATGTCTGGTTAGAAATGCAGGTCTAACACTAGGGTCCAGCTGACAATTACCAGTCACACCACAGAGCACTGTAGACAGTAGACACCAGTGGCTTTGGTCTCTCCTATATAACCACATTAAGCATTTGTTTTTTGCATGACCTTGTGAGATAATGTAATAACAGGAAATGGTATTTCTCAGGTGGAAGAAAGATTTTCCCCTAGACCTGTGCCTATGTACAAAGGCAACAAAATCAAAGAAACACAATCTGCTTGGCATTTGAGGCCAATAAAAATAATAAAAAACAAATTCACTTTCGAGTTGAATCTTTGTTTATTACTGACATTTATGGGGAACTAAATGGCTGGATGAGACAAAATCAAACAAGACAGAGGGCTTTTTGATCCTTAAATTGGGTAGCTTTGCGTTCCAGTGTTTGGAATGCACGTAACAGCCTGAGAAGAGGTGTAAGCAGATGTAGCTCAAGGGATCCTCGCTCTCACACCCCCTCACTCCCATCTCTTAAAGTCAGAGTACAAACTGTAAAACCCTCACCCTGTCTCACTCCCATCTCTTAAAGTCAGAGTACAAACTGTAAAACTCTCACCCTGTCTCCCTCCCTACATTTCCACAACAAACATGGTGCACTGACTGACTTACTTTGCCTTCTTCATACCTACTGGTGCATAAGGCAGAGACAAGACCGCTCCACTTTTGATCCAAAGCCTGCTTAGCAGCCTGTCCTGGTACACACAGCTACATTTATTTTAGTATGGGTGCACCTAAACTGTGTGCATCGAGAGGACATTTTGAGAAAGTCTTCTTTTCCCTCCATTTTTATGTTGCTCTAGCTTCAGAAAGAATATGCTGTAATTATTGTAAGATTATGCAGTCTGCTCTTAGTGGAGGCCACTATCATAAATATTTCTGCTCTTATAATGCCATGGAGTCAGTCAGCTTGTAAGATCGAAAAGATAGTGAACTTTGAAAGCTATCCCTCCATCTTCTGAGTGACAAACTTTGTGCAATCGAGGTGAGTCACTCACAGGAAGCGTCAGTATCTTATGTTGGTAAGAATGTCATGAAACCACACCTCTTGTTACTAATTTACCACACACCTACTGCCCACGAAAGGAAACAGAAAAACAACAGCTTGTTGGTTCCATTTGTCACTAAGCAACAGCACATTGTAATCTTTAAACGTGCTATAAATCACACATTTACAAAATACAGTCAACTCAATTAATCTAAGACGAAAACAAGACTATGTTTATCTAGGAAACAAGTAGAGGTTGACAACATCAATATTTAGCTCTCCATGCTAATACGCTGAGCACAGATAAAGTAGTGGTAGTGTCTGTCTCTTACCTGCTGTAGCATTTCCTCAGTGGAGTTGAGTTTGTGGTGGTGCTCCTCCAAAGAGCTCTCCAGGTCTCGGATCTTCTCTCCTTGGGCCTCCACCTGGTCTGTAAGCACGCTCACCTACAACCCACAGACAGGACACCTTACTCAGTCACTCACATTGACAAATAGCTCCTCTCGCCTGCTCTGGAACTACCTGTATGCTAATAGCACTAATTCCTCTGACAACACACAGGTAGTTTCACTTCATTCCTCAGCCGGAGTAGAACTCTATGTCAACAGCCAATGTGAAATGTCATGAAAGATAACCTAACCTACCCTTGACTTGACATGGTTCACTGAATTACAAAAACTGAACTGAGTAAACTTTACCTCTTTCTTTGTCTTGGTGGGTCAGCCCACAACTCTGGCCAGCCCCCTCTGGCCAGCCCCCTCTGGCCAGCCCCCTCTGGCCAGCCCACTCTGGCCAGCCCACAGGGAAGCAGGTAAAAAGGAAAGCGAAGCAGTAAAGCTAAAGCACCTTGGGGGAGGTAGCAGCCAATCATTTTATCAGTCAACTGGCACAGGCCCGTTGGCCAATCAGCAGCATTTGTCACAGGGGCTTGATGAATGTGCTGGCATGTGCAAAAGAAAGGGCTACAGTACTTTGGCACAAGGCTGAGATAAAGCTAGTTGTGAGCAGCACACGTTGAGGCAGACAAGACATGACAGAGCCCGAGGAGGAACTACTGTAGGAAGGAGAGAAAATATGTCTAGCCTAGATTACAGATGTAGAAGCTACCAATTACACAGATGTAAAAAAGCATGGAGCATCGTGACAAATCACAGTACAACCTTAGACAGAGGCATTGTCCAGACACGTTTGTTTGGGAAAAACAGGAAACTAGGGGCGTACTGTGTGACTGAGCTCCTGTGCTACACACAACAGCCTCCAGCCCCACTGCCTGCCCTGGACAGTCTCACATTTCTGTGATATACTTCTCTCTTCATTGCAAGGCTTCTCTCTCATTCAATTCAATTGGCTATATTGGCATGGGACACTTATGTTCACAATGCCAGAGCAAGTGAAATAGATAATAAACAAAAGTGAAGTAAACAATAAAAAAGGGGCCAGGTATTCTCGCTCTGATCCTGCAAGAGACACGGTAGGGTTGAGAGAAAACATGAGCACCTTACCTGGAGAACCAGAGACTCTTTGTCCCCCTCTAGCCGAACTAGACGCTCCTGATAGCTCTCATTGTTCACCGGGGAGCGAAGGTTAACCTGCAAAAACACACATTCAAAAGAGGAGTCAAGAATGGGCGGAGGGGAAGGAAGACTTACTGAACAGGCTAAACAACTTAACCAATCAACGATTCACCTGCACTGACCGCATAAAAGAGAAGAAATAAGACAAGTCTTGTGTTTTGTAATATCTTTCCATATGGTCTAGTGCAGGGACCATCAACTAGATTCAGCAGCGGGATGATTTTCTCTTTAGCGGATGGTCACGGTGACGAAAAATATTTACAAATAGTTTGTAGACTACAATTGTATACGATCACATACATCTAGTATGCGTGGGAATACTTCGGAACAAATGTTCCCGATTAAAATCACTTTGAGCAGATTAGCTGGTGTTTTTACAGTCTTTATGTCCAACAATAAAAATAAAAAATATACATATTTTTTAGTTCTCTTAGAATAAATAAAATCACCCGCATGCCAAATTCGGCCCGCAAGCCACCAGTTGGGGAACCCTGGTCTAGCGGTTAGGATTCTTTGTTTACACCTAGGCGGCCCAGGTTTGACTCCTGGTATGGGAACAAACTATTTCTACTGCACTGCACTGCTGTCTGAGCTTCATTCCGTGTCAGATACAGTATTACAGGCTGCAGCCAAAGCCCAGACAACTGCCGGCTGGAAGACAGCTCCATTTCAAACATGGTTTCTAATATGAGGTAGCTAGTGGAATAGTTGTAGACATACAGTACCAGTCAAAAATTTGGACGCCTACTTATTCAAGGGTTTTTATTTAGTTTTACTATTTTCTAAATTGTAGAAAAATAGTGAAGACATCAAAACTATGAAATAACACATATGGAATCATGTAGTAACCAAAGAAGTGTTCAACAAATCAAAATATATTTTAGATTTGAAATTCGGCAAAGTAGCCACCCTTTGCCTTGATGACAGCTTTGCACTCTTGGCATTCTCTCAACCAGCTTCATGAGTTAGTCACCTGGAATGCTTTTCCAACAGTTTTAAAGGAGTTCCCACATATGCTGAGCACTTGTTGGCTGCTTTTCCTTCACTCTGCGGTCCAACTCATCCCAAACCATCTCAATTTGGTTGAGGTTGGGTGATTGTGGAGGCCAGGTCATCTGATGCAGCACTCCATCACTCTCCTTCTTGGTCAAATAGCCCTTACACAGCCTGGAGGTGTGTTTTGGGTCATTGTCCTGTAGAAAAACAAAGGATAGTCCCACTAAGCGCAAACCAAATGGGATAGTGTACCGCTGCAGAATGCTGTGGTAGCCATACTGGTTACTGTGCTTTGAATTCTAAATAAATCACAGTCAGTGTCACCAGAAAAGAACCCCCATACCATCACACCTCCTCCATGCTTCACGGTGGGAACCACACATGCAGAGATCATCCGTTCACCTACTTTGCATCTCACACTCATGTGACCAAAGGACAGATTTCCACTGGTCTAATGTCCATTGCTTGTGTTTCTTGGCCCAAGCAAGTCTCTTCTTCTTATTGTTGTTTTTTAGTAGTGATTTCTTTGCAGCAATTTGACCAATCAAGGCCTGATTCACACAGTCTCCTCTGAACAATTGAGATGTGTCTGTTACTTGAACTCTGTGAAGCATTAATTTCTGAGGCTGGTAACTCTAATGAACTTATCCTCTGTAGCAGAGGTAACTCTGGGTCTTCCTTTCCTGTGATGGTCCTCATGAGACAGTTTCATCATAGCGCTTGATGGTTTTTGCGACTGCACTTGAAGAAACTTTCAAAGTTCTGGAAATGTTCTGTATTGACTGACCTTCATGTCTTAAAGTAATGATGGACTGTCGTTTCTCTTTGCTTATTTGAGCTGTTCCTGCCATAATATGGACTTGGTCTTATACCAAATAGGGCTATGTTCTGTATACCAACCCTACCTTGTCATAACACAACTGATTGGCTCAAACGCATTAAGGAAAGAAATTCCACAAATTAACTTTTAACAAGGCACACCTAATTGAAATGCATTCCAGGTGACTACCTCATGAAACTGGTTGAGAGAATGCCAAGAGTGTGCAAAGCTGTCATCAAGGCAAAGAGTGGCTACTTTAAAGAATCTGAAATATAAAATATATTTTGATTTGTGGAACACTTTTCTGATTACTACATGATTCTATATGTGTTATTTCATAGTTTTGATGTCTTCACTATTATTCTAGGAATGAGTAGGTGTGTCCAAACTTACTGGTACTTTTTAAAATATTTTTTAAAGTACTGGTACTTTATGTTAACACCCAAATCTGAGCTCAGGTGAGAATCTTAACACATTTAACATCACAACAATGTGACATGTTACCACGTGGCTCTGTTCACTAGAGACATGGCATTAACATACAAAAACAGACCCTTTGGCCCCCATCAGAAACAAGGACATAAGAGCGTTTTCACAGATTTGCATAAGAAAACACTTCATTATATATAGTGTGTTGTGTGAAACCTGTGACCTGTAAAATCCCCTCTACAGAGGAATGCAGTTTTTCCTCGCTCTCTGGGCTCAAGTCAGCTGACATGAATCATTAGGACGTCTCCTCAACCAACCAGTACATTCATGCAAACACCCTGTTGGATACCGCTCGTCTTACTCAGCCCCTGAGAACTCCTCCAGAGATGTCTTAACAACATGGTCTTGACTTAAGCCTTCGAGCTGTACGAATGCCCCATGTGATCGTCTTGGGGACTTGTCATAAGGGTCTGTCACAGCAGGAGAAAATACATACTGTGACTTGTCAGCAGCGCTGAGCTTGCGGGGGTTTTGTGGGGTTTTGTCTCCCTGTACGGCTTCAGATAATCCTGTCTTTAATAGCGCTGCCTGGTCCTGGGGGCCACTGCCTCAGACTGTACTGGCAGCACACCTGTTTCTCTGAAGTAATTTGATAGGGCAGTCCACTCAGAAAGATGTTTCGCAACTGACTTTCTAGGAGGTAATGCATGTCCATACCCACTCACTGTCCATTACTGCTTGAACTCTCTGAAACTCCAATGTAGTGTGTCCTGCCCTTCTATGTGGTAGTAACCTAATAAACAGGTGTAAAAGAGCAGCGTTTCTTTCTTTCTGGTCCTGTAGAGAAAAAAAACTGTCGGGGGAGTTTCTCTTCTGCGCTGTTCAACCAGTCCAGTAAATGTGAAGGAGGAGTTAAGATGGAGTGTCGCCTTGTTAACATCTAAAATAGGAAGTTGAGTCACAGGCTCTCTTTCCATTTCCCCTGAGAACCGGGTGTTGAGAGGAGAGGCGTGAGGTGAGTGCATGTCAGTGTCATATTTCATCAAGTCTTAACTTAATACTTACTTTTCCCTTCTAGGTACCCCATGATTGATGTTGAACATGGTGAAGTTAAACAATGCACCAAAGCTTTAATCTATAACAGGTTCCTTCTGTGCTGTTAGACGTCCAGAAGATGAAAGGGATTGGTTACAGCACTTCCTGAATCCTGCCAGAGTCCATATGGAGATTTCTAGCAGTGATTAGCGTCATTACACTGACTGTAAACACAAGCCAAGGCAGAGGTGAGCCAGCCCTGTTCTCTGTCACACAGACAAATGACCACTTCCCTTCCTCTTAAGTGATGTTACACAGGCTACAGAGAACAGGGTCGTGTTCACTAGGCATCAAACGGACGAAAAGGGACTGAAACAGGGACTACCCAAACTATTCCAATAAGAAACGCTCGTTGTGATTTTCCATTGCAGAGTGTTTTGCTACGGTGTGGATTAATGAATACAGCTCTCTTTAACGGGGCACCTAGAGCTGTAGTGTACTGTACACACATGGACAGAGAGCTCAAACCATTTGCTATGGGAACTATAGAGGCATCTTTCTCAGGCAAAGCTACAATGGAATTTCCCTTATCCCCTCTATTTTCCCATGAGCTAGTGGCTGATTGATGCCTCTTAAAGGTATAATGCATGACGACTGTACAGTATAGTAAGCAACAGGTTTGCCGCCTACTCTAAATGGCCTTGAATGTTTCTGTTGCACTTTAGCTTTATGGTGACCAGCCCCCAGTGTTATTGTAGGTAGTACTCCCCTCTTTCTATAAAAGAATGTTAGGAGTGGTTTACTATGGCTGCATGCTGCCCACTTTGGCTTCAGTGGTTCCACCTCTTGACCTGCCCTAGCTCCATTCCACTAGCCAACAACTCCCAACAACAACAACAAGCAGGCTTGTACAAGCCACTAAATGAACTCTCCTGTTGACAGTCACACCAGGACTGCAATAACATGTCCTACCTTTAAATTGAATTTCAAACCCTGGTATGTCTACTAAACAAAATACACCTTCTTAAGTCTTCCTCAATGGGGATTTCATGGCAGCATTATACACTTACTGTATACCCAGAGACCATGATCAAATCAAATTGTATTAGTCACATGCGCCGAATACAACAGACCTTACAGTGAAATGCTTACTTACGAGCCCCTAACCGACAGTGCAGTTTCAAAAAATATGGTTAAATAAGAGTAATTAAAGTAATTAAAGAGGAGCAGTAAAAAAATAACAATATATACAGGTGGGTGCCGGTACAGAGTCAATGTGCGGGGGCACCGGTTAGTTGTGGTAGTATGTACATGTAGGTTAATTAAAGTGACTATGCATAGATGACAACAGAGAGTGGCAGTGGTGTGGAGAGAGGGGGGGGATGGGGGGGCAAAGTGAATAGTCTGGGTAGTCATTTGACTAGATGTCCAGGAGTCTTATGGCTTGAGGGTAGAAGCTGTTAAGAAGCCTCTTGGACCTAGACTTGGCGCTCCGGTATCCCTTGCCGTGCAGTAGCAGAGAGAACAGTCTATGACTAGGGTAGCTGGAGTCTTTGACAATTTTTAGGGCCTTCCTCTAACACTGCCTGGTATAGAGGTCCTGGATGGCAGGAAGCTTGGCCCCAGTGATGTACTGGGTCGTTCGCACTACCCTCTGTAGTACCTTGCGGTCGGAGGCCGAGCAGTTGCCATACTATCATCTTCAAATAATATTTTTGCAGGAATCTCCTTGCGAATGATTTTGCCGAAGATTGTATCTCCGCCGGACTGGGCAACCTGAGCTTTTGCTATCTCATCCGAGCAGTATGTGTTGCAACCAGTCAGGATGCTCTCGGTGGTGCAGCTGTAGAACCTTTTGAGGATCTAAGGACCCATGTCAAATATTTTCAGTCTCCTGAGGGGGAATAGGTATTGTCGTGCCTGCTTCACGAATGTCTTGGTGTGCTTGGACCATGTTAGTTTGTTGGTGATGTGGACACCAAGGAACTTGAAGCTCTCAACCTGCTCCACTGCAGCCCCGTCGATGAGAATGGGGGCGTGCTCGGTCCTCTTTTTCCTGTAGTCCACAATCATCTCCTTTGTCTTGATCACGTTGAGGGAGAGGTTGTTGTCCTGTCACCACACGGCCAGGTCTCTGACCTCCTCCCTATTGGCTGTCTCGTCGTTGTCGGTGATCAGGCCTACCATTGTTGTGCCATCAGCAAATGTAATGATGGTGTTGGAGTCGTGCCTGGCCGTGCAGTCATGAGTGAACAGGGAGTACAGGAGGGGGCTGAGCACGTACCTCTGAGGGGCCCCTGTGTTGAGGATCAGCGTGGCAGATGTGTTGTTACCTACCCATACCACCTGAGGGCGGCCTGATCAAGGCTCCATTGATTTTGGATGACACATTGCTGTGATATCACATAATCAAAAGACAGCATCATGAAGACAAGAACAACTAGAAATGCATCAGGAAAAACTATTACCAGACTGGACAACAACAACTCATGGGAATACAGATATCATGAGGATATGGTCCCGTTCTAATTTTGTGCAGTTCATTCTTACAGTTTGCTGAAATCTGCCTCCTCAAGGATTGTATTTGAGCCAGTTTGAAACAGCGGGAAAATAATCCTACAGCAACAGGAAATGTAAATTATTATGTGGATTATAATTAATGGACATTTTTGTAGGTGTTGTAATGTAAATTACAAACTTCAGAAGCCCTTTTAAATCTCAAATACCCTAGAAGTTTGCATTGCAGGAAAGTTCTACTGTAACAGGGAGTTAAAATTTAGATCCTACATCTGTACTCTCTATCAAGAATGTAGAAGAACAAGCCAGAGACATCAACCAACATCACTCTCCATGGTGTCGGCCCATCGCTGCCTGAACTTCCTCTGGGTTCTGGAGTGGCTTATCCTGGCAGTGGAGAGACTAGTGCCGTGGAGAGACTAGTGCTGTGGAGAGACTAGTGGTGTGGAGAGACTAGTGCCGTGGAGAGACTAGTGCTGTTGGAGAGACTAGTGCCGTGGAG
The DNA here is from genome assembly GCF_901001165.1 of Salmo trutta. Lineage (NCBI taxonomy): Eukaryota > Metazoa > Chordata > Actinopteri > Salmoniformes > Salmonidae > Salmo > Salmo trutta. Next base: position 44,119,392 of record NC_042963.1, read on the forward strand.
AGAATAGTGCTGTGGAGAGACTAGTGCCGTGGAGAGACTAGTGCCGTGGAGAGACTAGTGGTGTGGAGAGACTAGTGCCGTGGAGAGACTAGTGCTGTTGGAGAGACTAGTGCCGTGGAGAGACTAGTGCTGTGGAGAGACTAGTGCCGTGGAGAGACTAGTGCTGTGGAGAGACTAGTGCCGTGGAGAGACTAGTGCTGTTGGAGAGACTAGTGCCGTGGAGAGACTAGTGCTGTGGAGAGACTAGTGCCGTGGAGAGACTAGTGCCGTGGAGAGACTAGTGCCGTGGAGAGGCGAGTGCTGTGGAGAGACTAGCGCCGTGGAGAGACTAGCGCTGTGGAGAGACTAGCGGTGTGGAGAGACTAGTGCCGTGGAGAGACTAGTGCCGTGGAGACACTAGTGCCGTGGAGAGACTAGTGCCGTGGAGAGACTAGTGCCGTGGAGAGACTAGTGCTGTGGAGAGACTAGTGCTGTGGAGAGACTAGTGCTGTTGGAGAGACTAGTGCCGTGGAGAGACTAGTGCCGTGGAGAGACTAGTGCCGTGGAGAGACTAGTGCTGCGGAGGGACTAGTGCTGTGGAGAGACTAGTGCCGTGGAGAGACTAGTGCTGTTGGAGAGACTAGTGCCGTGGAGAGACTAGTGCCGTGGAGAGACTAGTGCCGTGGAGAGACTAGTGCCGTGGAGAGACTAGTGCCGTGGAGAGACGAGTGCTGTGGAGAGACTAGTGCCGTGGAGAGACTAGTGCCGTGAAGAGACTAGTGCTAGGCTGTGGAGAGACTAGTGCTATGCTGTGGAGAGACGAGTGCTAAGCTGTGGAGAGACTAGTGCTGTGGAGGGACTAGTGCTGTGGAGAGACTAGTGCTGTGGAGAGACTAGTGCTGTGGAGGGACTAGTGCTGTGGAGGGACTAGTGCTGTGGAGAGACTAGTGCTGTGGAGGGACTAGTGCTGTGGAGAGACTAGTGCTGTGGAGGGACTAGTGCTGTGGAGAGACTAGTGCTGTGGAGGGACTAGTGCTGTGGAGAGACTAGTGCTGTGGAGAGACTAGTGCTGTGGAGAGACTAGTGCTGTGGAGAGACTAGTGCTATGCTGTGGAGAGACTAGTGCTGTGGAGAGACTAGTGCTGTGGAGAGACTAGTGCTGTGGAGAGACTAGTGCTATGCTGTGGAGAGACTAGTGCTGTGGAGAGACTTGTGCTGTGGAGAGACTAGTGCTGTGCTGTGGAGAGACTAGTGCTGTGCTGTGGAGAGACTAGTGCTGTGGAGAGACTAGTGCTGTGGAGGGACTAGTGCTGTGGAGAGACTAGTGCTGTGCTGTGAAGGGACTAGTGCTGTGGAGGGACTAGTGCTGTGGAGGGACTAGTGCTGTGGAGGGACTAGTGCTGTGGAGAGACTAGTGCTGTGGAGGGACTGGTGCTGTGGAGGGACTGGTGCTGTGGAGAGACTAGTGCTGTGGAGAGACTAGTGCTGTGGAGGTACTTGTGCTGTGGAGAGACTAGTGCTGTGGAGAGACTAGTGCTGTGGAGAGACTAGTGCTGTGGAGAGACTAGTGCTGTGGAGAGACTAGTGCTGTGCTGTGGAGAGACTAGTGCTAGGCTGTGGAGAGACTAGTGCTGTGGAGAGACTAGTGCTGTGCTGTGGAGAGACTAGTGCTAGGTTGTGGAGAGACTAGTGCTGTGCTGTGAAGGGACTAGTGCTGTGGAGAGACTACTGCTGTGGAGGGACTAGTGCTGTGGAGATACTAGTGCTGTGGAGAGACTAGTGCTGTGGAGAGACTAGTGCTGTGGAGAGACTAGTGCTGTGGAGAGACTAGCGCTATGCTGTGGAGAGACTAGTGCTGTGGAGAGACTAGTGCTGTGGAGAGACTAGCGCTATGCTGTGGAGGGACTAGTGCTGTGGAGAGACTAGTGATGTGGAGAGACTAGCACTATGCTGCGGAGAGACTAGTGCTGTGGAGAGACTAGTGCTGTGGAGAGACTAGCTCTATGCTGTGGAGGGACTAGTGCCGTGGAGAGACTAGTGCCGTGGAGAGACTAGTGCTGTGGAGAGACTAGTGCCGTGGAGAGACTAGTGCCGTGGAGAGACTAGTGCTAGGCTGTGGAGAGACTAGTGCCGTGGAGAGACTAGTGCCGTGGAGAGACTAGTGCTAGGCTGTGGAGAGACTAGTGCTATGCTGTGGAGAGACGAGTGCTATGCTGTGGAGAGACTAGTGCTGTGGAGGGACTAGTGCTGTGGAGAGACTAGTGCTGTGGAGGGACTAGTGCTGTGGAGAGACTAGTGCTGTGGAGAGACTAGTGCTGTGGAGGGACTAGTGCTGTGGAGAGACTAGTGCTGTGGAGAGACTAGTGCTGTGGAGGGACTAGTGCTGTGGAGGGACTAGTGCTGTGGAGAGACTAGTGCTGTGGAGGGACTAGTGCTGTGGAGAGACTAGTGCTGTGGAGGGACTAGTGCTGTGGAGGGACTAGTGCTGTGGAGAGACTAGTGCTGTGGAGGGACTAGTGCTGTGGAGAGACTGGTGCTGTGGAGAGACTCGTGCTGTGGAGAGACTAGTGCTGTGCTGTGGAGAGACTAGTGATGTGGAGAGACTAGTGCTGTGGAGGGACTAGTGCTGTGGAGAGACTAGTGCTGTGGAGAGACTAGTGCTGTGGAGAGACTAGTGCTGTGGAGAGACTAGTGCTGTGGAGAGACTAGTGCTGTGGAGAGACTAGTGCTGTGCTGTGAAGGGACTAGTGCTGTGGAGGGACTAGTGCTGTGGAGAGACTAGTGCTGTGCTGTGGAGGGACTAGTGCTGTGGAGGGACTAGTGCTGTGGAGGGACTAGTGCTGTGGAGAGACTAGTGCTAGGCTGTGGAGAGACTAGCGCTGTGGAGGGACTAGTGCTTTGGAGGGACTAGTGCTGTGGAAAGACTCGTGCTGTGGAGGGACTAGTGCTGTGGAGAGACTAGTGCTGTGGAGGGACTAGTGCTGTGGAGAGACTAGTGCTGTGGAGGGACTAGTGCTTTGGAGAGACTAGTGCTGTGGAGAGACTAGTGCTGTGGAGAGACTAGTGCTAGGCTGTGGAGAGACTAGTGCTGTGGAGAGACTAGTGCTGTGGAGAGACTAGTGCTATGCTGTGGAGAGACTGGTGCTGTGGAGAGACTAGTGCTATGCTGTGGAGAGACTAGTGCTGTGGAGAGACTTGTGCTGTGGAGAGACTAGTGCTATGCTGTGGAGAGACTAGTGCCGTGGAGAGACTAGTGCCGTGGAGAGACTAGTGCTGTGGAGAGACTAGTGCTGTGGAGAGACTAGTGCTGTTGGAGAGACTAGTGCCGTGGAGAGACTAGTGCCGTGGAGAGACTAGTGCCGTGGAGAGACTAGTGCTGCGGAGGGACTAGTGCTGTGGAGAGACTAGTGCCGTGGAGAGACTAGTGCTGTTGGAGAGACTAGTGCCGTGGAGAGACTAGTGCCGTGGAGAGACTAGTGCCGTGGAGAGACTAGTGCCGTGGAGAGACTAGTGCCGTGGAGAGACTAGTGCCGTGGAGAGACGAGTGCTGTGGAGAGACTAGTGCCGTGGAGAGACTAGTGCCGTGAAGAGACTAGTGCTAGGCTGTGGAGAGACTAGTGCTATGCTGTGGAGAGACGAGTGCTAAGCTGTGGAGAGACTAGTGCTGTGGAGGGACTAGTGCTGTGGAGAGACTAGTGCTGTGGAGAGACTAGTGCTGTGGAGGGACTAGTGCTGTGGAGGGACTAGTGCTGTGGAGAGACTAGTGCTGTGGAGGGACTAGTGCTGTGGAGAGACTAGTGCTGTGGAGGGACTAGTGCTGTGGAGAGACTAGTGCTGTGGAGGGACTAGTGCTGTGGAGAGACTAGTGCTGTGGAGAGACTAGTGCTGTGGAGAGACTAGTGCTGTGGAGAGACTAGTGCTATGCTGTGGAGAGACTGGTGCTGTGGAGAGACTAGTGCTGTGGAGAGACTTGTGCTGTGGAGAGACTAGTGCTATGCTGTGGAGAGACTAGTGCTGTGGAGAGACTTGTGCTGTGGAGAGACTAGTGCTGTGCTGTGGAGAGACTAGTGCTGTGCTGTGGAGAGACTAGTGCTGTGGAGAGACTAGTGCTGTGGAGGGACTAGTGCTGTGGAGAGACTAGTGCTGTGCTGTGAAGGGACTAGTGCTGTGGAGGGACTAGTGCTGTGGAGGGACTAGTGCTGTGGAGGGACTAGTGCTGTGGAGAGACTAGTGCTGTGGAGGGACTGGTGCTGTGGAGGGACTGGTGCTGTGGAGAGACTAGTGCTGTGGAGAGACTAGTGCTGTGGAGGTACTTGTGCTGTGGAGAGACTAGTGCTGTGGAGAGACTAGTGCTGTGGAGAGACTAGTGCTGTGGAGAGACTAGTGCTGTGGAGAGACTAGTGCTGTGCTGTGGAGAGACTAGTGCTAGGCTGTGGAGAGACTAGTGCTGTGGAGAGACTAGTGCTGTGCTGTGGAGAGACTAGTGCTAGGCTGTGGAGAGACTAGTGCTGTGCTGTGAAGGGACTAGTGCTGTGGAGAGACTACTGCTGTGGAGGGACTAGTGCTGTGGAGATACTAGTGCTGTGGAGAGACTAGTGCTGTGGAGGGACTAGTGCTGTGGAGAGACTAGTGCTGTGGAGAGACTAGCGCTATGCTGTGGAGAGACTAGTGCTGTGGAGAGACTAGTGCTGTGGAGAGACTAGCGCTATGCTGTGGAGGGACTAGTGCTGTGGAGAGACTAGTGCTGTGGAGAGACTAGCACTATGCTGCGGAGAGACTAGTGCTGTGGAGAGACTAGTGCTGTGGAGAGACTAGCTCTATGCTGTGGAGGGACTAGTGCCGTGGAGAGACTAGTGCCGTGGAGAGACTAGTGCTGTGGAGAGACTAGTGCCGTGGAGAGACTAGTGCCGTGGAGAGACTAGTGCTAGGCTGTGGAGAGACTAGTGCCGTGGAGAGACTAGTGCCGTGGAGAGACTAGTGCTAGGCTGTGGAGAGACTAGTGCTATGCTGTGGAGAGACGAGTGCTATGCTGTGGAGAGACTAGTGCTGTGGAGGGACTAGTGCTGTGGAGAGACTAGTGCTGTGGAGGGACTAGTGCTGTGGAGAGACTAGTGCTGTGGAGAGACTAGTGCTGTGGAGGGACTAGTGCTGTGGAGAGACTAGTGCTGTGGAGAGACTAGTGCTGTGGAGGGACTAGTGCTGTGGAGGGACTAGTGCTGTGGAGAGACTAGTGCTGTGGAGGGACTAGTGCTGTGGAGAGACTAGTGCTGTGGAGGGACTAGTGCTGTGGAGGGACTAGTGCTGTGGAGAGACTAGTGCTGTGGAGGGACTAGTGCTGTGGAGAGACTGGTGCTGTGGAGAGACTCGTGCTGTGGAGAGACTAGTGCTGTGCTGTGGAGAGACTAGTGATGTGGAGAGACTAGTGCTGTGGAGGGACTAGTGCTGTGGAGAGACTAGTGCTGTGGAGAGACTAGTGCTGTGGAGAGACTAGTGCTGTGGAGAGACTAGTGCTGTGGAGAGACTAGTGCTGTGGAGAGACTAGTGCTGTGCTGTGAAGGGACTAGTGCTGTGGAGGGACTAGTGCTGTGGAGAGACTAGTGCTGTGCTGTGGAGGGACTAGTGCTGTGGAGGGACTAGTGCTGTGGAGGGACTAGTGCTGTGGAGAGACTAGTGCTAGGCTGTGGAGAGACTAGCGCTGTGGAGGGACTAGTGCTTTGGAGGGACTAGTGCTGTGGAAAGACTCGTGCTGTGGAGGGACTAGTGCTGTGGAGAGACTAGTGCTGTGGAGGGACTAGTGCTGTGGAGAGACTAGTGCTGTGGAGGGACTAGTGCTTTGGAGAGACTAGTGCTGTGGAGAGACTAGTGCTGTGGAGAGACTAGTGCTAGGCTGTGGAGAGACTAGTGCTGTGGAGAGACTAGTGCTGTGGAGAGACTAGTGCTATGCTGTGGAGAGACTGGTGCTGTGGAGAGACTAGTGCTATGCTGTGGAGAGACTAGTGCTGTGGAGAGACTTGTGCTGTGGAGAGACTAGTGCTATGCTGTGGAGAGACTAGTGCTGTGGAGAGACTTGTGCTGTGGAGAGACTAGTGCTGTGCTGTGGAGAGACTAGTGCTGTGGAGAGACTAGTGCTGTGGAGGGACTAGTGCTGTGGAGAGACTAGTGCTGTGCTGTGAAGGGACTAGTGCTGTGGAGGGACTAGTGCTGTGGAGGGACAAGTGCTGTGGAGGGACTAGTGCTGTGGAGAGACTAGTGCTGTGGAGGGACTGGTGCTGTGGAGAGACTAGTACTGTGGAGAGACTAGTGCTGTGGAGGTACTTGTGCTGTGGAGAGACTAGTGCTTTGGAGAGACTAGTGCTGTGGAGAGACTAGTGCTGTGGAGAGACTAGTGCTGTGCTGTGGAGAGACTAGTGCTAGGCTGTGGAGAGACTAGTGCTGTGCTGTGAAGGGACTAGTGCTGTGGAGAGACTACTGCTGTGGAGGGACTAGTGCTGTGGAGATACTAGTGCTGTGGAGAGACTAGTGCTGTGGAGAGACTAGTGCTGTGGAGAGACTAGCGCTATGCTGTGGAGAGACTAGTGCTGTGGAGAGACTAGTGCTGTGGAGAGACTAGCGCTATGCTGTGGAGGGACTAGTGCTGTGGAGAGACTAGTGCTGTGGAGGGACTAGTGCCGTGGAGAGACTAGTGCCGTGGAGAGACTAGTGCCGTGGAGAGACTAGTGCCGTGGAGAGACGAGTGCTGTGGAGAGACTAGTGCCGTGGAGAGACTAGTGCCGTGGAGAGACTAGTGCCGTGGAGAGACTAGTGCCGTGGAGAGACTAGTGCCGTGGAGAGACGAGTGCTGTGGAGAGACTAGTGCCGTGGAGAGACTAGTGCTGTGGAGAGACTAGTGCTAGGCTGTGGAGAAACTAGTGCTATGCTGTGGAGAGACGAGTGCTATGCTGTGGAGAGACTAGTGCTGTGGAGGGACTAGTGCTGTGGAGAGACTAGTGCTGTGGAGGGACTAGTGCTGTGGAGAGACTAGTGCTGTGGAGGGACTAGTGCTGTGGAGAGACTAGTGCTGTGGAAAGACTAGTGCTGTGGAGGGACTAGTGCTGTGGAGGGACTAGTGCTGTGGAGAGACTAGTGCTGTGGAGGGACTAGTGCTGTGGAGAGACTAGTGCTGTGGAGGGACTAGTGCTGTGGAGGGACTAGTGCTGTGGAGGGACTAGTGCTGTGGAGAGACTAGTGCTGTGGAGGGACTAGTGCTGTGGAGAGACTGGTGCTGTGGAGAGACTAGTCCTAGGTTGTGGAGAGACTAGTGCTGT